>NC_135480.1:21109674-21409674 GCF_052094955.1 Ictidomys tridecemlineatus | reverse complement strand
ATTTAAACACATATATTAAATTATGTAGAGACATTAATGAACAAGGGCAAATTGTGGCAGCTGCAGTAAAACAAGCTTTAGATGCCAGAGACATTAATGAACAAGGGCAAATTGTGGCAGCTGCAGTAAAACAGGCTTTAGATGCCAGAGACATTAATGAACAAGGGCAAATTGTGGCAGCTGCAGTAAAACAGGTTTTAGATGCCAGAGACATTAATGAACAAGGGCAAATTGTGGCAGCTGCAGTAAAACAGGCTTTAGATGCCAGGCCAAGAACATGCTACAATTGTCAACAAACAGGACATTTTAAAAGGAATTGCCCCATAGGAGGAGGGTTTAACAAAACTAGGTATCAAACAAGTAGAATACCGGGTATTTGCCCACGATGCCGTAGAGGGAGACATTGGGCTAATGAATGCCGTTCTCAAACCACCATAGAGGGTACTCCATTATATTGGGCTAATGAATACCGTCCTCAAACCACCATAGAGGGTACTCCATTATCAAAAAACGAACAAGGACAAGGTGTTTATCCACAATATCGTGGACAAAGGCATCGGGCTCCGTTGCCAAAAAATGGACAGGGGGCCCCAATGCTCCGGGGCCCCAAACCACAAATATACGGAGCACTGGAGGAACCCAGCAACCCCAGCAACCCCATCAGGGTAGTGCCCAGCACATCAGATCCCTCATCAGACAAACCAGAGGGAGCGCAGGGTTGGACATCTGCGCCTCCACTAAATCAGTACTAACTCCAGAGATGGGAGTTCAAATCATTCCCACAGGGGTAAAAGGACCTCTTCCCAAAGGAACAGTAGGCTTATTATTGGGACGCAGCTCTTCTACTCTAAAAGGACTTTTGATAAGTCCTGGGGTAATTGATTCCAATTATGAAGGTGAAATAAAAATTATAGCCAGTTCTCCAAAGGGTATATCAGTAATTTCACCAGGAGATAGAATAGCACAGTTACTAATAATACCAAGCCTACATGATAAATTTTCCAGTCATGTTGTAGAAAGAGGTTCCAAGGGATTAGGCTCCACAGGTGTAGATTGGGCTATGCTTTCTTTAAATTTAGATTCTCGCCCCATGCTAAAACTAAATATTCAAGGACATGAATTTAATGGGCTACTGGATACAGGTGCAGATCTTAGCATCATCTCTCGTCAAGAATGGCCAAAACATTGGCCATTACAACAAGCCACTCAATCGCTTCGAGGCCTAGGAGTGGCGACTAATCCCGATAGAAGTGCAATGCTATTAGATTGGAAGGATCCTGAAGGATGTGAAGGAACTATACAGCCATATGTATTGGATCATCTTCCCGTAAATTTATGGGGACGAGATGTCTTAGATCAATTAGGTTTGACATTAACAAATAATATCAATCAAAATGCACCCACTATTATGGCTAGACAAGGTTTTAGGAAAGGAAAAAGATTAGAAAGACAAGAACAATGTATAGCAGCACCAATACAAATAGATCAAAGAACAGACAGACATGGGTTGGATTTTCACAAAGGGCCACTGAGACAATAAAAATTACATGGAAATCAGAAAGACCAGTATGGGTTCCTCAGTGGCCCTTGACTAAAGAAAAGACACAAGTAGCCCATGATCTGGTCAAACAACAATTAGCGGAAGGACATATACAACCTTCTGTATCTCCCCATAATACTCCCATTTTTGTCATCAAAAAGAAATCTGGTAAATGGAGATTACTGCAAGATTTAAGAGCCATTAACAATGAAATGGTCATTATGGGACCTGCTCAATCGGGGATTCCTCAATTGTCTGCTTTGCCAAAAACTTGGTATGTTTTAGTTATAGATATTAAAGATTGTTTTTTTTCAATTCCAATTCATCCTGAGGATAGTCCACGTTTTGCATTTACTATCCCTGCACTAAATCATGAAGGTCCTGATCAGAGATATGAATGGAAAGTACTCCCTCAAGGGATGGCTAACAGCCCAACTATGTGTCAAATTTATGTTAACAAAGTAATCCAGCCACTTAGAAATCAAAATCCTGAACTACAAATATTTCACTATATGGATGATGTGTTATTGGCACACAAAGCTAAAAACACATTGCTAGAATGTTATGCCACACTTACAAACTTATTAAAAAATTATAATCTAGAGATAGCAATAGATAAAGTGCAATTAAATTTTCCAATTAATTATTTAGGAGTTCTATTATCCTCAACCATGGTCCGTCCACCAAAAATTCAAATACGAGTAGATCAACTCAAATCACTTAATGACTTTCAAAAGTTATTAGGAGATATAAATTGGATAAGGCCTTATCTAGGTATTCCAACAGGAGAATTGGGACCTTTATTTGATATCCTAAAAGGTCCATCAGATCCAAATTCACCCCGAATGTTAACGCCTGAAGCAAGAAAGGCATTAAAAATCATTGAAACATATATGGAAAATATGCATTTGGATAGAATTGATATAAGTTTGCCTTTATTATTTATTGTATTACCAACAAAAAATATTCCTACAGGAGTATTTTGGCAAGAAGGTCCATTATTATGGATACATTTATCTTATTCTCCTAACACTATTCTTACTAGATATCCTGAGGCTGTAGGACAATTAATACTCAAAGGAATAAAAACAGCAAAGGCAGTGTTTGGAATTTCTCCCCATAAAATTATTACTCCATATACTATGAATCAAATTGATGAATTAGCTAATGAGTTAAATACTTGGGCAATAATAATGTGCAAATCTAATGTTTCATTTGATAACCACTTACCATCTAATCCTTTATTGTCTTTTTGGTCATTGCATCCTGTAATTTTTCCAAAAATGACAAGAAAAACACCTATCATGAATGCTCCAAATATATTCACTGATGGGTCAAATAATGGTACAGCAGCAATAGTTACACCTGATCAAACTTTTACATTTTTAGTACCCAAACAATCAGCTCAAAAGGTAGAGCTTAATGCAGTATTACAAACTTTTGTGATGTTTAAAGATTCTGTATTTAATTTATTTTCTGATAGCCAGTATATAGTTAATGCTATAGTATCCCTTGAAGATGCTGGTAGAATTTCCCCTTCTTCTACTGTTTTCTCTTTGTTTTCCACTATACAAAGTTTAATCTGGGACAGAAAAGATCCATTCTTTATAGGACATATCAGGGCACATACAGGATTGCCTGGAGCCCTTAGTTTGGGCAATGATTTAGCAGATAAAACTACACGTGACATACATATTTTCTCTATACTAGAAGAAGCTATAAATTTTCATGAAAGATTCCATGTCAATGCTAATACTTTACAAAAGCGTTTTAAAATAACTAAGGAACAAGCTAGACAAATAATAAAACAATGTCAAAATTGTGTGACCTTTTTACCACAAGTTAATCTTGGAGTCAATCCTAGAGGATTGATGCCTAACCATATTTGGCAGATGGACGTCACACACTTGCCAGAATTTGGAAAATTAAAATATTTGCATGTTACAGTTGATACTTCTTCTGGATTTTTGATGGGCTCCCTTCATGCCGGTGAAAAAACTAAAGATGTTATAGCTCATTGCTTACAAAATTTTGCCACTGTGGGCATTCCAAAACAGTTAAAAACAGATAATGCCCCTGGTTATACGTCTACTTCTTTTAAACAATTTTGCTCATCATTTGGCATTACTCATATAACAGGAATCCCATACAATCCACAGGGTCAAGGCATAGTTGAAAGAGCTCATCAAACTATTAAAATGTACTTATTAAAGCAAAAAGATGGAATTGGGAAGGGGTATATATTCCCCAAAGATAAACTTAAAATAACCCTTTTTACTCTAAACTTTTTAAATTTGGATTCATTAGGACTTAGTGCTGCAGAAAGGCATATGTGTCCAAAAAATGTACATAAGCCTAAGGTACTTTGGAAAGATATTCTAACAGGACAATGGAAAGGTCCTGACCCAGTAATTGTCTGGAATCGGGGGTCTGTTTGTGTGTTTCCACAGGAAGAACAGCAGCCGATTTGGATTCCAGAGAGATTAACCAAGGTTCTGACCCAGAACAGCAGCCGATTTGGATTTCAGAGAGATTAACTAAAATCCTGACCCAGTGATTGTCTGGAGTCGGGGGTCTGTTTTTGTGTTTCCACAGGGAGAACAGCAGCTGATTTGGATTCCAGAGAGATTAACTAAAGTGATTTCTACAGACCAAAAAGAAGATGATTTAGCTCAAATCCATAATAGCTGATATCCAAAACTCCAATTTGGCTATCCTTACATCTGCGACAGAACCAGGATGCTTTTTTCAATATCTATTTTATTATTGCCCTTTCCCATATCATGAAGTTCTATTTTATTTTTTTGAGCTCATACAGACCTAGGTTAATGTTTTGCTGATCAGTTCTATTTTTTTTTGACTATAGAGTTTTTAAACATTGCAATAGAGATTTTACCTGTAAAAAGTTATAAGGCCTTTACTATTATGTTATGTGTTGTATATATTATATTATGTGTGCACACTTGTGTTTTGTGTTATATGTTTGAATGTACGTATGTCCAATGTATGTATTTCCATATATCATATATGATGAGCGCTCATGAAAAGATGGATCCAAATATTTTTTTTTTTATTCACGTGATTTAAATGGTTTAATTTAAATTGGGTAAATAACTGTTAAGAATTGTTTTAATATGTAAACAAAAAAGGAGGTTAACAGATCTGTTTGTTTACTCTCACCTTTCGTTTTCATTATATTTAATAATTCTCTTCACTATAATGTAAATTGTTAAGAAAATTGTTTTCTTTTAGTGCCTTCTGAAATGTTACCTAATTTTTTCTTTAGCCATTATTGCCAGAATTTCTATCTTCAGATGAAGATAATATAAATTGTTAAGAAAATTGTTTTCTTTTAGTGTCTTCTGGAATGTTACCTAATTTTTTCTTTAGCCATTATTGCCAGAATTTCTATCTTCATCCCAGTGCCGATGAAGATAATATAAATTATTAAGAAAATTGTTTTCTTTTAGTGTCTTCTGGAATGTTACCTAATTTTTTCTTTAGTCATTATTGCCAGAATTCCTATCTTCATCCCTGTGCCGGTGAAGACAAAGATAAAACTAATCTACAGTTTCTGCAATAGCCATCACTGAACTGCTTACAGGACTTGCACTGAACTGCTTACAGAACTATGTGTCACTTATATGCATTGTGAACTATCTGTTGGTGCAGCGACTTGTGGTAGTGTTGGGGTATTTTTGCTGATGATATCATCGGTGGTACAATTTTCCCAAAAGGAGCCGTCAATTGACTTGGTATATCTTCCTCCCTTCTGCTTGTCATGATCATTCAGCTAAAATTTGAGGGTCAACAGAGGTGAGGCAAAGAACCTCACCCCCCCCCCCCCGCTGAGACCTCTCCACAGGTGTGGCTGTATACTGGACCGGTAGTCAATGACGGGTAAGATCCAATTACAATGGTACCAACCTAAGACAGGAGGCTGACGCCCTGAGGTCAGCTCATCCGAAGACGGGTAAGGACCATATGTATTGGACAACCTAAGGCAGGCACGGTCCATAAGCCACATGCTTGTTGTTTAAACAGAGAGGGGGAGATGTTGAGAGCCACAGCCAAAGGGGCCCCAGCAAACTTCCAGCTGCCAGCAAGCTTCAGACTGCCCCAGCAACATCTAGCTGATTGGCTCCTCTGCGGTGATGTTCATTGGGCTGTTTCCCTGCCCTTCAGACTGCCAGCTGATGATTGGCTCACAGCTGCCCCAGCAACATCTAGCTGATTGGCTCCTCCACGGAGCTGCTCATTGGGTGACTTCTTTGGCTCTGCCCACGCAACCCAGCCAATCGGCCTCAAGAGGAGGAGGATTGTGGGAGGAAAAGGCTGGTGTGGGGGAGAGAGGCTTGTGGAAGCCGGTGGTGGCAGTTGGGCTCTGAGGGTTTTTCCCTGGAGCTGTTTTGTTTGGCGTTTGTAGTTCTAAAAATAAAGTTAGTTTCTTTTTGACAAGTGGCTCCTGATTTGTGCCAAGCCAGACTTCGGCAGGAAGACGGGGGACGGGAGGAGGGAAGGATGAAAAGATGGTCTCATTCTTCAGATGAGCTCCGCAGGGATCCTACAGGCCCACTGTGCTCGGCCACTCAGCTGTGCGAGGCCCGGGGGACGCCGTCAAAACGGCTGGCCAACAACCACTGGACATCAACCACCAGTGGACATCACGCAGAGAGAGAAGGCCCGAGGCCACACCTGAAGTGCCCCGTCTCCCAGCGCAGGTGGCACAGGTAGGGGACCTGCCAGGGCAAGGCCAAGAGCCCCTGCATGCGTCACAGGCTCTGAGGGAGTTGAGTCCCAGGGTCCAGGACATGCCCAGAACTGGGGCCTGGGATGCCCTCCCCGATGACGGCCAGTGGGGGAGGGCATCCCAGGAATGTCCCCACCCCAGTGTGCCTTCCTCCTTGCTGGGCTCCGTCAGGCTTCTCTGGTTATTATCAGGCCTGCAGCGACCGAGTCGGTCAGCAGAGCAGAGTCACGTCCGTCCACGCCAATGGCCTCTCCTGGGTGCACTACCTGGCTACCACGGGCGGGTGACAATGAGAGCGAGTCTCACAACAATGTGGACACACACACACACACACACACACACACACACACACTAACTCTATACCGTCCCAAAGTGTATCTCAATCTTTTATATGTTCCTCGCATGGCGGATGTACCCAAGGCCAAGGCCACTCTAGTGTGAAGTTCAGCTGAGCTCTGGAGAGAGCCAGGCAACCACGTTCTCCAGGAGGAGGCCGTGCACAGGGACAGCCAGATGCTCCTAACACATCTTGGGGCTCTTGGACCACTGGATGCCAACCCCACTCAGGCAGGAGTGACAGCTCCCATATTGTATTTCCAGCCAATCCGCACGTGGTCTGTACCAGTCGATTCACCAATGAAACTTCACCCTACACCTATTATGCAAATGAGCAAGCCCTCATGGGTGCTGATTGGAGAGGAGACCTCAAAACCTCAGAATTGCCCCTGTGCATTGTGGGCTTCTGATCAGTCTCTCAAATGCTAATCACGAATCCTGGGGTCTGTGTTCTTCAATCTCCTGCCATCTCCTACCATCCGACAGTGTAGATTAAAAGTAATTCACAGGATATGTCACACTGTCTCTCTGAAGTCTTCTCAAGTGAGTCACAGGCAATTTCACGCCATTTAAAGAAAAGAGCAAGCTCCACAAAGCCCAGGACTTGAAAGTGGCCTTGGAGCTGGGACTGGAGCCTCCACTGGAGCAGAAGCTCAGGCACCGTGTCATTTAAAGAAAAAAACCTTCAGGACTTTGGAGCGTGACACTGAACCGGACTTTGCATGCTCATTTGAGTTTTGGAGACTCTTTACCCAGTAGTTGTTGTGCCCAAAAAGATTTCTCAGAAATTGACTTTGAGCTTAAACACGCGGAGTTGAAGGTATCGAAATCCCAACCTAGTTCTCTCATAAGCTTTCAAGTTCCATTACACATCTTTTTCTGTTTATATCGAGACGATTTAGCAAGCACGTCCAAGAGCTCTTTGAAGGGTATTTGGTTCTGGTTACAACATAATGAATTAAACACAACTCAGACAATTCATACTGAATTTATAAATTTAATGTTTCCGCTGTCTGCAGGGGATCCCTGGGGGGGGGTGTCCCGGGTCCCGGTACTGTTCTCTTTCTCGATCAGGCTCCCTGGGTACTCGGAACTCTTCGGAGCGTGAGGTACACCTCAGCACAATTTTTTTCAAGTTATTTATATGATTTTCCGTTAAACTCATTTGCCTGTTTTAACAAAATCTCCCCGGATACCTCATTAGCTTTCATCTATCTATTAGATGAAATGTACAAATACCGTGAGCCCGGAATTCTCTTAAATATCCCATTACCAGCTTAAGCTTCGTAAGATTTCAACTTGAGCTCACACATCTAAGTTAATCACCCCATTGCTTTTCAAGTCAGAATGATTAGATTCTCGCTTTAATGGGCTCACTCAACTTAGCATTACAAGTGAGCACACAACGGAAAATAGGGGAGTGGACTTAAGTTCCCCCAAGTCCAGCCACACCCAAGGCCAGATCCTTCTGGAGGAAAAGATCCACACCCGCCAAGGGACCCCAGGCGCCAGTTAACTGGGGCTGCCCAGCTCCTGGGGAGCAGGGACAAGCTCCATTTGGGGGCGCAGGGATGAGGACCTTCTCCCGGGCGGCTGGTTGGGTCACCTGGTGTCCCCGGAACCCCCTTGGATCCCGTTTCCAGGTTCCATTTCGTGGGGGAAGGTGTCCAGCTCCGCCTCTGGACCCTGGTGATGGATCACTGCTGGAGTCACCTGCTCCTGCTCCCGCCGGCTGGAGGCCACCTGGGCTTGCGCTTGCCTGTCTCAACTTGACCATGAACTCAGGTTTTTGCCCTTTGAACTCTGAGGAATGGGAGGAGGGTGAGTCGTACTGGGCGCCACCCCATGGAATTCTACCTCCTTGGCTGCAGGTCAGCTCGGACTGCTTCCCGGGACGCAGAGGGAAGCAGGAGACTCTGGGCCTGGAGACTCTGGAGCAGGTGCTGACCGCCCCTCCTCTCCACTGCCAGAGCCCAGCCCACTGCCACGCTCTGGGTGGAACCTGCGGCCGGCCTCGGGGAGCCTGCCCCCCAGCAGCGCCCCTCAACGCTCATCCCAGCGGACTCCTGCAGCCTGCGCCTTCAGTGCTGGCTGGTGGCCAGGTCCGTGACAACCTGTGGGCCCTTCCCAGCTGACGACATCCAGAGAGGCTCTCCCTGCAGCCCCCGCTCTCCCTCTCCACAGAGACTTCTCTCCTGACCACGCACTCACATGGCTCCTCTTGTTATTTACTCCCCCGGTTTCCAGCAAGACGCTACCCTGGGGACAGGAGGCGGCTGGTAGTCAGCGGGGCTTCAACACGAGTAGCAGCAGCAACAGCAACACGTTCACTGAGCGCTTAGTATGTGCTAAGTGTTTTACATGTGCTTGACCCTTTCGTCATGAGAGCTCTGGAAGAGGAAGCTGAAGCACAGAGAGGCTAAGTAATTTTCCCAAGATCACACAGCCAGTGTGAAAATTGGCACCCAGGTCTCTCATTGTAAATGCTGTCTGTGACTCCTCAACTCTATGCTGTCCAATGAGGGGAGGCCTCAGGCTGAGCCCAGGGCCTAGCCAGGTAGCCACAGGGTAAAATGGGAGGGAGGGGCGATCCAGTTGTACCCAAGGAGCAAACTTGGCAGAGATGGAGAAAGCTGAAGAGAAAAGGGTCGGAGATAAACCTCCAAGAGAGGAGTCTGTGGGGAAAGAGGCTGCTGACAGGACAGATGGCCTGCCTTCCAGGCTGCCCCAGGGCCCTGGCCACCCTTGGTCCTGCATTCCCCAGACCTCAGAACTCAGTCTTTGAAAAACGTGGAACTGTCTCCACCTCCGTAGTCTTCACAATCCCCTAAAAGCAAATATTGCAAACAACAAATAGAAGCAGAGGAAGAAATTGGCACTTGGTCTGGGAGCTGCACCCCACCGCATCCCCAAGAGCCCCCCGCAGCCCCCTCCCAGCCAGGACCAGCCCACTGACTCCATCTCTCAGGATGCTCTGAGGTCTGCCCATTCTAGAGATGGGGACGCTGACCCGGAAGTGACAGAGTTGGCTCTCCTTGGAGGACTGTCACCTCCAAACCACAGAAATTCAAATCCCAGCTTTTTGCTGACTGTTGGGGATGTCAGCCTCTAGCTGACAGTCTGCTCAGGTGACCAGAAAGCCATCTCCTGCTTAGTATCAGTAACGTTTGGTTGAAGCCAGCCGTTTGCCAGGTTGCATATAAGAGGGAGAACAAAAGAAGAAAAAGGCTGAGGCTCAGAGAGGGTAAGTGATTTACCCAAGGCCACACAGCACATCCATGGTATCCTGGAGAGTGGAACACCCATCCCCTTGCCCCTGCCCTTTTCCCAGGCCCCCCACCTGGTGCACACCCTGCTCCTCGGAGACACCCGCCTGGCCTGCTGAGAAAGCCTCTGCAGACAGATTTGGATGTGTCTGGCTCTGCCTGGCGTGCTGCTTAGTGATGGTTCTCAGCCCGTGTGTGGGCTCCTCCACTCCCCCGTCTTCTATTTCTTTCTGCGCCCCCAGCGGGCCCCCAGCCCCCAGCACCCAGCACCCTCAGCAGGTGTTCGACAGCCAGCAAAGGAGTGAGGCGCCGCCATCTGCAGGGGCCCACCCCCACCCAGTGCCACCCGGGCTGAGCAGGTGGGTGCAGAGAGCCCGAGGCACCTGGACTGGTGCCCGCTGGGTGGACGGAGAGGACCGGCTGCCTGAGGAAGCGGTCCCCGGCCGCTGTGCCTCCAGCCGGCCCTGGCCTGTGGCAGGCCCCCAGGTCCCTGCCTCATCCTGTGGCACTCAGGGACTGTCCTGCTCCGCCCAGGGCCCAGATCTCCCCAGCAGGCAGGCTCCGGGGCCTGGGCCCCCCAGAAAGGAGCCCCACACGGCCTGGACAGCCATGCTGGACAGGGAGCAGCGTGGGCTTCTGGGAAAGGAGACTCAGGCCTGGGCTTGCTCCTGGGGACAAACTGAGAGGGCCCGGTGTTCCCAGGGAGTCCCCACGGGGCTTGGGGGTGCCAAGCATCGCCCCCTTGGGCGTAAAAAGACTTCCTGATTTCTGTGTCCCGTGAGCCCCCAGGTTCCCCAACACCACTCTGCAGGCTCTGCGTGGGGGCGGGGTCTGTCCTGCAGATTCCTGTCCAGCGCAGAGCTCCCCGGGCCTTGGGGGAGGCCGGGGGCCTGTGTTCGCACAGCAAGCCCCTCCCCGGGGCTGGGCAGAGCTGGAGCTGCCATCTCCTTGCAGAGACCCCCAGCAGGGCCTGCGGCTCCAGAGGCAAAGGCTAGATGTGGCCTGGCGCCTGGCCTGTCCCTTCAAGAGCTAGCTCAGTGCCATGACCCAGGCTGTGGCTATAGCGCAGAAGCGGGGGGCCGTGCTGGAGAGGGGGCTGGCCGTCTCCCCGGGCAGCCTGTGGGAGGGCTCGGATGGGCCTCCTCTGCTGACGGGAGCCCGGGGTCCAGTGAGGTGCCCACTCACTGCGACGCCAGGAGCTCCGTCTCGGGAACAGTGAGCTCCCGCAGCAGAGACCCGGGAAGGACTCCGCAGGACCTGGGCTCTCTCCCACCTAGGGTCAGGACACGGGGTCAAATTGGCAGCGGCCACAGCTGATGGTTGCGGCTGCCTTGAGCATCACCGTCCTGAGGTCCCACCACGGGGCGTGTGCAGCCTCGGGGCATCGCGCAGATACTTCCAGAGCCTGCATCTGGCACCGTTCTAGCATTTCCCACCTACGGTCAGTCCTCCGCCCTCCCGCTCCACGGATTCCATCAACTGCAGATGGGCACCGAGTCCATGTGCTCGCCGCTCGCAAGCCAACACCTGGGAGGTGAGAATTGGAGGGGAAATCGGGTTTACTCCAGGGTCAGCACCTGAGAAGGAGACAGGGAGGTATTACCCCAAAAGACCATCTCAGGGAACTTGGTCTACACCGGCGATCACACAGGGAAGGAAGGAAGCACAGGGGACAAGGGACAGGGGGAGAGCACGCCAGGCAGGGCGCCCTCATCCAGGAAGGGCTTTACCCCTCGTTACTGGAAGGTGGCCATTTAGCAACCAGCACGCTCACCACTTAGGGGCAACTGTCCTTTAGAATTTCAAACGCTGGGCAAACAGGGGGTGGGGACAACTCCCCAAAGGACAGCTGCCAGAGGCAGCCACTGTGACCTCGGGCCCCGTTATCTGAGGGGCTGGCGAATCCAGTCATCGTTACCTGTGGGGGATACTGAGAGACGATCGTATGTGTGCAAAACTGACTGCAGTAAAAGCCCTCACCGGGGCTGGGTTGTGGCCCAGCGGCAGAGCGCTCGCCTGGCAGGCATGAGGCACTGGGTTCCATCCTCAGCAGCACATAAGAACAAAATAATGTGTCCACCTAAAACTCAAAAAGAAAACACATAAATAAATGTTAACACCAACCCTCAGGATCCCCACAACATACAGTACATCTTCTGTTACCTCTGCTTTACAGACGAGGAGGCCAGCACGCGTCAGCCCCCCGCTGAACCCCTGGCTGCCCCAGCCCCAGGGTGAGTGGGGAAGAAACCACGAAAGACCTTCCCGACTCACAGACAGCTGGACATAATAAGCCCCACGTCCCCGCGTGCACCGGCTTTCCCCCCAGGGGGTGCATGGCCAGGCCCTGCAGGAGGAAGTGTCCAGGTGACCCCGCCAAGCCACCAGGAGGATTCGCTGCTCCCAAGAGGTTTCTTCTCAGTCTCCTCCATGAGTCCCCTGCTCTGAAGGGCCTTGATGGGGAAGGGGGGCAGAAGAGGGGGCCGGGGACCAGGAGAGGTGGGGATCGGGGCAGCAGGCCAAGCCAGGACCCAGGAGAGGCACCTTCCAAGGTGGGGCCCTGGGTTGAGCCACGGCAGCCTCAGGTGCCTTCACCACCCAGGAAGGGCCTCCCCAGGGACAGGGTGCCCCAGCCCAACTCTGGGGCCTCCAGAATCAGCATCGGCACTTCAGTGAGGGGAGGGAGGGTGGGAGGGATGGATGGATGGACGGGTGGACAGATGGATGGATGAATGGATGGGCAGATGAATGGAAAGACAGACGGATGGATGGATGGATGGATGGATGGATGGATGGATGGATGGGCAGACGGATGGATGGACAGTTGGACAGATGGATGGGTAGACAGATGGATGGATAAACAGATGAATGGATGGGCAGATGAACAGAAAGATGGATGGATGGATGGGCAGATGAATGGAAAGACAGGTGGATAGATAGATGGATGGATGGACAGGACGGATGGACAGATGGATGGGGATGAAGCTGGAGGCAAGAAGTGCAGGGCAGGTAAGTCTCCACTGGGAATATCTGTGGGTTTCTGTTTTTGCACTTGACATTTGACAATCACAAATTGTGTCTTATTTCTTCTCCTCCTACTTCATCTTCCAACCCCTGACGTGACGCAACACCCACATATACTCACACAGACAGCACACACCTACATACAGACCGAGACACACAGAGCCACCATAGGCAAATGGCACGCTCCATGACACAATGACATCCATGCACTATACACACACACACACACACACACACACACACACACACCTGTGTCCTTACATATGCACATCTTCCCACGCACACATGGGACCTCACAAGCGGCCTCATACACACAGAGGCGGACATACATTCACGGACATGTGAGCAGATGTGTGGCCACTTCAGGGACACACACTTCCAGTCACCGTGTCCTACCTCTCTCCGTGTAGGCGTGCTTCTGCTCTTTCCCATGACTTTACAAAGTGCTTTCCTGTTGGTTCCCTGCCTGACCTTTTAGAGGGCGTCCTCTGCACTAGGTAACACACACGAAGATGCCTAGGACTCACCCTGCCCGGCGAGGCTCCTACTCCAGTACAGGAAACGAGAGAAAGTGACAATCAAAACCTCTTGGGATCATACAACTGGGAAACTGTTTCTTGAGCATGTACTTTGTGCTGGACCTGCGTTGGGCTTTGGAAAGGCAGAGGGAAGTAAGGTCCCATCCTCCTGGTCTCAAGGAACTTGCAGGCTAAGGAGGGGAGAGACAGGCAAAGACATAATACTTTGTCCTGATGCACACCGGGCAGTGGTAGCCCAGAAAGGGGTGATGAACGCCTCTGGGAGAGAATCAGGGAGCACATCAGTCTGCGCCAGCCGCTGTAACAGAATTCCTTATACTGGGCAGTTGGTTCTACAAGCTGGGAAGTCCAAAATCAAGACACCTGCAGACTGGGTGTTCCTCATAGATGGTGTCTTCTATGTGTCCTCAGTGGGCCTTACCCTTGAGGGTGGATTCCTCATAACCTAAACTGCCACCTTTCAAAATTGCGGCAGTGGGGATTAGATTTCAGGAGCCACAGGATGGAGAGCGCTCCGCCCACGGCAGAGGGCCCCGCCCACGGCAGAGGGCCCCGCCCACGGCAGAGGGCCCCGCCCACGGCAGAGGGCCCCGCCCACGGCAGAGGGCCCCGCCCACGGCAGAGGGCTCCGCCCACGGCGGGCGCTCCAGGCTGGGGTGGCGGGGAGGTAGTCGGGGGCTTGTGTGATGGCGAGGAGTTCAATAAGGACCTGTAGCAGGGTGGCATTCGTATGCAACAGGAGCAGCGGCCTCACCTACTGGCGCCCAGTCTGGGCCTGTTGTGACGGTTGTGCTGGGCTGGGGTCTGCCATAGAGGACGCTGGAAGGACGGACAGAGGGAAAGAGCAGCGTCTCCAGTTGACACTGCACGCTAAGGAGGCTCCGGTGGCTCTTTGACTCGGACCTCTGCCCGAGCCTGCTGCCCCTGCTCTCTGAGCGCCAGGCGGCTTGCTAGTGGCCACATGAGTAAAGCTCAGACAGCTGTAAGGTGTCACTGCTGGGAGCGATGATTAGTCCTGAAGTCGGCTTGGCAGGGCTCTGCCTGGGTAATCAGCAGCTCAGCAGGCCCCGGCGGGGGCATTTGGGCCTCTGAGGCTGAGTGGCCCCCTTTCCAGCTACCGCCCCTCCCCCGCTCTGCCTGGGTCCCCTGCGCGGTGGCTGGCCGCCAGGCTGTGTCCAGAAGCCCCTTGGGGACGCCCCCTCTCCCTTTCTGGTTCTTGCCACCATGGCCCACCCCCAGCCATCCTCTCATGAAGCCACCCTCCCCCTCCCACTGCCAATTATCTCTCATCAGGCAATTAGCGTTTCCTCCTCCTCTGAATTTCTCCTTCCCTGGTCCCCGGTGGTGCAGGGGCTGAGTCACTTTCCTAAAAGGAGCTTTGTCAGAGGAGCCCTGGCGCCACCCCCGACTAGCTGTGTGATCTCGGGCCGACCACTCACCTCCCGAGCCTCAGTTCCTCACCGGTGTGGGGAGGGCGATGGGAACCCAGAGAGTCATGGGTACCAGGAGCTCTCTGCCAACTCGGGGGCTCCACTGCTTCCGTGTGAAACGCGGGGAGAGGTTCAGTCGGAAGCCTCACACTCCTGATGCCCAGGGGCAGACTCCGCCATGTCCCCACCCCAGGACCTCACCTGGCCTTCAAGGGCCTTCCCAGTCCAGGGCAGGGGCCCGGGCGCCAGCAGGGGGCAGCACCCGTCTTAGTCACCTGGAAAAGCCACGGGACAGAGTTAGCAGGTGTCAGCAAGTGTTTGTTGAAAAAAAACAAACTGGGACGCTTGGGGCCCAAGGTCAAAACTCATTTGAAACCCAAGAGGCAGGAAGGCGGAGCCCGGGAAGCCGCAGCTTAGAATAAAGATGGTCCTCCTTCAGAGTTCCACCATCCTGGTGCCTGCATCTGCCTTCCATGGTCCCAGGGTGCAGAGGAGGCCTGCTGGGCCCCAAGCTGCAGCCTCAGCGGGGGAGCTGGCAGGACCCCCTCCCAGGAGAGCTTCCCTCCACCTGCCGGCCCTGGGCTCTCTGCCTCCTCTTGTCACTCAATAGGAGTAGGAATCCAAGCTGTTCCTCTCTGCGCGCCTTTGTTTTCCTGTGTTTCTCTTTCTCTTCCTTCAATAAGGTCTGTCTGTCTTCATCCCTCGGGGCTCCTGCTGGCTCTGTGTGCCTCTCCCCACCTCTGCCTGTCTCCCCATAATTAGCCTGGGTTGTAGCTCTCACACCCTGGCTCTCCAGGCAGGGGCCGCGGGAGGCGGGGCAGGACAGGAGGGAGCCTCTTTGTAGCCTGCAGAAATGGGGCCAATTAAAGAAGGCGCTCCAGAAACCCCACCAGAAGAAAGCAGAAATAGCCCCCGTGAGTGCAACTGGAAACAGGAACAGACTGAAGGGGCGAAACCAGCACTGACTGCGGGCCCAAGGTCTCGGCCTGGCCTGGGGGGGGGGGTTCCCTCCTCCCAGACCTCTGGGGGGTGGCTGCCTGCTTCTTTGAGTGGAGTGCCCCCGCCTCATCTTCTGTCCCTGCCTGCGTCTCTCCTCTTCCCTGGAGGGAGCCTGGGGCTGCCAGGCCTCAGGGGAGTCCTGGGCTTCCTCCTGCCTCTCGGTCCCTCCTCACATCCTTGGACTGAGGTGGCAGCTGCCAGATGTGTCTGTGTCTCTGCAGGCCTGCTGGGAGCTGAGAGCTAGGAGAGGCGGGGACAGGCACCCCCCCCCAAATCCAAGGCCAGGTTTCTTCTGCCCTCCATCCCCAGCCCAGGGCCTGCCCCTTACAGGCTCTCCTGAGCGGGGGACAGAGGGGCAGTAAGCCATCTCTTCTCCAAGGAGCTCAGAGTCCAGGGGGGAAGCCAGCCGGACAGCTGTAGCCACCAGGAGGGCCTCCTAACTCAGACGGGGACCCACCAGGGAAGGGCTCCCGGGAGCCATCTCCCAACATGCCGTCTACCAAGGGAGTCTGCTCAGAGTGGGCGGGGCTGCGGCTGCCGGGAGCAGGGGGCACAGAGGGACCATTCAAGAAAATGAAAGAAAATGAAAATACGTCCTTAGAGAGGAGGTGGGGGGCGAGAAAACAGGGGGAGCTGCTCATAATCCAGAGCAAGGAGCTCGGGGTTCAGGTCCAGGGCCCTGGGAGCCCCTCTGTTCAAACCCCCAAATGGCTCCCAGACTCCGCTGACGGCAGCTCCCATCCTTTTGTCCCTAATCCTCGGCCTCTTCTGCCTGGGGCGCATTAGGTGCTAAAACGGACGAGCAGTTCCTCAAGGCACGACCTTGGCTGGTGTCCCAGGGAGGCTGGGCGGAGGCCTGGCTTCCCGTCCTCTCTCGGGCTGGCGGGATTCCCTCCCCCAGCCTGTGCGCCTTTGATGGCTTTCCTTCTAGAACCGTCTCCCTGCTACACACTAGGATCTTCTGAGAAACTGAGGCAGGGCAAGACCCCCTCCTCGAACCCCGATTCTTGCAATCAAGTCAGAAATATTTCAGACACGCCGCTCAGAGTAACAGGCAGGAGTGTATTGAAGGGGACAGAAGGGAAAGGGGACACTCTCAAGGGACACAGGGAGGCGAGGTGCCTCTCCGGCTCTCAGTGTATTGTGGATCCCAGGCACTAAGTTTCCAGGGGGTTCACCCAGGTCCGCCTCTTCATTTGACGACAGCAAGATGACATCAGACTTTCAAATCCTTACTGCCGTGACCACTCTGTCACCTTGTCCCTGGCTGAAGAGTTCTAGTGGGATTCTTAACCATAGATTCTTACAGATTCTTATCTCCCTGAGTTTTGAGATCTGGTCTGTGAAAAGGGTCATGAAAGTGTCCCCCTCAAGGTAACTTGGGTTTCTCTGGTTGACATTATCTGGGGCCTGCTGCATTTCTCCTGCATTTAATGGGTAGTTTACTGAGGAATGTGCCACATCCTGTCCCTTTAGACCAGGCAGGGCACAGGTACCTGACTTCTTGGAAGAGAAGCCGGTGGGGTCAGCACAGTGGGTCCATTTTATAGAATTACTCCCTTAACCTCATGTTCGCAACCGTTCACACCTGTCTGTCCCTAAGGTACCCAGACCTTACCCATCCATCAGCCCAGTTCAAACACTGCCTCCTGCACCCGGCTTCCCCTCCCCCTCCTCCAGTGCTCAGAACACATTATGGGGCCTCTCTACCATGGGCCACCCGGCACTGTTGCGCTACCCTGGCAGCCCCCTCCAAACTCAGCCTCTTTAGGGCAGAAATCTGTGTCTGACTCCATAGCTCTCCGGACGGTGCCAGGCCCCTTCGAGGACTGGGGGGAGGGAGGAGGAAGGGCAGAGGGGAAGTGAGAGGAGACCCGCGGACGTGGGGCGGGGGGCATCAGAAGCCCCTGAGACTTGAGTTGCTCTAGATCCCGCCAGACCTCCCTTCTTCCCTTCCTCGCTCCGTGCTCAGGGCTGCCTGCAGCTGGTTCTGCCCTTCAGACTTTCTGCCCTTCTCCTCACACCCAATCTGACATGAATGCCAGACACCCTGACTTTCTTCTTTCACTGAGACTTGCTGCAACTCCAACCTCAGTTTCCTCCCAGCCACAGAATTGGGTGGATGAATGGTGAATGGATGGATGGGTGGGTAAATGGATGGGTGGGTGAATGGATGGATGGATGAATGGTGGATGGGTGGGTGAATGGATGGGTGGATGGGTGGGTGAACGGATGGATAGATGAATGGGGATGGATGAATGAATGGGTGCATGAATGGGTGGATGGATGAATGGGCAGGTGGGTGGATGGATGAATGGGCAGGTGGATGGATGGATGAATGGTGGATGGATGGGTGGCTGGGTGGGTGGGTAGATGGATAAATGGATGGATGGATGGGTGAATAATTGATGGATAGATGGAGTGATTGGCCCAATTAATGGCTAAGAGGAAACTTTCCAAGAAGCATGAAGGATAGACTATAAATAATGTGATCCCAGATTTGGTGGACCTCAATCAAATTCTGGCCATGTTCTAATTCATCCACGGGACACTAACAGAGCACCTGTCATGCATGAGGCACCATGGTAGACCCTAGGGATCCTGCAGTGAATGACCACAGGGTCCTGCCCTCCTAGAGCTTAGCCTCTAGTGAAGGAGAGAGACAGGAATCAGGAGTCACCAAGATAAAGGAGTGGGATGAGCATGGGGGTGGGGAACAGGCAGGAGGCTGCTGAGCAAGGGGAGGCCTCTGGGGAAGGTTTGGGAAGCTTTCTGAAAGACACTGCAGTTGTGCCCAGGGAGAACGGGTGAGCAGGGGGGAGGGGAGGGAAGGGAAGCGAGACAGGCAGGGGCACAGCGTGTGCAAAGGCCCGGGAGGGTGACAGCGCGGCAGATTTCATTTTGGAAACTAGAGAGTTCCCTTTGCTGGATCAGCAAGTGCTGGGGCGCGAAGACAGGAGCCAGGTTCTTTACCGCTGTGGCCCCTCCATAGACCAGGCTCTGGCCAGGAACAGGGGACCCTCAACGGGTTCTGGGCAGGGAGCGATCTGACCACCAACTCAGGAAGATTTTAAGTTTTTAAAAAAGTCTACTGAAGTGTTTTCTGTTTGTGCACAAGGATTATTTCTTCTGATGTTTCCCCATAAATAACGCTGTGCTAAATCTATAAGTCATCGGGGAAATTAAAAAGCAGGGAGACTTGCCCTGCTTTCCTTGGGTTGAAAAGCTAAAAAAACAAACCAGCGCAGCCTCCTACCCCAGATTCAAGTTCCTCGTTGACCAAGCTGGTCTATTTTCTTTTTTTTTTTCTGTTTCAGTTTAGTCTAAAAATGACTCCATTTCGTATTTTTAAGCCAAAAGGTTAAGAGTTCAGAAATGAAAACTCCCGTCCTTTAAGATAATACTGTGTTTCGCCAAAGAAAAATAACCAGAATGTCAAAGCTTGTTCTTTTGGTTAAATGATCCGTCTTCTGGCGTAGACAGGCGTTCACGGTAGCTCTCAGGAACCCGCTGAAGGCAGCCTGGTTCCCACGCTCATCGAGGACCACAGCCAAGAGCTTAGGCAAACACGATCCTAAAGTGAGCATTTGGTTTCCTGGTGCAGCTAGAAAAGTATCAGAAAAGAGAAAAGCTCTCGGGGCAGGGGGGCTCCCCCAATGGGGGCGGACAGCTCTCTGCTACAGCAGGTGGCCTCCTTCCTCCAGGGGCCTGATGGGGCCCTGGCTCTTCATGTCCCCGTCTGTACCTCAGTTCTCCTTCCTGAAGTGTGAGGGGAGGGGTCCCAGGCTGTCCAGGACTGTCTGTCCTCCCGCCCCTCCTGGCCCGCCTGCCCTCTGTCCTGGAGGCTGGGAACATGGAGTCAGCGGCAGCCGCGTGCATTTCTGAAAACCCAGCCATTTAAGGAAATCATGTCTCTCAGTGAACACTCAAGACTGCCCCCCTTTGTCCCCAAGGGAGGCGGTGGTAGCGCTGGGGGAAGAGATTCCCTTTAGGTGAGCAGGGCCCCAGAGGAGGGAGACAGCGAGTCTTACCCAGGCCTGCTCTCCCCAGGGGGTCTGTTCCCCGCCCCGAGACCCAGCCAGACCCCCGGGCCGCGCTGCCACCAACAGTGCCACCAACGGTGCCAGCAGGAAGGCCAGAGCCACCTCGGGCTCTGTGGAGCGGTGGCTTCTGACTTTGCATGACTTTTTCAATTTTTACATTTATTGTGAACACACGCAGGGAAGCATGGACCCTCCTGGCACATTTTAGAGACTAGGTCTATCCGTAAAATAATAATAATAATAAAACCAAGGCTTGCACGGTTGCCACCCAGCCTAAGGCACACTCCGGATGCCTCCCGTGGCTGTGGCTCCTCCTGCCCGGGTCGCCCACTGGGTTGGCAGGACCAGGCCCACTCCCGCAGAAGGAGGTGGCCGGGCTCTGCCAGCAGGCGCCAGGGGGCTGGAGCCCAGTGTGCCGTCGGGGTCAGAGGGTCCCCGGTGGCTGGAGGTGCCCTGGTACGTCAGCTGCCTCTGTCCCGGGACACCGCACAGGGGACAGGGAGCCTCGCCGTTTGCGGGGACCCCCAGTGGCTGGGCCTATGGGAGCAGCTCACGGTTCCCAGTTGGCGAGCGGAGCGTGGGGGGTCGCGTGTTTGTGTGCAGACCCTGCGAGGTAGACCTCCAACAGCAGCCCCACCGCCACCGTCGCCACCGTGTCGTCCCCACCCCAGGCAGCCGCCTCTGTTCCCGTGTGGGATGCGGGTCAGCGGGGGGCGCCGGGGTGCGGCCAGAAGCCCTGAGGGGCAAGAAGGGGCGACCGAGACCCCTGGGCCCTGCGGCCCCTGCTCTCACAGCCCCCAAGGGAGTGGCCAGCGCCCAGGCCAGCAGGGACCAGAGCCAGAGGTAGCGGGACTCGGGCTGCAGGGGCATGACCACGGGGCGGAGCCACCGTGTCCTCCCAGCAGCTCCCGTCCCTCCCGCGAGGCCTTCAACTGGGGCCTCCTTCAGCGGTGGCTTCCTGACCTGGGGACAGCTGTGACCGGCCTCGGTGGCCTGCCGTGAGGACTCGGTTTAAACTCCACCAAGTGGCTGGCACGCAGCTGGAGCTCAATGGATGTCGGTCCCCTGTCCCCCTGGGAAGGCCTGAAGCCACCGTTAGCAGGTGGCAGAGAGCAAAGGGGAGACCCACGGGTGTGCCCTGACCTGGGCTGTCCCTGACGCTGGACAGGGAGCAGGAGGCTGGGCGGGGACAGAACAGGAGTGGCCCTCCCAGGCTGCCCAAGGGACTGTCGTACTCAGGGCTGCTGCGGGGGGCCGGGCAGGGGGACAGGGACGGGACCCCAGTGGACAGGGCAGGAGGGCAAGAGGAAGAGGGGAGGAGGGGAGAGGCGTTAGGGGTGAGGAATGAGGGGAGCACCGTGGGGGGCAGGGAACAGAGGAGGGGACATAGCGGAGGACAGTGGCCAGGAGGGAGCAGCCACCATGCACCTGCCTGCTGCTCAGTGTGACCAGGGGGGAAAGCAGAATGGACAAGCGGAGGGCCACGGGCCAGCCTGCCATGCCCAGGGGTGGCCCAGGGGTGGGGGCTGGGCATGCTGACCTTGCAGTAACCCCCACGGCCCCACAGAGTGACCACCACCCTGCACTCGGCCCATTGGGAGTCAGGGGACCTGTATGGAGCTGGATCCACTGCCATCTGTCCCCAAGGGGATCGGTGACACGATGCCCCCTGCCCTGGACCTCAGGGCCAGCTGCCAACCTCACAGAGGCCGTGGCCAGGGACCAGCTGCTGGGCTTCCCGCTGTCAGGCCTGTGCCCTTGTGTCCCCACGCCCACCCCTCACTCTATTCCCCAGCCTCAGCTCACTCAGGGACCGTCCCCAGGGGCCCCCATGTCCTGCCCTGCTCCCAGCTGCCGTTGAGGGAGAGAGCAGGAACCAGGGCACCAGGAAGCAGGGGTGTGTGGGTTTTGTCACGTGGGTGGAGAGGGCCAGCTGTCCCTTGTTATCTGTTCTCCCCTTCATCCTGATGAGTGGCACTCCCGACGTCTTGGGAGGCATGTGGCTGTTTGGAATAAAAAAATTACATTTCCCAGGCTCCTTTGCTCAATGGATCATGTGACCAAGTTCTGACCAATGAAATAAATCTGCAACCCGGGGCACATTTTCCAACTCGTGTTCAACCTTGTTGCTTTTCCTCTTTGGAAGGCAGTCTTGATGGCTGCAGCAGGGACAGCCACTTTGGCTCATGAGGCAGAGTCGCATATCAAAGATGGGAGAGCAAATCAGGAGCCGCGGTCTCAGATGACCACTGAGCTAGCATCCAGCCCAGGATGCTTTTCTCTGTTTAACAGAGAGAGAAATTTACTTGCTTAAACCACTGGCTTCGGGGCTCTCTGTCACTTGCAGAAGTTTGTAATCTTAACTGACAGGGTCTCTAATTTGCAGTGTGACCTTGGACAAGTCACTTTCATCTCTGGGTCTTAGTTGATTCTTTTGAACAACGAAAGTTTTGCACTTTTAGAGCATCTGCGGACCTCCCTGCTCTGACATTTAAGGTCAGTACCCAGGGGCAGAGGGTTAAAGGGGCACCTGGGGACTGAGTTCACGACTAACAAGAGACTAGAAGGTAAAGTCACTGGAGCCAAATGTCTATCAAGACTGAGAGAAGGTAACAAAAAAGTGTCTCACTGAGGCCTATAGATACCTGCCTGATGGGGGCCGGCCCACCTCTCCCCCTTATCTCCTGTGATTCCCTCCCTCCAGCCACACTGGCCACTTTCCTGGGCCCCAGGCTCCTGTCCACCACAGGGCCTTTGCACTTGCCATTCCCTCCCCTAAAATGCTCTCCCACTGGAACTCAGGCCTCTGCTCACTGTCAGCTCTTAAAAAAAAAAAAAAAAAATCCCGCCTCCCCCTCCTATCAGGCATCGCACCCTCCACCCCATCACCATAGAGGTGCGAGTTCTTCACAGCACTCGCTGAGAGCCCGAATTCTCATTATCTGCTAGTGTTTTTCTGCTTTCCCCAATGAAATGCAAACTGCGCGAGAGCAGGCACCGGTGTGTTAAGGGAGCACCTGGATTGCAGCACCTGGCGTGTGGTGAGTCTCCATAAAGGGTCAGCCCAGGCGGGGGGAGGGCCGGGGGGGCATGGAGGTTGACCGGGGACTGAGTGTGCTTAGGTGAGTCAGCTCGCTCTCTCCTCTGGCCATCTCAGGTAGAAGATGTCATCCCCGTTTCCAAATCTGGATCCGAGGTCCTAAGATCCAGGTGCTGCACCTTCAGGACCAGCGCTGGCTGCAGCGGGGAGGGGCTCAGGCCAAGGTGCGCTGGACCAAGTCAGCTCCGGTGGACCTTTGTGCCTTTGGCTGGAACGGGGCACACCCTGGCTCTGGGAGGTGGCAGGCATCCTTGGACGCCCCAGGGCCACTGTTCAGCCATCCCCCGCCCTGTCCAAGCCACCCCTCCCTGTGCCCCGAGCAGCTGCTCCACAGGCTTTGATCACAGCTGCCTCCTGCTGGGACCTCGAGGTGTCTCTCCCACTCGGGAAGGAGGACGTCTCCTCCCGGAGGGAAATGGGGACGCTGCCACTTCCGAGCTTGTCCTCTGCCAGGCCTGCTTCCGGATCCTGCCTGCGCCGCTCCTGCAGGCTTCCTGCCGGCGCTGGCAGGGAGGCCGCTGTGGGCACGCACCCAGCTCCTTGGGCTTCTGAGCTTTTGCTTTCTCTTCTGAACGAGGGGGACAATGACGGTCCTCGCCGGGGTGTGTGGTTGGGAGGTGGGTGGGTGAAGTCAGGCCGGCGGGACTCCGGGTAAATCAGGAGAGCTCCTGAGCCCTTCCCTCATCCCGGGAGGCCCCAGACCTCCAAGGACAGCCTCCTGCCCCCTGAACTCTTCAGTGCTCCACAAATGTGAAGAGTCCTCCCACCTGCTGGCCAGGTGACCCTAAGTGAGTCCCTTCACCTGGCTGGCCCGTTTCCCTCTCTGCCAACGGAGGAAGGTGGACTAGATTCTCGTGAGCTCTGAGATTCTGAGGCTTCCTCATCACAGAAAAGCCCTGGGGACCAGTCCTGCCTCTGGGGAGCCTTTATCATGGCCACTTAGATGGCCCCATTGTGTCCTCCTCTGAGAAAGCCACTGTCATTCCCATTCGAGGTGAGAAAACTGAGGCTCAGAATGGAAGAAACCACCCCGGGCCACACAGGGCGAGGTCCGTCCAAACGCTGGAGTCGCTGACCTCCACGGGGTGCTCAGGACCTGGATCTATCCCCCTCCACCTCTCGGCCCCCTTCTGCTTGGTCGCCCTGGAGGAAGGGCCACCTGTGGCTGAGATGGCAGGCTGCAGGGCGGTTGCAGGCGGGCTGGCGTCTGGGCCGCAGCTTCCACTCCAGACTCTCGGGTGCACACCTCCAGGTGGCGCCTTCAAGTCTGGAGATGTGTGCGGTGGTGGGAGGGACGGGGGGTGGGATGTGACAGCCATCCACCGAATGCGGAAGGCAGGGGAAAGAGCCGCACAGGCAACATCACGTCATCGATCTCGGTGCCAGGGAAATGTCAGAACGCGGTGTGCCGGCAGGGGATGGCGACGAGGACGCGTCTTCGCTGCCCCAAGCACATCCTTCACTTCCCAACCTGCGTCTCTGGCGGGGGAATTAGTCACTTGTCAGCTGCTTCAGCACCGCGGACAGCACCCGCCTCGTCTTTCAGGGGCTCACCCAGGCCCAGGGAAGGGCTCTCCCGCCAACTGAGAGCCTGCCGCGCCCCCTCGCCTCCAGGGGCCACCACCTGGTCCAGGGAGGGGACTGGCACGCGAGGAAGCTCACCCGGTGCCCGGTGCTCATGGGTGCCGTGGGAGGAGCCGCTGAGCCCAGGGCGAACCTGTCCTCATTCAGGCACTTGACGGCAGCCTGCGACTCTGCGCCAGACCCACGGGAGGAAGAACTCAGATGGGCCAAGGCTCTGGCGCCCTAGAAAGTCCAGGGTTGGTGGGAAGAAACGGTCACCCACAGGACAGACTGACAGAGCGTACACACCCTGGGGCTCCACCTGTGCGCCAGGCAGGGTGGCGAGAAGACAGCCACTGCTTTATGTCCCAGGGTACAGGCGAGGACACCAGGTCAGGTGACTGGTCCAAGGTCAGGCAGCCCCAGAGCGGCAGAGCTGGGCTGGGCACCCAGGTGACTGGGCTGCAGAATCCCTGGTTATAGCCCCTTACCACAATTCTGAGGTGGGGGCATGTGATCAAGCCCAACGGGGCTCAGGGAGGACTCCGGGGTCTTCCAGGAGAGGAAGTGGGAGAAGGGCAGAGAACAGCTTGGTGGGAAGCCTGGGAAAGGCAGCCCCCCATCTCGGGCTTGAAAACACGGGGTGGTGAAAGGGGAAGCCCAAGGGCCAGGCCTGAGGGGTGCTGTGCTGAGCTGAGGAGTTTGAACTTGACCCTGCAGTTTCCAGGTCTCCAGAGGTGATCAAACTGACCTTCTGGAAAGAGGTGGACAGGACAGGGGCCCTGGGGGGGTGCGATGTCCAGCCAGGGCTGCTGCAGAAAGGGAGGCGGGGCTGGGCTGGGGGTCAACAGAGGGGAGAGGGTGACGCGAGGACCCCCGGGGACAGCAGGACCTCACCCACCCCTCCTGGGATCCCAGCCGAGGGCAGGAGTGAGGGCGAGGCTCCAAGACCCAGGCTCCTACAGCTGCGCCCTTTGCCCGAGACAGTGGCCTTTTCTTTACCCACGGACCCCACAGAGTCCAGGGCCTCAGTCCCAAAGCACAGCAGGGTAGGAACAGGAAGTCGAACAGGACGGGAGAAGGGCTCTGAGGCAGCAGTGACACCTGACAGTGATAGGGGATATTAAGAACCAGAGCTTTACACACACACACACACACACACACACACACGCATACGTACACATGCACAATGGCATCACTGGGTGAATTATGGAAACATCAGTGCAGTTTACATTAATCACCGATTTAACAAAGCAAGGAAACAAGTGGTCATCTTTTTTTTTTAGATCACTTTAATATTAATTTTTTATTTTTTCCCCACATTTTTATTGGTTCATTATAGTTGAACCTGATGATGGGCAACTGGTCATCTTTTAAAAATATTTTCATCCGAAGGGAAAAATGAGCTTTTTGTTGTTGTTCTCTTTAGTCACATGTGACAGCAGAACGCGTCTGGACACTTCGTACGCCCGTGGAGTGTGACTCTCCACCTGTGGCTGTCCCTGATGTGCACGTGCCCTATTGTGAGTCAGCATCCACATTCGGAAAGGACATTTGGCCTTCGGATTTGGGGACTGGCTTGTTTCACTTAGTGCAACAGCTTCCAAGTTTAAGTCACGGACAGAGCGAACCTTCAGCTACACTGACTGGCCACCTGCACCAAAGCTGGGCGACTGAGAGCTTTTTGGACTTTTACAGCTGAGCCAACCCCGTCAGCTGTCCTGATGCTCGCCATCACCCCTTGAGGACAGCAGACAGGGGGGTCACCCCAAGTCACAGGTGAAGAAACTCAGATGAAGGAAAGGCTTCCGTTTCAGAGTCGGCTCGTAGCGGGGTGTCCCAACTAGCGGCCACGGAGCTCCCCAACCTCCTCCCCACACAGGCCACACCCACCGCCCCAGGGGCTCCTCACTGCGGCTACTGATTGGCTGGTGAGAGCCCTGAGCAGCAGCCCTCTCCTCCATAGGTCCGTGGTGTGGTGACCTCAGAGGTCATTTGCATGCCCATCCGCCAATCAGCAGCTTCTGGCCCTGGACTAGACAGCGCTCTGATGGGGCGGGCCTTTCCCTGAGGACCCGCTCCTTGGAAGCCGCCTGTCCTGGACGCTCAGGGGCCAGGCCTGCAGCGCACGGGTGGCCTGCTCTCTCACCCATGCGCCCGAGTAGGCTGAGGTAGGAGCTTTTTTCGATTTGTTTTTTTTTTCCAGTTCTCAAGTGAAGAAACTTCCAGAATCTAAGCATTTGCCCACGGTCACACACACAGTAAGTGACAGCGATGGAGTCTGAGCCCAGGAATGCCCGACTCCAGGGCTGGCTTCTTCTACAGCCCCAGCGTCTTCCCGCAGGGACACGCGTGTGCCTTGGCTCAGGCCTGGGTGGCTCCTGAACAGGACGTGAGCCAGGAGGACAGCTCCTCTAGCCCCCCTTACCTGTGGTCCCTCTCCCCAAGCCACCCCGATTTGCTGGGCCCAGAGGGTCCCCTGGGGCCTCCTCCACTGTGGAGGGGTGGGCAGAACTCAGAGCCAGCCAGGGTGTGGCCAGGCCTGGCAGAGGCTGACACACGAGGTGGCCTCCGCCCCTGGAGGCCGCTGCCTGGTTCACCCCTGGAGGCCGCCCTGGTAATGGCTTGTGCCAGGCAGTCAGGGGAGGCTGCCTGGAGCCCGTGGCAGTTGAGGCCAGCTTGCCGGGTTGGCTGGTGTGGCCGCCGCGCCTGGAGGGGAGGGCAGGCCAGGGAAAGGGGTCAGCCTGTGTCCTGTGTGGGGGACAAGACCACCCCTGAGGGTGGGCAGGAAGTGTGTGACGGGCCAGGTGAGCACTGGTTCCTTCACTCCCAGCCCGGGCTTCATCTAAGTCTGAGCCCCAGCTGGCACCTGTATCCTCTTCTCTGTCTGGTCATCACTGGACACAGCCTGGCATGGACGGGGTAATCACGGCCATGTCTGCCAGTCAGGACCCAGGTGGCCTTCAGCAACCACCCCCCCCCCCCCCTCAGCAAGGTCCAGGCCTAACTTGGCCTCCAGGGCCTTGGAGCGCAGGCTGGATTCCGCAGGTGGTCATTTGGCGCCATCTGGTGGTACATATACAAAATGACAACAGGTGGCTCTTCGAGGTGGGGGTAGGAGGGAGTGGTGTGGACCGGAGGCGGGGGAGGGAGAGAGGAAGATGAGTTGACCACTTCGTGGCCTATAGGGATCACCAAGTATTTTGCTGGGGACAGACCATCTTGGTCCTGCCCCTTCGTGACTATGAAAGTGGGACTTTGGACTGTTCACAGCTCCTCCTAGAACCTCTGTTTCCTCATCTGTTCAATGGAAATTAAAAACCCCAACTGTAAAATGTTCCCTCTGGTGAGCTGTGAGCAGGCCTTCCAGGCGCTGGGAAAGCCCTCTGTGTTGGTGGTGGTCATGGATCTTAAACACCATTACCCGGTGCCCCTCGGCCTGTGCCCTTCCCTGTACATACAGAGACTCTCCTTGTCCAGGGTTGTGCACCCATGGATTCAAGCGACAGTGGGCAGAAGGGCTCAGAAAAAACTGGCCCTGTGGTGAACATCCAGACCTTTTGCCCTGTCATATTCTCTGAACTGTGCAGTGCAACGATTTGCATGGCATTCACATTCTATTAGGTGCTGTGGGTGGTCTGGGGACGATTTAAAGTCGTGGAAAGGTGTGTAGATTACCTTGTGTCTGTGCCATTTTACAGAAGGGATGTGAGCACCCCTAGATTTTGATATCTCTGGGGGTTCCTGGAAGATATCCCCCATCCCCCTCTGTGGCTTTTTGCCGAGGATTAAAAGGAAAAAAAAAAAGGAATCAATATTATCTACCTGTCTCGTTGGTTTCGTGAGGACTAAGTGAGACCACATCAAGATCTGGCACAGAGAGGGTGATGATGCCCCCTGTGGTCACCAAGCACCTTCAAATTCCGCTACGCGTTCAGCTTTGCAACAGATCTGTAAACCGACTCGCTCCGACAGCTGAGGGACTGAGGCTCAGTGGAAAAATACCACTCCCGTCGTTCCACGTCCCGGACTCTTCCACCTGAGCCCTGCCGTCCAGCCAGAGTGGGCCCAGCAGGGTCCAGGGCCGCACAGCTGCCTGGGCAGGCCAGCCCTCGGGGCCACTGTGTCTGGAGGAGAGCCCACCGCACAGTGTGGCTCCTGGCTTCCCAGGCGAGGTCCCCAAGAGGGCCAGGCAGAAGTCCAGGCTGGGAAGTCACTGGGTGCCATGGTCTGGATCGGAAACGTCCCCCAAAGACCATGTCCTGAAGGCCTGGCCTCCGGGTGGTGGCACTATTGGGAAGTGTGGGGACTTCGGGAGGGAGTGGAAGTTCGGGTCGTGGGGGCGGGGCCATAAGGGGACATGGCCCCGCCCATTTCTCTGACACTTCCTGTCCCCCATAAGTGACCAGCCGTGCCCCCTACCCTGATGTGCTGCCTCCTCACAGGCCCAGGGAAGAGGCACCAACCAGCCACGGACAGGAACCCCGAGCCCTGAGCCTAATAAGCCCTTCTTCCTGCCAGTTGTCTGCAGAATTCTGTCACAGCCACAGAAGTCGGCCAACACACAGAGCGTCCGTCACACCTACCAGGGGGAAGGTGCCAAAGGCCTGCCCGGGGCAAGGCAAGGGACAAGGACCCACCACTTGAAGGCAGCGGTGGCAGGGTCACACCATGAGGAAAACATAGGGACAGGGGATACTGCGGTGGCCATGTTTGAAACACAGTCCCCACCCCCCTCGTGGCACCCAGAGAGGAGACCCCGCCCCCCAGCCTGCCGTCCCAGACCCCCGACGGAGCGCTCGGGAAGGGCCACCTGCCGGCTCAGAGGGGGACGTGCTGCGTGGAGGCACCGGGCACTCCTGTCCCCAGGCCTGCTGACCTTGAAAAGCTCTAGGGAGGGGACAGCAGGGGTGGTTCAGACCCAGAACGTCCCTGTCACACTCTCAGTCCCCAAGCAGCGTGCTCAGAGGCCGGGCTTTGGGGAAGTGACCGGATCTTGAGGCTGTCGCCTCCTTAGTGGCGTCCATGATCAGGACGGGCTGCCGGAGGCCGGCGCACCCTGTTGAAGGCAGCGGGTCCTTGGTGGTGTGCCCTGGGGACGGTGCCTTGACCCAGGTGTCTGTCTGTCTGTCTGTCGTCCTCCTGCTCTGTCCGTCCCAGCTGCCTGGCACTGGGCAGCCTCCCTCCACCACACCCCTCCGCCCTGACCTTCTGCCCCCTCAGGCCCAGGAGTGGAGCTGCCGGCCGTGGACCGAAACCCACCCTGCCTCCTCTAGGAGGTCCTGTCACCGTTTGGTGGCAGCGAGGATAAGCTGACTAACACGCAGCAGGGGCACTTCCTGTTGGGGCCAGGAGCTCTGCTGGGGGCCTAGGCTGGATTCTGGGCCGTGCGCCCTGCAGGGGGTCCCCCACACCCGCGTGAGGGTGCCGTCTGCAGGGCCGGGCGTGAGGTGCCTGGTGTAGCAAGGGCCCCTCGAGGGCAGCCGTCCTGGAGGCCCTTGGACCTCCTGGGCCTGCCTGTGGGGGCCTAGCGCAGCGCCCCAGGGGCTGTGGGTTCAGGGACCCTCCCCAGCATGTTGTCTTGCCCCCAGGGCAGCTGCTCAGGCCAAGCAGGAACAGAGGCCCCGCAGGCAGCCGGCCTGAATCAGCTGTCACAGTGTGGGCTTTCTTTGAAGTCTGGGGCTCTGTCCCCCAGATGCATGCAGATTCTGCCTCCTGATCAATAATGTCCCACTCTGGGGCAAATCCCAAACCAGTGCTCTGGGTGGCTTTCCCCTGCAGGGAGCCCACCCTCCAGGGAGACGACGGCTCACCCTGTGACTTGCCCGACTCCTGGGCTCCCTGACACGAACCTCTGGACACTCCAGGCCGGAATTTGGGAAGGTTGACCCCCCACCTCTCAAGACCAGTCAGGTCTGACCTTTGACCTCTGACCCATGCCTAGACACCTCTCTGAGCCACCTTCACTTTCTGTGCCTCCGAATCCATAGCGAACTCTGACCAGTGCCCGGGGCAAGGAGGAAAGAGGGTCTTGCCTGGACAGGCAGGATGCAGGCCTGGCAAGGCCGTGACCCGTCCCCACCCTGCAGTCCAGGGAAAGGACGCCCAGGGACACCAGCTGCTGATGACGTCGTTCACGCCCCCAGCACCTTGGGCGTCAGGGGTGGTGCCCACAAACTCCTCTTGGGCTCTATCACTGACACCCCAAAGAGTCCTAGGGAGTCACCCCCCCTAGAGAGGAGGCCCCTGGGAGGGGGATCGGATCTTTCTGGGATCTTTGGAGGGGCAGGAAGAAGCAGATCTCCCGGGGCGCTGCGAGACCGAGAAGTGAGTACACAGCGGCAGCAGACGGCGGGAGGAAGCCCTTCCTGAGCAGGCCTGCTCTCCCGTGGGGTACGGCCCGGCAGGTGGCTGCCTCACCCGTGAGACCTGCCCTTGGCGTAGGTATGATGAGCCCCCGAGAGCCAGGATCCCAGAGACCAGGAAAACCCGTGACCCACGGTGACCTGTGTCACACCCCTGGCTTATTCTGTCATTTTCACCCTTTGAAGGCACACACACCCAGAGGGGCGGTGCCCACGGGCCAGGGGGACTTTGGAGAGATGCACCTTTCGTTTTGTTCCAGGGGAGATGTGTGCTCGGGCGGCCAGACCCCAGAAGGGGCTCCGCGTTGGCGTAGGAAACGTGAGACCGGAGTAAAATGTCCTCTGGCAGGTCTGACTTGGCCGTGTCACCAGCACCTCCTGGAGTTGCCAAGAAGGTGCGAAACGGACTGGGAGGGGGGGTGGTTCCTGTAGCATTCAAATAAAGGAACCCAGAGATGGTGAGGGATTTCTTCTGGACACATCATCGTCATCGTGGGACCAAGTTGGAGAAAGATCCCAAATGCCATGTGCAGCTGCCCCAGCATCTGGTGGGCTGGTCAGATCCAGGGGGTCTTCCCTGATGTGTGGGCAGCAGTGTCCAGGACAGGTGATGCAGCCTGGCCACCTGGGCACAGCATCCTCATCACACAGCTGCTGTTCAGCAGCGTCACACTCGTAGAGGTATTACTCCAGTTGTCCACAAGATGGCAGCAAAGTGTGCCAAACAAGAGGCACCTTTTCTAATCTGCACAGATCGCAGCTTCTGCCCCCAATTTGGCAGCAGCGATCCTGCAGAAGACCGTCATCCCCAGGCTCCGGTCTAAGGTTAAGTTTCACTTTTCCTATTGTCGTAGCTTTATCTCAGCAAAGTGACACATCTGCGGGTGTTAAATGTTTCTTCAAGACAGAACAAAACCCGGACACCTCTTCTTGACCCCATCCCGCCAGCCTCCCCTCCCATCCCCTGCACCTCTTGCAGGGTCCCTCCCCCATCTCAAGCTGCTAGGACGGAGTGCTACACGCTCGGTCTTTTAGAAAGAAAAGCAGCGCATTTCTCAGTTTGGGGGAGGCCAGAAGTCCAAGACCACGGCTCCACCGTCTCACTAGGGCCTTTGTGCTACTGTGGGGGGGGGGAGGCAGGAGGGTTGGGGGAGGGGCAACCCCCCATCCCTGCCATGATCAGGACCATGGTTCACCATGATGAGCCCACTCGGGGGATAACAGCATCCATCCATCCACTGAGCCAAGCCCCCCAGGGCCTGCTCACCCCTCAAAGCCCCCCTCTTAACACTGATGCTTTGGAAGCCAGGTTTCTCACACATGAAATTTGGGGACAATTTCAAGCATAGTAGCGTCTTCTGTTTTTTTTGTTTTGTTACTGGAAATTGAACCCAGAGGCATTTAACCATGGAGCCACAATCCCGTCCTTTTTCTTTTGGTCGGGGGGAGACAGGGTCTCAATAAGTTGCTTAGGACCCGCTAAGTGGCTGAGGCTGGCCTTGAACGTGCAACCCTCCTGCCTCAGCCTCCTAAATTCTAAGTAGCCCTCTCACAGTCCTGGTCCTTGATTTCTGCGTATTCCAGGCCGTCTTTGGCTTTGATAGAAGATCAGCTTCCACTCCCGCTCCCCGCTGCCTCCCGATCCAAACGAGGTCCTGGTCAAACCACTGTTCTGGATGCTTATCTGCCTTTTGGTTTTTTCTACAACGTTCCTGCCACCTCTGGATTTATGGGAAGCCGATTTGTCACCGTGGTGTCCTTCCAGCCTTGTTTCTGACCAGGGGACTCATTTCATGGCAAATGGGTGACAGGGTCTATGTCTGGCCTTACCGTCAGCCCTCACGAGGCAGGAGCAGCTGGCCTGGTGTGAAGGTGGCACTGCCCTCTGAGGTCTCAGAGAAGCGTCCACCCAGGGCACAACGTCCCGGCAGGCAGGGCCCTCTAACAGGACACAGAGAGCGCTCGGATTCCAGGATCAGTGTAGGTTTCCCTCCCACCTGCACAGGGGTGGGGCCAGGGAGCAGGGGTGGGGCCATGGAGCAGGGGTGGGGCCAGGGAGCAGGGGTGGGGCCAGGAAACAGGGGTGGGGCCAGGGAGCAGGGGTGGGGCCAGGGAGCAGGAGAGGGGCCAGGGAACAGGGGTGGGGCCAGGGGGCAGGGGTGGGGCCAGGGAACAGGGGTGGGGCCAGGGAACAGGGGTGGGGCCAGGGAGCAGGAGTGGGGCCAGGGAGCAGGGGTGGGGCCAGGGAGCAGGAGTGGGGCCAGGGAACAGGGGTGACAGTGACATTGGAATTTTCAGAGGAAGCTGACCCACTGCTTCTGCTGGAGGTGGGTCTGCACGGGCTGCAGGCCTCTGCGGCCCTCACCACCAGGGCTGCAGCGGACCCCGCAGCTCATCTTCAATTTCTTCTTTCAGGACTCTTTTTTTAAATTCGTTCTAATCGGTTATACCTGACAGTAGGATGCATTCGTGCACTTTGATATATCATTCATAGATGGGATGTGATTTCTCATCCTTCTGAGTGTGCATGTTGCAGAATCACATTGCTCATGTAGTCACAAGTATACATACAGTGATGGTGTCTGTTTCATTCTACTATCTTTTCTGTCTCCACATCCCCTCCCTTCCCCTCCCTTCACTTCCCTCTACCTAATCTAAGGCAACGCTATTCTTCTCTAGTGCCCCCTGCCTTATTGTGGGTTAGCATTGGCATATTAGAGAAAACATCCGGCCTTTGGTTTTATGGGATTGGCTTGTTTCACTTAGCATGATATTCTCCAACTCCAACTATTTACTGGGAAATGCCATAATTTCACTGTTCTTTAAAGCTGAGTAATATTCCATTGAGTATATATACCACATTTCCTTCATCCATTTCTCTATTGAGGGACACCTAGGTTGGTTCCATAGTTTACCTATTGTGGATTGAGCTGCTATAAACATTGACGTGGCTGCATCACTGTAGTGTGCTGATTTTAAGTCCTTTGGGTATAAACCAAGGAGTGGGATAGCTGGGTCAAATGGTGGTTCCATTCCAAGTTTTCTGAGGAATCTCCACACTGCTTTCCGTAGTGGTTGCACCAATTTGCGGTCCCACCAGCAATGTGTGAGTGTGCCTTTTCCCCCACATCCTTGCCAACACTTATTGTTTCCTGTATTCTTGATTGCCATTCTGACAGGAGTGAGATGAAATCTTTGAGTAGTTTTGATTTGCATTTCTCCAATTGCTAGAGATGTTGAATACTTTTTTACATATTGATTGATCGATTGTATTTCATCTTTGGTGAAGTGTCTGTTCAGTTCCTTAGCCCAGTTATTGATTGGGTTGTTTGTTTTTTTGGTGGTAGATTTTTTAAGTTCTTTATATATCCTGGAGATTAATGCTTTATTGGGGGTGTATGTGGTAAAGATTTTCTCCCAGTCTGTAGGCTCTCTCCTTACAATATTGTTTCTTTTGCTGAGAAGAAGCTTTTAAATTTGAATCCATCCCATTTATTGATTCTTGATTTTACTTCTTGAGCTTAAGGCGTATTGTTAAGGAAATCAGATCATAAGCCAACATGGTGCAGATTTGGGCCTATTTTTTCTTCTGTTAGGCACAGGGTCTCTGTTCTAGTGCCTAAGTCTTTGATCCACTTTGAGTTGATTTTTGTGCAAGGTGAGAGAGGTTTAATTTCATTTTTCTACATATGAATTTCCAGTTTTGCCAGCACCGTTTGTTGAATAGGCTGTCTCTTCTCCAGTGACTGTTTTTGGCACCTTTGTCTAGTATGACATAGCCATATTTGTATGGGTTAGTCTCTGTGTCCTCTGTTCTGTACCATTGGTCTACAAGTCTATTTTGCCATTTTTGTTACTATAGCTCTGTAGTATAGTTTAAGGTCTGGTATTGTGATGCCTCCTCCTTCTCTTTTCTTGCTAAGCATTGCTTTAGCTATTCTGGGTCTCTTATTTTTATAAATTTCGTGATTGCCTTTTCTATTTCTATGAAGAATGTCATTGGGATTTTAATAGGACTTGCATTAAATCTCTATAGCGTCTTGGGTAGTAGGGCCATTTTGACAATATTAATTCTGCCTATCCGGGAGCATGGGAGATCTTTCCATCCTCTGAGGTTTTCTTCAATTTCTTTCTTTAGTGTTCTGTAGCTTTCATTGTAGAGTCTTTCAGGATTCTTGTCTCCTGAATTGGAAGAATGAATTCCACAGACCAGGATGGGTGGGTTCTTTATTAAAGAACAGGAACAGAACCTGGGGACACAGCACAGATTTCCTCCACCGGAGGATGCTACCAGGGGTCTACTTGCCGCTTGGCCCATTGCTATTGGTCCAAACTTATGCTAATTAGGGTTTGGAGACCTATGAACAGCACGGATCCAAATTTATGCTAATTAAGGAGCTGTATCACAGCTATTGGTCAATTCCCGAGTCCCAATTTCCATTCGTGTCTGCCGGCTTCCATTTTCTCACGACAGGTCAGGGAGCCGGGGGTTGAGGTCACTGGATGGGGTGCTGGGGGAGCTGCTTCGGCAGCTGGGTCCATGCGGTGCCCAGGCCTGGCCCAGGGAGGACGACAGGTCCACGTGCCTGGCCGCTGGCTAGCTGAGCCTCTGGAGCCACGGCTGGCCTGTACGGGGCCCCTGGAGGCCGCAGGCTGTGTCGCAGAAGCCGCTGTGACCCACGCGGCCACCGTTTGCCACTCCACCGCTCTGCAGCTCTGGGCTCCGCCGCTGCCTCTCAGCGGGCCGTGGCTTGGTGGCAAGGGAGCCTGGCCGCAATGGCTTCCCTCTCTGTTACTCTTGAACCACGTGGACTCCGCCCATTGGCCATCTTTGCTCCCAGAGAGACCACGAGGGGACCATTCCGTTGACTGGAAACTCTGGGGGGACTCCTTTAACCAAACCAGCAGGCACCGTGTAAGTCGCCCTCCTGTCCCTGTGACTGATGCTACAAAGTGGCCGTATGATGGAGGGACTGTCCAAATCCTGGATGGCTTCTGAGGGCGCGTCCAAACTCCTCCAAGTCCCGGAACAAAACTCAGTGGGAAACTCCAGCAAGTGAAAGAAGTCCGGGAGGAGAGTTGGGACTGCTCAGGAGTCAAGGCCTGGGTCACCACGACCAGCCCAGGTTGGGCGGAAGGAGATGGGACACAGCTCAGGTGTGGTGGAGGGGATCACTGAGGACCAGCTGTGGCCTGGCAGCCAGTAAGAGAGGCACGGACTGTAGCTCTGTATCCTGCCCTTGCTCGTGTGTGTGTGTGTGTGTGTGTGTGTGTGTGTGTGTGTGTGTGTTCCTTAATCTCCTCCTTAAGGATCCTTGGTGGCGGTTGGTTTTGCCATTCAGTCTTAGGTCACAGAACAGACAGGCAGGACTTTGATTCAGTAGCACTTTGGGGGAAGTGTTACTGTCAACTACAGAGGAACTCCCAGAGGTCGGAGTGACAACTGTGCAGAGCCCTGCCTTTGAGGTCTGGAGATGCCAGCACCTCTCAGGAGTCTGACCCCAGCTCTGTGGAACATCTCTTCCCCCCATACTCTCTGCCTCCTCCTCCAGCCCTGGGGCTGGTGGGTGTCTCCACTTGGCTGATTCCTCAGAGTTCCTCTCTGCCCCTTCGGCCCTCAAGTACCTGATTAACCAACTTTCTCCCTTTTCCTCTTTCTGTGATAAACTCGTGTGCTGTGTGTCTTCACGCCTGGACCTCAGTGGATATAACCATGGGTGGATAAAGATGAAAAATTCAAAATCTGACACTTGAAAGAGAGGGGAAAAGATTATTCTCAACATTTCATAAAAAACTTATATCACCAAATATTTTGTGATGAAACGTACAAAAGTGATCAGGCTCCAAGTGAAGGAAACTACAGAATATTCGTGATCAACGTGACACATAACTGGGACCAGTGGAGAGACTCTGTTATAGGGCCAAGGTCACATCACTGATACCCCAATTCTCTACTATATTGTGATAGTCAACCTTTCATGGCTGTGACCAAAATACTTGCAAGAGCAACTCAGAAGAGGAAAAGCCTATTTTGGCTCGCAGTATCAGAGGCTCAGCCCAGAGTCAGCTGGCTCCATTGCTCTGGCCATGGGGTGAGGCCGAACATCCTGGGGGAAGGGCACAGTGGAGGAGAGCTGTGATCTCCAAAGAGCTTGGGAAGCCCACCCCGATGGCCTTGCTGGTGGTAGCCCGTGGGGATAGGAATGCAGACCGTAAAGACTGGTCGTAGCCCATGTTTGGCTCTGTCTGCAGCCAGCAGCCTTCCCTAGCTGACTTTCCATGTTACTGATATCTCTTAATTTTGGGAGTCCCCACTGCAGCTTTGACTTCCTTCTCAAAGCCTCATGAATTGCCCTCTCAGGTGCTGCCTGCAGAGACTCCAACCCTGCTTATACTCTGCCAGGCCCCCAGGCCTTTCTTTGAAGTCTTAGTGGAAGCCTTGATGCCTGCCTTCCTGTAGAACCAGCATCATGTGGATGGGGACAAGATCTGCTGCCAGCTCAGGCAGTAGCTGATTCTCCCTTCCCCATCCGGCTGCAGTGGCCTGTGAGTGCCTGGGCACCTGAGCGTGGTGCAACAAATCCTGGGGATGTGGCTTCTAGGCATTTTTTAAAAATATTCATTTTCTAGGTGTAGATGGACATAACACAACGTGGTGCTGAGGAACGAACCTGGGTCCCGCCCGCGCCAGGCAAGCGCTCCACCGCTGAGCCACAATACCAGCCCTGGAGGCATTTCTGTGCAAGCATGGTGCCCCCGTGATCTCTCAAATTCCTACCCCCACGAGCCTGCCATGGGTGTGGTCTTGCTGTTGCCTGAGATGCCCTCAACAAATCTTTTTTAATGTCTCTGTGCAAAGTACTTAGCTTCTCTTTAGTGGTGGTGATCTCTTCAGAAACTACACCTTCTTTGGCCCCAATATTATGTATCCTGCCTTTTTTTTTTTTTTGACAGACTGCGAGTTTTTCAAATCTTTTCTCTCTGATTTTTCTCCTGATTCTCATAGTAATCCTGGTTAAGAGATGCCAGCAACACCCATGCCACCACCTGAATGCTGTGCTGCTTTGAAATGTCCTTTGCCAGATTAGTTAGCCAGTCACCTTTAAATTCAACCCACAGAAACATGGACAAATTCTCTGCCAGGATGTAACATGAATGACCTCTAGTCCAATTTCCAATAGAGTCCCTGTTCAGGGAATTCCCCATTCAGAGAAATCTCTGAAACCTCAGGAGCACAGTCTTTACTGTCTGCATTCCTATCCACTTTCTGGTCTTCTCAGCTCCTACCAGAACCAACCATTAAGCTCTGCTTACAATATTCTAAGGCCTGTGTCTCCAAACTTTCCCCAAACTCCTTCCCCAAACCAGTTCCAAAGGCTTCTGAACCATATGATCAAATTAATAACAGTAACAAACCCACTTCTCAGTACCGATTTATGTTAGTTAGCTTTTCTATCCCTGTGACCAAAATACCCGACAAGAACAATTTAAATAAAACAAAGCTTTGTTTTGGCTCATAGTATCAGCGGTCCAGTCCATGACGAACCAATTCTATGCTCTGTGCCTGAGGTGAGGCAGAACAAATGACAGAAGGAGATGGTGGAGGAAAGTTGCTCACCTCATAGCAGCTGGCGGGTGGGGGGACTGTGAGGATAAAAATATAATCTCCAGGACACCCCCCAGAGACCCACTATCTCCAGTCATACACCATAATCCTACAGTTACCACCCAGTTAGTTTATTGGAATTACTAATCCAACAATGGATCAATACACTGATTAGGTTATAAGTCTCATAATCTAATCACTTCCATCTCCTTCCTTAACACAGGGGCTTTTGGGGGACACTTCATCTCCAAACCAAACATATTAATTTATAAATAAAATGGTATTTCATTCAATATCCCTCCGGTATTTTTAATAAAGCACATCCCGATGAGCCTAACTTTTAGAAATAAATCATCAGCAGGCAATGAAATGCTGAAAACATGGGAAATCTACAGGAGAACAACTAAACTGCATTACAAAAATACACCAATTAAAATGCTGGGGTTTGGTTCCAGGTCCAGGAATGGCAAAATGGATATAATTGAATTCAACATTCTTCCAAATAACCACTATACACTCTGAACAAAATATTTTAAACTACTATTTTAAGAACCAGAGTAATAGTAGCTACCAGTCAGAAACTAAAGAGGTATGGGTCATCAAAGGATCAAAGTCCTGCTTAAGAACCACGTTTGTTTGTTTTTTACTTGTGAGCGCTCCCTGGTCTGTGCAGTGTAGGTGGCTAACCCCGGAGGAGAAGACTGACTGCAGTCCTATTGGCTTAAGGTGTCAAATGACAGAATTTGAGCTACAAGAGCAGACAGAATGTGACAGGAAATCCCAGAAAGGACGAGCCATATAAATGAGACCCACAAACTGGGTCTAAACTCCACAAATTCCTTGGCTGATCCCTGAGTTTCAGGGTCACTAGCAAAATGCAAGAAAGAGTAGGAGAAAAGAAAGAATCAGTGAGTGATTTCAGCTGCTGCCCATTAGAGAGAGAGAGAGAGAGAGAGAGAGAGAGAGAGAGAGAGAAGACAGTTCATAATTTGAGTCCAAACTAAGTGATTGCTAGAGCAAATATCAACACTTTTCCTAAGAAGGACATATTCTACTTTCTCTGAATGTACTGCTCACAATGTCCAGCATCTATTAAAAATTACCGTACATGTATGCGGAGGAAGGAAAATGTTACCCACAGGGAAAACATAATGAAAGAGTAAGCAACGCCTGTAGGCAATGTTAGAGTTAGCACAAGAAAGTTAAAGCAAATATTGTGCAAAGGCCCAAGGACCTAAAGCAAAAATGCTGAATGAACAGATGAAAAAAAAATCATATCAGAGAAATGGAAACTCTAAAGAAGAACCAAACAGAAATTCTAGAATTGAAAAGTGCAAGGTATGAAGTAAAAAATATACTGGATGTGCACAAAAGCAGATAGGAGGCGGCGGAAGGTCATGAACTTGAAGCTGGATAGACAGGAACACTGCCATCTGAAGGGAAAGGTTTGAAACAAACTACCCAGGCCTCAAAATCTCTGTGGGGTGACATCAGTTGGCATCATGTGTCATTTGAGTCTCGACAGAAAAAACGTTTGAAAAATCTTCAAATGTCCCAAACTTGGTAGAAAAGACAATCTACATACATTCATGAAGTTCTTGAATCCCAGGGCATGTTAATACAAAAGGAGGGCATACCTAGGCACATTGCAATCTAAAGAAAAAAGTAAGAGATTCCATGTTAATGCACATCACAGTCTAAAGCAAACATGAAATGGAGCCACATCTAGGCACATCATGGTTTAAAGACCAAAGACAAGAAGAAAATCATGAAAGCAACCAGGAAAACAAACAAACAAACAAAAAAGAACAACAACAAAATATACTCCAAACCCATATTCTACTCAGAGAACATCTAACATCTACCAGTGACGGGTGAATTTACATCAGATACAATAGAGGCCAAGACAAATGGAGGAACATCTTTAGTGTGTTAAAAGCAGGGCAGGGGGTGAATGATTTTATATATTTTTTTCAAGTAAAAAAACCAAGAGAATTCATTGCCAGTAGATCAGTTCAACAAAAAAATGCAAAAAGAAATTCTTCAGGTTGAAGGAAAACTTAATGGAGTTTATAATTATGAGGTTGTAATACACACGATATAAAATCAAGAAGAGGGAGAATTTCTGCAAGGTTGTTACCTTTGATGTGAAGTCAGAAATAGTTGTGACAAGCTCAGGATGCATACAGTAGCAAGCAATACAAACTAAAGCAGAGAGGTCAGCCAAGAAGTCTGCAGAGAAAGGACCATTTAAAAATGTTTAATTCACTCCACAGAAGGCCCATAAGATGCATGGGGAAAACCAGAAAAAAACAGCAGAGTGGACGGACTCACGTTCAACTGTATCAGTAGTCATCCTCGATGTGAATGGATCCATCGAACACTCCAGGTAACAACAGAGCTGATCAGACGGGATGAAAGGACAAGAATCAAGTGTGGCCCATCTGCAAGAGGCTCTCTTTAAATCTAAGGACAACTGGGTTGAAGTCAAAGGTGAGGACAAGATGTTCCTGCAAATATTAAAGGCTGGAGCAGTGGGGTCAGCATCGGATTTTATATATTTTGAAGCCAGAAGTATCAGCTGAGATGAAGAAGAACATTTTACCATGTTAAAAAGGCCAATTTTATCAGAAGGAGAGGACGGTTACCCATGTGTAGGTGCCTTTAAAAAGAGGCTCAATTTACATGGAAAAAAACTTGTCAAAACTAACAGGAGGAGAAGACAAGAGCTGGGTCGTCTCTGGAGAAATGGCGCCCTTCCTCAAAGGTTGATGAGTGAGCAGATCAAATGCCCCGTGAAGATGTGGAGGTCCTGAGGGACACTAGACAGGACTTTGATCTAGTAGTTGTCTGTAGAATGCCACATGTCGTTTGCAAGTGTGTGTGGAAACCTGGCCGAGTATTGTCTCTGTCAATAGTGACATGACATGAGGTGTCAGGAATGATAAGCTGTCTAGAAAGTCCCCCAACCCATCTTTAAATAGTCTATTGGTCGCAGAAGAAATCAGGGAAAACTACAAAATAGTGTGGACAGAATATCCAGACAGTACGACAGTTAAAATGTGCGAAATGCTGCTGACGCGGAGCTCAGAAGTTCATACCTAGGACAGAGGGAAGATCATTTCTGTTGCTTCAGCCACCTGGCCTGTGGCCCTGTGTGGCCCTGTGTGGCCCTGGGTTACGGCAACATCATCCAGCATCCAGACCTCTCCAACTCAGGGCGGTTGGATTTATTATTATTATTTTTTAACTTTACAAAGGTGCAAAAGTACTAGGCATTTGGTAGAAATCATGGTTTGAATCTGGAACTGGGGTCTGCTCCGGAACTAGCCACATGCAGTAGTGGCAGCTCCCTGTGGGCCATGTGACCATGAGCCGCGGTGTGTCATGCTGCCAGCATCCTGTACCTGTAGGCACTCAGTGAATCACGTGATATGTTTTACCATAAAATAGACTTTGTGCTAGGTGGTTTGCCCACTCTTGGTGCATGTGTTCTGAGCACCTCTGAGGTAGCCCAGGCTGAGCTGAGACGTTGGGTGGAGTGGAGATGTTAAATGACTTTGGACTCACAACACTTTCAACTTTAATGGGCTCACCCGTACCTGACCCCATCTTAAGGTGAGAAGCAGGTGCACAATGTGACATATTCCAATAAGGGAATTGGGGCTCCTGAGTCTAGGATGAGGGAGGAAATATATGAGATGAGCCTGGAACATTCTGTAGACCTAGAAAGTTAAGAAGGACTCAAAAGGCAATCTCACACACACACACACACACTCGCACACTCACAAACACACTCACACACACATTCACACACACACACATTCACACACTCACACACACACATTCACACACACACTCTCACACACATTCACACTCACAAACTCACACACACACACACACATTCACACACTCACACACACTCACACACACTCTCTCACACACACATTCACACACTCACACACATTCACACACACACATTCACACACTCACACACTCACACACACACATTCACACACTCACACACTCACACACACACGCACTCTCACACACACATTCACACACTCACACACACACATTCACACACACACACATTCACATTCTCACACACTCTCTCATACACACACACATTCACACACACTCACACACACATTCACACACTCACACACACATTCACACTGTCACACACACATTCACACTCTCACACACACATTCACACTCACACTCTCACACATTCACACTCACACACACTCACACACACACATACAAACACACTCACACATTGATGAAGTATGTCAAAGGAGAATAGAGACCACTTAACAGAGATCCTGATGTCCTGATGGCCAACTCCGGAATAATTTGAGCAATAAAATTAATAAAGGGATATTGAGTGATAACAAATGCATAAAGTAAACACTGATGTAAATCAACGATGCAGTAAATTAACACGTGGGGAAAACAGACAGACCTCCATGCAGAGGATTCGACCCGTCATTGGTGGACGGACACTCTGCCCCCAAGGAGAAGCACGGCTCCCCACTCCTGGAGTGGCGGGTGGGGAGCTAGGCCCAGGGCTTCCCCCCACTGCGTCAGCACAGAAAGGGGCAGAGTAGCTTCACAACAGAGACTCTGATACACCCTGCCCAGCCGGTGCCCAAGGACAGCACCGACGGCCGTGAACGATGCTGATGACACATGTACTAGGTAATATGTGGCAAAGATGGCACTCGATAATGGTCATCCCAGTCTTACTGCAAACACTGAAAGGCTGAGTATTTAAACATGGGAACCTAATTTCACTTAGTCACCACGTACAACCTCATATGGATTAACCATGGAATGAATGTTCTTTTGAGATTCCTGCGGAAGGTTTATAAAACAATGTTAGCAGCTAATATCGACTGTGTGAGCCTCAGAGCAATTAATGAAAACGTCAAAGCCCTGAAAATCATACCAAATATACTCTCTAATTGGAACGGAATTAAATTAGAAATCTACAAAAAAAGGAAATGAGAAAAAAAAAATCTCTAAATGCTTGGAAATCAAGCAACACACTGCTAAATAGTCCATGAGCCAGACAAGAAATCACAGTTGCAATTAGAGAACATTTGAATTAAAGGATAATGAAAATGGTGGAATGTTTCTTAGGGCAGAGTGAGATTTGAATGTTTGAGTAATTAAGAGTCAACATTCAGCTGTACCGATTCCCTAGCTCGACACACAGACTTACTGCACCTAAGATCCAGGTAATCAAGACCAGTTTGTGTTTATTGAGCAATTATTATTTTTTCAGGAATTGTGCTGGGAGCTTTTACGTATGTTATCTAGTTTAATTTGCAAAAAAAAATATGTTAAATGAAGAAATTACTTGAAAATCCAACTTCCCATTTGAGAGGAAGTAAAAACATTGTAGTTTGACATTAATTTGAAACTTGAATCTGTCACTTAAACTCCTTCTGGAAAGAAGCTTTGAGAAGCGCAGAGCTCCACGGGTGAGTTTCACACATATTCAGGGAGACGCAGAGTTGGTCTTCTATAGATTCTTTGAGAAAAGAGAGAAAAGGAAACCTCTTTCCAACTTGTTTTTGTAAGGTCCACACAATGCTTATAAAAGACCTGACATTTTCATTACCATATTTCTCAGGAAAGGAAAGGAAAATTATAGGCCAATGCCTCTCATTAGCATAAATATAAAAACGCTTGGTAAAATATGAGCAATTCACATCTGGTGACACATAAAAAGGATCATATATCATGAGCTAATTATGTTTATTCCAAGAACACGGGGTGACTTGAACATTCTTTCAGAGCCATTCACCATATTAGCTGAGTAAAGGAGAAAAATATATCATCATGTTGATCGATGCAACAAAATGCCACACTTTTCATGATGAACTATCAGCAAACAGGAACAGAAAGGAGCATCCTGAATCTAATACAAGGAATCTACAAAAAAAAAATGTAGGTAACATATTCTAATGGTGAGTAGTGAATGCTTTCCCCTGGGGTTAGGGAAAGACCAGGCTATGTCATCCTTTCTATTCAGCCTGGTGCTGAGACTTCTTGCCACAGCGATGGGGCAGGAAAAGGTCTAAAAGGTATAAGATTGTAAAGAGTAAAACTGTTCACATACGGCAGGATATGGAGAAATTTCAAAACGACCCCTGAGCAAACCATTACAATTCATAAGCAAGTTTGGAAAGGTCATTTAAATAAGGTCACTTTACAAAAATCTGTTGTAGCCCTGCATGGTGGTGCACACCCGTGACTCAGGAGGCTGAGGCTGGAGGATCGCCAGTGTGAGGCCAGCCTCAGCGACTTGGCAAGACCCTGATTTAAAATGAAAAATAAAAAGGGATGGGGTGAAGTCCCAGCCTGGTGGCTCAGTCAAGCACTGCTGCGTTCAATCCCCAGTACTGCCAGGAAAGAAAAAGAAGAAGAAGAAGAGGAAGAAAGAAATTAATTGTATTTCTACATACTGTCAAACCAGTTGGGGCTGGGGATGTGGCTCAAGTGGTAGCGTGCTCGCCTGGCAGGCTTGAGGCACTGGGTCCGATCCTCAGCACCCCATAAAAATAAATAAAGATATGGTGTCCACCTGAAACAAAAAAATAAATATTAAAAATAAACCAATTGAAAGCAGAAGTTTAAAAACCTCCGTTTACGATTGAATTTTAAGTCCAACGGTTCAGATTGTGGAAAACTGAAAGTATCCACACTGAAAGCTAGAAAACATTGCTGAGAAATTAAATGAGATGAAAATAAATGGATCGACATTCCATGTTTATTGATTGGAAAACTCAAGTCTGTTTGGCTCATTTAGTGCTATTTCAACCCAAACACCAGAACTAAATTGAAAAGCTGACTCTGAAAATATCCACAGAAACGCAGAGAAATCCGAATGGCCAAATGATGTGGACCAAGGTATTAGTTGTCAATCTCCAGCAAAGTGGTAGGGAGACTGTGGGGGGCCGGGTACACACACAGAAGGAGGCAGTCATGGCCTTTGGGGACACCCCACTTGAGGGACAGTGGGACCACTCAATCCAGGGGAAAGGGCGTCTTTCAAATAAATACTCCGGTGTCCCAGACCCCCATCTGTTGGTATGGCGAAGTGCTCCTGGATCCCTGCCTCACACCATACACAGAAATGATTTAAACGGATCATGAATCTGAGTGTGGCAGACAAAACAGTGAAACTTCTGGAAGCCGACGTTTTAAAATTGAATATTTACCAATGCCATGCTAACCAAACAAGATGGTGAGAAGGCAGGAAGGAATGGGCACGCGTCTACTCTGCTGACATCATCATGACCTCGTTCTATGGCCGGGATAGGGCTTGGGTGTGAGCTGGAAGCTCGACCCAGAGTGTGACGGTGCTGAGCGATGGACCATTCAAGGGGAAGACAATCAGGCCATGGGGCCCACCCTCCAGAATGGAATGATTCTGTCCCTCTGTGAATGGGCCAGGTCTGGTTGGGATGGAGCAGGTCCTTGGAGAGAGGGTTGCTAGAGAAAGAGCCAGCCTGGCCCCTCCCTAGGCTCTTCCTTTCTTGTTGGGATGCAGCCAGTGTCCCCTCACCAGTATGGCACCGTGCTGTCTGGACTCTCAAGCCACCAGAATTGTGAGCAAATCAAACCTTTTTACTATGTAAGTTACTCACTGCCAAGTATTTGTTATAGCAACAGAAAACCAACTGAAACATCTTGGGATAGGCAACAACTTGTTAGAATACCCAAACCACTACCCATAAGATCGATGTCATTAAAATTAAGAACTTCTGTTCACTTGAACTTCAGGGGATGAAATGACCAGCCACATACCGGGAGATGGTCTCAGCAATCTATCTATCTAATGAATCAATGAAACAACTCAATTAAACACTGGGCAAAAACCTTCAGTGTGTCATAGGAGAGGGAGTTCAAATGTCTGGTCAACACGCAAGAAGGTGCTCATCAGCACTTACCAGGAGAAAGCTAGTTGAAGCCACAGTGAGATCTCCCGGCAAGTTCTCCAGAAAGAATACATATAAATAAATAAATAAATAAATAGAGCGAGCTAGGCTTGGTCACACATGCTCATAATTCCAGTGGCTTGGGAGGCTGAGACAGGAGGATCACAAATTCAAGGCCAGCCTGGGCAACTTAGGGAGACCCTGCCTCGAAATAAAACATCAAAGAGCTTCTGATGAAGCTCAGTGGTAAAGCACTTCCAGGTTGGATCCCCATGACCCAATTTAAAAAGGCAAAAATAAATAAACGAAAAGGCTGAGAATAGGAAGAGTTGCCAAGGATACGGAACACCTGGAACTTTCTCACCCATTGTTCCTGAGAGCATAAATCAATACAGCTATTTGCAAAAAAAACGGTTCAGGAATTCTGTATGAAGTTGATCATTCACCTGCCCTCCCCACAGACCACCCGAGTCCAGGTAACTCTCCAAGAGATGGTGGTGTAGACGTGCGCATCAAAAGCCACGTACGAAACGTGTACGGCAGCGTTGTTCAGAAGAGCAAGAATCAGACGTCGGTCAGGGCGACGTGGACACTGGTGTGTGGGTACAGTGGAACACCACGTGACAGTCAGGGGACACACTTCGCAGTCTCCATACCATGGTGGGATCACATCGAGGAGGGAACAGAAAACCCTGCCCAGCAGCGCTCCCAGGTATGGAGTTCCAGGAGGGGCGCAGGGGACCCGCGGCCGCGGCATCTGTGTGGAGGTTCCTCTGGGAGCCCTCCTGGGAGGGGGCAGGGGTCCTTTGGGGACTTCTGTGGGCTGACTCCCGTGTGGGTGAGACAGGGCCGTTCAGTTCAGGAGGAGGAGGCGCACTGTGTGCGATTTCTGTGCGTGTGTCACACCTCAGTGAAAACTTGAAAACTAGAGTGCTCATAAAGAAAGTTGGTGACTGTGGAGAGCCACAACCAAGTCAAGGTGGCGCCTGGCACTTTGCCAGAAGGAGTGGCTGAGAAGCCACGCCAGCGAGCCATTAAGATGATGATGGTTAAGTTAAGCTGTGTATAATTATTCAGATAATGACTGATTGCTGTAACTGGATGATGCCAAATTGAAACAAGCTGCGTATTCAGTTGTGTATAGAAACCTCTGCTGTCTGGCAAGAAGGCAGCTCCTGCTACCTCGGTTGCCCACTGCTTTTGAGTTCTCGCGGAGTTCCCGCTGGTTCTCAGGAGTTTCTGTTGAGTTCTGGTTGAGTTCCCATTGAGTTCGGGCAATAAAGTAGTTGCTGTTTGAACCTACAAGCGGTGTGTGACCTCCTGGTTATTTGTGCCCAGCCAGACTGCGGCAGGTGACAAGGACAGGAGGAAAAGGACATACACAGACTCTGCCGACAAAATGACAAATTATCGTGAAGCCTCCCAGATCAAGTTAAGGAAAAGTCCGGAACATCACACTGTGTTCTCAGAAAGTCACCCCTAGACGTGGGCAAATGAGCCAAGATGTGTTTGCACAGGGCTGTCACCAGGCCACCGAGCCTTTGGACTGGCAACACGTAGATGTCTCATAACGTGCTGTAAACAATGCCACCATTACAAACCCTATGGAGCCTTAAAAAGTCCTTGTAAACTACCTCGGGGACCCTGGGACGGGAAAGGGCAGACTCACAGGATCCTGCTGCCACAGGTGGAATGACTCCAGCCGCCATCACAGACCTCCCGCTAAAGCAGGCCCAGCGCAGGCCGCTTGTCACCTCCCACCTGGGCAGGGCAGTGGCGGTGGCTCACGGGGGTGGCTCCACGGTGTCACCCGGGACCTGCTTTCCCTCCTCGGTGTTGGCTCTCATTTCAGCCCCATCCGTCCTCGCTGGTGGGTGGCCGAGCACCTGCCTGATCCCCCACCACGCAGCCAGGCTGAGCGCCAGAAAGAGGCCCCGAGCTCCCACAGGTCTCCAGGAGCCAGCGAGGAAAACGTCCCCCGAGGGCCCCTGCACCTCTCTGTGTCCCGGGTCAGTGTCTAAACCAATCGCAGAAGAGGGAAGCAGGACCTGTCCTATCTTTGACCCATGACAATGGATCCCCTGGAGCTGCCTTGCAGGAGTGGCACCTGGAGGTCGAACCCCAAACCAGCCACCTGCCCGTCAGGAAGGAAGGGGAGGGGAGAGACAGCATGGAGCAGCGAGCCTCGGCTCGGCATGAGCCTTTGGGTGGTAAAACTATCGTCTTTTTATTTTAGTGTTTTGTTCTTTTATTTTTGTAATAAAAAAGGTCTCAGTGCCACTTTGGTGGTTTATAAATGAAGGGGACTTGGAGGCCAAGTGCATCCCTACAACTCGCAGACTGAAAGGACGTGTTCCTAAAAGGCAGAATGACCAACGGGAGCCAGGCTTCTCCTTCCTCCTCCTGGCATTTCTGTTGTGTCCCACGGTCCTCCCCTCTGTCCCTGGGCTGCTCACAGTGGGACTCGGAAGTCGGAGACGTCTAAGAACATGAGTCTTCTAAGACTCACCTAGAGCCCAGGCCAGCACCTGACTCGAGGCCACTCCACTAATTAGGGACAAGCACCTGGATCCAGGATGGATGGGTGCTTTGGGAACCTCCGAGAAACGCCCTCCTGCGTGGTTCTGCAGCCAACCCAGAGGCCACCCCGGCTGGGCAGGGGCCAGGAGATACCACGGCCTGGGGGTGTCACTGGGGAGACGAGATTCTTCTGCCTGTTTGGTCCACTGGGACAAAACGCGGTGCACTGGGTGGCTTATGTCCACACAATTGATTTCTCACAGTCCAGAGGCTAAGAAGTCCGAGACGTCGGGGAGGAGTCACTCTCTGGTTCCTTACACGTGCATTGTCACTGAGTCCTCACAGGGCAGCTGGGGACACCCAAGCTCCCCGGCCTCTCTCTCTCCTTCACGAGGGCCCCACCAGCAGGATCTAATCGCCTCCCAGAAGCAGTCTGGCTGGGCACGATTCAGGAGCCACTTGTCAAAAGAAACGAACTTTATTTTTAGAACCACACACACCAAACAAAACAGCTCCTCAGGAAAAACCCTCAGAGCCCAACTGCCACCACCGGCTTCCACAAGCCTCTCCCCCACACCAACCTCACCACCTCCCACAATCCTCCTGCTCTTGAGGCCAATTGGCTGGGTCGTGTGGGCGGAGCCAAAGAAGTCCCCCAATGAGCATCACCGCAGAGGAGCCAATCAGCTAGAGGTTGCTGGGCCACTGTGAGCCAATCACCAGCTGGCAGTCTGAAAGTTTGCTGGCAGCTGGTAGTTTGCTGGGGCCCCTTCGGCTGTGGCTCTCAACAGAAGCCCATCTCCAACACTGTCACACTGTTTAGGTCTCAGTCCGTAAATCTGGGGGATAGAGATGTCACAAATGTTCAGACCACAGCACAGGAGCAACCAGGGCAGGAATGTTACATACCCTGACCCCCCCAGCTCCAGACTAAAGCAGAAGTCCTGTCTCTCCCGCCACCTCTCGCTGACCTTGCTCCTTCTCCGGCTCCATCCTCATGGGCTGGAAATGTGCCCAATTTCCTCCCATCCCTTAAACAATTAAAAACCTTTAACTCTGCCTTCTTTCTCCATCTCATCACCTAAATAGTGAAAAATAAAAACAAGAACAAAACAAAAACAAAAAACCAGCTAGACCTGCTTTTTCTAATTCCTCTTCTCCCATTTTCCCCTGACTTATTCCAATCTGCTGTCCTCCCCCATGTACCACTGAAATTTCTCTTTGTTTGGGTAAAATCCAGTGTATAAAAATCAGTTATGTAAAAACCAAGAGATGGGGACAGGGGTGGACAAATCCACCGAGCAGCTGGCCTCAGCACACCCCAACTCGTGGGTCTCAGTTTGCATGAACAGGATGCTAAGCCAGAGAGATCTGTGCCCTCTGGCCCCACTACAACCACCAGCCCTGTTTACGGTGGGCTCCTACATGCCAGTCTGCTTTCCCGGAGGGGCACGCTGTAGAGAAGGAGAGCGGTCAGCCTTTGACCTCAGCAGTGAGGGTACAGGTCACCTAAGTCGACCCACCTCTCTGTCCACCCCTCGAGGGTCAGGCACACATGGGGGAAGCAAGCACAGACTCACCTTGCAAAGTGGCTGAGAAAGCTCACCTCGGCTACTGAGGTCCCTGTTAAGACACGGAGCAGCTGTGAAAACTCTCTGGACCCGTGAGGGCCACCCGTTGCCCAATAATCAGACCAAATAGCACTCGCTGAAATAGAGCTAATGCAGGAAACAGAAGAAAAGTGCAACTCTCCCGGCTGCCCTGCTCCTGGACAGCCGAGCGTCCTGCAGGGACAGACAACCTCAGACTGTTACAAAGGGAACCGGAAAGTGACTGAGACTGACGTGAAGCGGCCATTGCCTCAGCAATCCGAATGCAGCCACACAGTGAAGACAGAACTCGCCTGGACATGTTGTCTTCTAGGAATTCAAAGATGGCTGGATGATTCTCAATGCACCACATTTTGCAAATGATGGCAGAACAGTAATTATTGCATTTAAAGCTTAATGTGGAAAAAGAGGTGCTGGTGTTAATGGAGACCAAAACCAGCATTAATAAAATTCGATCTTCATTCCTAAATCTACAAACTCCCACAGAAATAGAACTAGAAGGACATTTCTGAAACATAATAAGACGATTATCAGAACCCAGTGGCAATTGTTATAAAAACGGGGGGAAGCTGAGCTAGAAATTCACAAGAATGGTGGCTGTCTCCACTTTAGTCACCGTTGCTCTGATTTAATGCAATCATCAAAGAAAATTAACTGAGATTCATCCACATTCAGAAGGAAGGGACACCATCATTATCTGCATGAGACACTCTCATCTACCCCAAAAGCTCAAGGAGTCCACGCAGAGCCAAGGGAAACAATGTGTGAACCGAGTAAGAAAGATGGTCAGGATCTCGGTTAGTAAAGATTTTGACCTTGATAAAGACAGTTTTCCCATATCACAGCGAGGACAATGCAGAACATGAGTGTAACCCAGGAAGATCCTGCGACAGCAGGACTACGAGACCCAGAAGTGAGGCCACGAGTCCACGAGAAGCAAACCACATTTACCAAGACCACGGAAGGCTGAGTCCACGGGAGCTGTGCCAAGTCCCAGAGCTTGATGGCATGGGACTCTCACTTTTCCTCCAGTGATCCTATCGGTTTAAGGGCTTTCCCATCAAAATCCCCAGGACTCCTTCCACGAAGCCCACAGCCCCATCTGACCTGAGGAGACCTCAGAGGAGGTACAGCAGAAGGACATTTTGCCAAACACCTGGTCACCTCTCCTCCAGGGTGAGGGAGGAACGAGGGAAGTCACAGAAATCGCCATCCCCGAGGGAGCCCCAGGAGGGACGAGGACTGAGTGGGATGCGGAATCCCAGACCAGAAGAGGGACTTTGGGTAAAAGCTAAGGAGATATGAATGAACCGCGGACTTTGGCTGAGTGCCGTGCAGCAGTGTCGGCTTGTGAACTGCAGCAGAGGAGCCACACCAGCGTCAAATGTGAAGACAAGCTGCTTCACCGGTTTTCTGTCAAGTCGTTAAGAAATGGTTTAAAACAAAGAAGTCTTTTTTTTTTTAATTTTTAAAATCTCATTGTAATTTTTTTTCTTATGGTGGAAAGTGAGAGAAGAAGGGGAATCTTTTAGACAGTATTTTAAATTTTACTCTGAAGAATACTGGGTCATGATCAAAATTTTCATTTGACCATTAATGGTACCCGCTAGGTTAAGGTGAAGCAAGAGGTTCCCATATCCCTTTCTCTGGAAAAATTGTCCTCAGACAAGATCAAAAGACACCTTAGGATACCCACCTTGGACAAAAATGAGGAGGCGACTCTAACACCAGGTTCCAGGCTAAGAGCTGGGAGGCCGCTGGAGGATGAAACTTGAGCATCCCAGGAGGCCATGGGAAAAGGGAAAGTCACGTCCCCCAGGAACCACAGGGAAGGTCCAGGGACAGGAGTGACCAAGGCCTGGGAGGTTGGTGTGAGGCCTGGGGCTGAAAATAAGAGGCCCCAAACTGCCTCCACCCCCAGCATGGAGCAGGCACCTCCTGTCCCTGCAGGACACCAGAGAAGCCCTCCTGGAGAAACAGACATGAGCATGTTCTGAGTTGGTTCACCTCAGTCCTGAGGAGAGTGAACAGGAGCTGAGCTGGGAGGAGCCACTGAGCCCCAGGCCTCCCTGAGGGGTCCAAGCCCAAGGTCCCTTCTGACCTGGAGTCACTCTGACATCAGACCAACTAGACCCTCATTCCCGGCTCCCGACCCCCACCCCACCAGCCAGGAGAGGACTCTCACACCCAGGGAGGTGTCCCCAGCCTGCAGCGTCCCCCAGGCTCAGCATGGTCAGGGCTGCGCCTCACAGCGCTGAAGAGCGTCCACCTGGAAGACCCCGATGAATGGAGACAGCCAGACCGAGGACAGACGGGGAGACACTCTAGGGAAAACAGTGCGTCCACTGAAAAAGAGAAACTCAAAGAAGCAGTGAAGCCAGGCACCACGGCGCACGCCTGTCATCCCGGCGGCTCAGGAGGCCGAGGCAGGAGGATCACGAGTTCAAAGCCAGCCTCAGCAACAGTGAGGGGCTAAGCAACTCAGCGAGACCCTGTCTCTAAATAAAATACAAAATAGGGCTGGGGAGGGGGCTCAGGGGTTGAGAGACAGTGGAAAGAGGGGCGGCGTGGTGGCACCTGTCTGCATACCCTGGACGCTGAGGCAGGAAAGTCCCTTGAGCCACAGGAGTTTGAGACTAGCCCAGGAACATAGTGAGACCAACCTCAGAGAAAGAGAAAGAAAGATAAGGGGGGGGGGGAGAAAATGAGAATCTTGTGTCTTCATGGAACTTCAAGTTTGAGAAATAAAAAAAAAAATACTTTTGAATGTTGAAACATTTAAACATTAAAAGATAAGGTCACAGAAATCTCCCATGAAGTCTAAAAAAGGCAGAAATGATGTTCATCCACAGAAAGGAATGCCACCCGGTGCTAAAAATGAACAGACTGTTGGTTCAAGTGACAACATGAATGAATCTCAAAACATGCTGAGCAAAAACGCGTTAAAAAAAAGACAAAATAGCAATAACCACAGGAGGAGGAGGGGGAGGGGAGGGAGATGGGAAGGGGGAGGGAGAAGGGGAGGGGAGGGGAGGGGGAGGGACATGGGAAGGGGAAGGGAGAAGGGGAGGGGAGGGGGAGGGGAGGGAGATGGGAAGGGGGAGGGAGAAGGGGAGGGGAGGGGGAGGGGAGGGAGATGGGAAGGGGGAGGGGGAGGGGAGGGGGAGGGGAGGGAGAGAGCCTGGGTGTGACTTACTCTCTGGCTCTTCTCTGAGAGTTTGCAGGTCTCTGCTGTAGGAGAAGGTCCAGGGGGAGAAGCGATTCTGGTCCAGAACCGACAGGCTGGCCGGTGCTGAAATGGTGGTAAAGGGCGTTTCACAGGGTTTTGGGAAATATAAAATGTTTGGTGTTAAATAAACAAAAACCAAACAGCTGGGCAAATGTGAAGAATGCACCTATTATTACCTCTAGGAAAACAAAACAAAAGGTGTCGCTTAAAGGAACTCGAGGGACAGGGCAGCTTTGGCTCAGTAGCTCACAACATTTCCAGGGTCATGGTCAGGGAGCACTCTGGGTTGGGTGAAAGGAGGGCCTGGGAAGAGAGAGCCCCCGGGTTGACACCCGTTTGCCCCCGGGGATGGTCAGGTGGCAGCAGGCTGGTGAGTGAGGAGCTGCAGCGTGAGCGTGTGATTTAAACCTGGAAGCCATGTGGAAGCCAGGCAGCAAAGAGTTAGAACTGCTGCCTCAGGAAGCAGACCAACTGAGTTACCCTAAGACGTAAGAGGAAGCCAGGGGTCTGTCCTGCTTCACATAAATGTACAGAAAGCCCACAGCAACTAAAACTGGTACTGCACACGTCCATAAGCCATCCCACTGCGGAAACAGACCTACGGAAAATGAGGGATCTTGCCATATCAAAGACATGGATCATTCTAGAATTGGTGTTGGGACAACTATCACTAAGGAAGAAAACAGATTGCTTTGCTACGTTCTGCACCCAAATAAATTCCAGATGGATTGACTGTTTAACAAAAAATTGAATTAAAAAGGAAAAGTAGAAGAAAATCTGAGAGAATGTTTCACAATTTTACAAAGCAGGCCTTTCTACTTAGGATTACAAGCCCTAGGGAGAAAGAGAAGACATCTAAATTTCATAGAGTGATAGACATCATAAAAAAAGTCACAAAAGCTGCTATGTGGAGAAACTGCATTTTGTATTTCAAACAAAGCCTTTTGGTATCCTTAATATGTAAACTACACTTACAAATCAATAAGAAAAACACAAAGCGACCCCCTGAAGAGCGGGGAGACCTCCTGTGGAATGAAAGGGAGCTCTGTGACAGGAACAGCAGCCTGGGGCCACCACCAGGGGCAGAGTGCGGCAGCCCGCTGCAGCCCAGATCTGAGGGCCAAGAGGAAGAAAGGCAGGAGGGAAGGGAAGGAGAAAAGGAAAACCCCCGAGGCTCCATTGCTTCAGGATGGCCACCTTCCCAAGGTGACAACCAAATCCAACCTTCCTTTCCAACCGGGGGCTGTGCGGGTGGCGGGGCTGGCCCCTCACTTTCTGAAGGAAGAGACTGAAGCCCCCGCACCGGGAGGACCTGCTGCACCCCGGGGCCACATGGCGGGGCTCGGACCAGAGCGCTGGTCCTCCCGACAGTGCTCCCCGCCTCTGGCTGCGCTGGCTGCCCTGGACCAACACCCTCCCTGGGCGCAGATGGTCTCTGGAAGAGCCCCAAATCCCGATGGCACCCCAGGACCCAGAGGCTCAGCACTTACAGCGCAAGTCCCTTCTGCAGTCAGCAGCTCTGTCTCCGTGTGCCCCCCCCCCAGGTCCTAAGTGTGCGCCCCCGTGGGTGTGAGGCTCCTTGGGGTTGGGGCCGAGGGGCCTTCAGGGGCCATCCCGGAGGCTCCTGGGACTTGGAGACAGTCCCCCCCCCTTTCCTCATCCTGCAGGGTCAAGAGGGGCTGAGCAACGCTCAGAATCACTTCGTGTTTGAGTGACAACCGGATCCAGCCTTGCCAGCCAGTGTACAGGGGAGGAGACTGAGACCTGGAAAAGGTGCGGGAGAAGCCATGGATTTCAACGCCACCAGGGGCCCAGGACGGAGGGAGGCGCCCAGGGTCCGGTTCAGAAGCCGTGTTGTACCTCAGCGCCCAGGCTGACGTGGGCCACTTCTCGGACCACCGATCTGCCACCGCCCTATCTGCCACAGAGGGCAGCGAGCAGGGCGGCTCTCCAGCTGAGGTCAGGGCTTTCCGTGGTGCCCCCTGGGGATGCGCACGTAAGGCCTCTGGTGCAGTTCCAAGGTTTCAACCTTGCAAGCAACAGGGAGAGCCTCCAAGGTGACCACCAGTCATGATCCCGCCTCCTGGTGTCGTGCCTTGTTCTGTCCCTTCCTATACTGTGCAGGGTTGGTCAGTATGACCCAATTGGGGAGACGGGTCATAATGGTGTGTCACTTCTGAGATGTGTTTATAAAACAAATCTTGGACCCTCACAGATGGTGAGATAACAGATGTTTCTTGCCTTCACTGTGAAGTGCCGGGCTCCTTTGTTACACAGCGAGAGGTAACTATTGCACTGACTCAAGCAGAAGAGGAACCAGGGGAAGGGTTCAGGTGGCTCACACCCTGTGGAAGGCTGGAGAGGCAGGTGCTGGGGGCACCCAGCCAAGATCGTACCTGAGAACGGGGCAGAGAGGACACTGCTCCCAGCTCTGACCAGCAGGACCCCCAGCACCCAGCCCTGCTCCATGACCCCCAACTCTGTGGGCCCAACCTCCATCAATGCCCCTGAGGCTTCCCACTTGCCCTGGCCACGCTTCCCGGTGTCCTTGCCTCCCCTCCCCTGCCCAGCACCTCACCTTGTCTCCCACAGGCCATGGCTCCTTAGGGAGGACCGTCCAGCTCCCTGCCATGCCCCACCGGAGGGACTAACGGGGTATTTTTTCCGGGGGAGGAAGGGTAGCCGGGGGAGGGTAGGAGATGGTGGGAGAGAGGTGGGATGATTGTCAGCAAAGCAAAAAAACAGCCACTGTGAGCTGGCCCCAGGGCATTTTGATCTTGGCCATTGCTGACAGCTGGGTGAGCAACCGCTTGGTCCTAAGCCAGTCCCTCCTTCCTTCCAAGAGAGGGATCCCTCAGCTGTTGGGCAAGTGGACAAGACCAGAGCAGAACCACGCCTGGCTTAACGCGAGGCCGCTGGAATCCAGGTCCCCTCAACAACTCTTTTAAATGTGGATTTATTTGAAGGATTTATTTCTTGCCATTAAAAGGGGGGGACGTCATTAATAAAAGGCAGCAAAACCAAGGCTGAGCCAGTAGGATTAGAAGCGGGACAGCAGGAATGAGAAGGAAGCAACTGCCAAAGTTGTTGGAAACCAGGGTGGAATTTGGCTCTGAGCTTCCTGGCAGCCCGTGCAAAGAGGGAAGCCTGATCAGCTACAGAGCTCCTCTTATTAGCCAGAAAGATGCTTGCCCCTTTCTCTGGGGAGAAGTAGTTTATTTCAGTTTTAGTTTTTTCCCCAGGCAGTACGTAAATCCTGAAGGAGACTTGTCCCTTGAGGCTTTAGGAGGGATTATTAATTGATGGAATAAAAGTCCCTGCTGTGGGGAAATGTGGAAGTGACTCTCCTGTGACTGTTCCTGCCAGAGCCCCGGGGCACGCAACTTGGGTATTGCTTGGGTATTATCATTAGCAGTGGGGGGTGGGGAGGAGGCTGCAGGGTGACTTCCTCCCAAAGAGCCAGGCTCCATTCACTGAGACCCTTGCAACGTCCTCACAGGAACCCAAAGTGGCTGGGATCACTAGTACATTTTTTTGTTTTTTGCAAGGGCAGATCATAAAATCCCTGACTCCACATCAGAAGGTTCTGATCAGCTCCCTCTGTGTGATGCCCGGAGAAGAAAATGAGAGAAACACTCACCAACCACTTGTCCGCATCTTGGACTAGGGCGATGAATCAGAAATGACAGAGAGTGGAGGACGCCAAGCAATGGCGTCCGGCAGTCCTGGGTTTGAACCGCACCCTACCTCTCACTGGCTGTGTGACCTCTGGCAAATCTCTCTCAGCCTCTCTGAGCACGCTGCCTGTCTGTAAAAGGGATGATGATGACATCTGCCTTGGATCCTTAAGAGGTCAAACGGTAGATGCCCTTGAAGGGAATGTCACTTCAGTTCCCTTCTTGGTTCCTGGGAGAGTCACCCAGTCTGCTGTGGCTGCTCTGCATTCCCCCCCGGGGGGCTGCCTTCCACCCCCACAACCCACAGGAGGCCACACAACCTTCCCAGATGGCCTAGCAACCTCCCAGCCCAGTTCCAGAGGCCCTCCTGACCTGGCACCGGACTCTGGGGCTAAAGGGACAGCGCCTTGAGGGCAGGGTAGGACCCTCTGGTGGCAATGCCCTGAGCCATGCAGGATGAACCTGGTGCCTAGGGGGAGAGCTACAGGCTCCTTGTCACACCACCCAGCTGATGTTCCTGGCAGAGGGAAATCCCCAGGGCCATGTGGCTGGAGGTCTGGACAGAGCCCCGCTGGAGCAGAGCCCGCCACCTGCCCATCTCCTGCCGCCCGGCACCCTTTCTCACCTCCTCCTCTTTCTGGCTTCATCTCATTGCTCTGCCCTGCCCCCCCCCCCCCTGCAGTCCCTGCAGCCACAGCCGCCCTGGGCACTCTGACACCTCTGTCTTTGCCCCTGCTGTTTGCCTTCCTGGAATGCCACCTTTCCCAAGGTGACCTCCATCCCTGCCTGATGGCCCCTCCTTGGTGAACTCTTCCCCTCCAAAGGCACAGGGGGCTGATCCTCAGCGCCCCTTCCCCTGCCCAAAGCCCCAGTGTGATGCTCTGCTCGGTGTCATGGATGTACCTCTGTGAACCTGAGGTGGCCCTGAGGGCCTGTCTCCAGGCCAGACTGAGGCCCCCTTGAGGACACTCATCACGATCTTTCCTGGGCCCCATGCTCTGCCCGGCACTCAGCAGTCACTCTCAGGGAACCTGTCATTCTACTCCAATAATGATGGCGCTGCCGCTGTGTCTTTGGCATTGACTGTGAGCAGCTGAGTGCTGAGCTCTTGAAACAGCCTCATTGGTCCTCTCGGAGCCGCCAATGAAGGGACGACTGTGCCCTACTTTGCAGAGGAGGAAACTGAGGCTCAGAGAGGTGCTCACTTGCTCCAGATCCCACAGAACCGAAGAGGCATGGGATTCCAAGAAGTCAAGGGAAGAACGAGGCGGGACACGGGGTGCCTCCCTCCCCCCCAGCCCCACCCTAGACTCCAGGAGCCACGAGTGTGCCCTGGGTGGCCAGCAGCAGGACAGGGAGCTCCTGGGCCAGTTCTTGCAGGCTTCTGTGGACATCTGGGGGAAGGGCCTTGCCGGGGGTGGAATCCCTCGGACAACCTCCTGCTGGGTTTTAGCAGGGTCTTGGGGCCAGCAGCACACCTCCTGGAAGGTCAGACCTGGCGCCCCTTCCAGCCGCACGCCTCGCAGGCAAGGCTAGGAAAAGGGGTTTGTGTGGAGAAGGGTTGTCCTGGTGACGCCACCCCTGGTGGAAGGGCCTCCTGCAAAGGTCCCAGCCTGATCACAACCGTGGGGCTTTCCAGGCGCCAGGGGTGGCATTTCAGCCTTTCGGACCCATTGTCTTTGTGAAAATTCCTCGCCATCTTCCCTCGCGGTGATGCTGAGTCCCATTTCACAGACGGACAAACTGAGGGGCCGAGCGACGGAGCGTGGCTTAGCCGTCTCTTCCCAGCCAGCCAACCGCCAGCGCGGCCAGTTTCCGCGTCTGGATCTCGCACGCGTTTGCAGCTGAACACGTGCGGCTGGGGACCTGGGAACCAGCGGGTCCGCCACGGTGGCTGTTCGGAAGGGGCCCCCGGCGTCGCCCTCAGCCGTCCACGGGACGCCCAGGTGTCCCACCTTGAGCTGGCACCTCCGAGCCGCCGGGCATCCCAAGGGTTACGGGGGGCCGGGCGCAGACGGGCTCCGGAGCCCCGAAAGGGTTAAAAATCTAAGCGCCTTGGTCGCCCCCCGACTCTCGGCCTCCCCGGGGCTGCCCGGGGCCGGGGCGAGGCCGGGCCCCCTCGGGCTGGGGCCTCCCAATCCTCCAACTTTCCATTCCGACCCCCCAAAGTGTCCCGGCTGGAAAGTTGGCTCGACCTGCTCCTTTTCGTTCATTTTATTGTTTCCTCCCCGCCTCCGCGGGCTGCACGATAACCCTCGCCCTCTCCTCGCGGGTCCGAGCGGCCGCGTCGCCCCCGGGCGCGGGGCGGGGGCCGAGGGGCCCCGGGAGTCCTCGCCGGGGCCGGGCTGGGACGCGGCGGCCGAGTCCCGGCTCCGGCCCCTGAATTGGGGGGTCCGCGTCTGCCCCAAACGCCGCTTTCTTCCGTTTTCCATGTCATTTCCTGTACTAATAAGATGGTGGTCAAAGCAGGGGAGGAGAGCAGCAGCGAGTCGCCGCCGCCGCCGCGCCGAGGCTGGCGCTGAAACTTTGCCTCGCGGGGACCCGCGCGCCCGCAGCGCGGCCGCTCCCGCCGCGGGGCCGCCCGCCCGGGCCGCGCCGCCTCCGCCGAGCCGCCCTCCGGGCCGCCCGCCCGCCCGGCCCCGCGGCCGCCGCAGCGTTCCCGGGAAGGTGAGTCAGCCCGGTAGCCACTGTGGCCATTGAAAATGGCTTCGGAGAGCGCTCGGCAGTTCGCCAGCGAGCGCGGGCGCCGGGCCGGGGCGGCGGGCGGGCGGGCGGCGGCGGGGCGCGGGGGGCGGGGGGCGGAGGGCGGCCGCGCGGCCCCGAGGTGGGGTCACCCTCGGCAGGTAGCCGCCGCCGCCGCCGCGGGACGCGGGCCGCCCCGGCCGCCCTCCCCGGCTCGCGGCGCGCTCGCCTTGTTACAATGTAGCCTTTTCTCTCGGCGTTCGTTCCGCCGCTGACGGACGTGGCCGCCGACCAATGGGAGCGGCCGCCCGCGCGAGCGTTCGGAATGAGAACGCGGTGACACGGGGGGCGGGGCGCCCGGGGGCTCGCCGCGGCCGCTGGCCTAGTTCTCGGGGGCGGCTCGGCCGCGAGGTGCCGGGCCTGGGGAGGGGGTGTCCCGCAGCGCGGCGCTCGGGATCCCACGACGTGTGGCCGCGCCGCAGGGCGTGGGTGGAGGGCTTTGTGAAGCAGAGTTGCGGTGGGGACTCCGCGGCAGCCTCCACCGCCCCCCCCCCCCCGCAGTCCCCGAGGCACTCTGAGCTGCAGAAACTGCAGAAACTTGGTGGCCAATGACCTTCCTCCGTCAAGGCCAGCGTGCCCTAGGCGGGTGGCTGCAGGGAGACCCGAGCGGTCGTGGGCGATGGATGGGCCAGGCTGGCGGAAAGTTGCTGGAGTCCCGACCCGGGTGGGAGAGCGGGGTCAGACGCCCAGGATGGGCTGGGACTTGGGAAGTCCCTTCATGGGGTTCCTTCATGGCCGGTTCCTTCATGGGGAGAAAAGCCGCGGTATATAATTTAGGGTGGCTGCAAAGAAACACGCCCAGTCCTCTGTGTGGGGGGACAGGAGGCAGCCAGGTCCGAGTGCTCTTAATGCCTGCAAAGCCTGCAAACTTTGGGGGTTTGTCTGTGCACGAGCAAAAGAATTTTCCATTCTTTTGAGCTGGAGCATGATGCCTGTGGCCTTTGCCCACATGTCCCCTCCAGAGGAAGGAAGCTGGGACTTTCCTGGGGTGGTGGCTGGCGGTGTGGGGTCTGTGGGCCCAAAGTAAGGAGCTGTGGCCTCCTTCCCTTGGGAGTGGGGCATGGTCTCCGAAAGGTGGGCCGTGTCTACAAAGTTTCCCTTCTGGGAACACAGCCCAGGCCCCTTGCTTTATTTAGCTTGGTGGAAAGGGTTTCTCCATCAGAGCCCTTTCTCAACCGCTGTGTGACTTAGGGCTTTGTTATGTTCCTTTTGACCTCTCTGAACCTCTTTCTCTTTCCCTAAAGTGGGGCCACCAAAATTTGACCAGCAAGGCAGCGGGGAGATGAAATGAGATAGCAGAGATCAAGTCCCTGACGTAGCCCAGGCCCTGGTTCGGGGTGAACAAGAGTCGCTCTCTGAGCCTGGTCTTTGCAGAGTGCAGCCCTGGGCATAGCCGAACACCCGGACTGCCCCGCCCTGCTCCTTCCAGTTCCTCACTGACAGGACCCTCGAGGAGCAGCTGGTGGCAGCGGCTGGTTCCCTTCTCTGGTAACATTCTCAAAGATGAGGGTCTTTTATCACTTGTCCCCCGAGCCCTAATCAGCCACCACAGCTGTCACCTCTGCTTACGTGTGATTTGGACCTGAGTTCCTGGGCCCCTCAGTTGGAGAAGGTTTTGAACTTTGCTCTCCGTGGTGTCCAGCAAGATTCCATCTAGAACTTTCTCCTCTTGCACTTCCCTGGTTCTGGGTCCTTGGTCGGGGCACTGGGCAAGGGGTCAGGAGTCACCTGTTTCTTTTTGTGGTGCTGGGGATCGAACCCAGGGCCTTGTGCATGCAAGGCCAGCCTCTACCAACTGAGCTATAGCCCAGCCCAGGGGTCACCTGTCCCTTAGCCACCTACCTGGCCTCCCTCTAAGCTGTTTCAGGGTGGCTGTCTTTGATCTTCCTTCCTGACCTCCCCCAGGGTGCTGGTCTTGACCCAGGCCAGGTCACCCTGCTGGTCCTTCCAACAGACACCCCAGTGTCTCTCCCTCAGCCCAGTCCATGCCCTCTGCAAGAGCAGAGAACTTTGTCCTCTCAAGCGAATCATCCACCTCTGCAGAGCCACAGCTGTCTCTCTGCAGGACAACAGCAAGAGCCTGCTGAGGCCACCTGCACCCTCCCCCTCCGACTGGCCCCTCGGCACCGCCGCCAGCAGCGTGTTCCAAGTAGGATCCGAGGGGCCTCCCAGTTTCTGTTAAAACAGCTGAAGTCTCCTCAGTACATGTCACCGTGACTTAAAGCCTCTGGGCTGAATGGCCCCCACCCTTCCCCGCCTCATCTCCTACCCTTCCTGGACCCCTCGGATCCTACCAAGATTGCTCCTGCCCCCGCTGGCCCCACCTCCTGGAATTTTGCCTCAGCTGCCACCTGTGAATGATTGGGGACCAGGGAAGGGCGAACTGGGGCCAGAGAGGGGTGTCTGGAGGCCCTTCATGCTCTCCTCTAGATATTTCCAGATTTTCCAGATTCACAGCAGGGGTGGGGCAAGGCTCCCCTAGGTCGCAGCACCAAGTGGCATCATCTCACGGCAGACGGCTGGCTCGTGGGGCCATGAGCTACAGTGACACGTGGGACTTAGGCTAACGCGAGTACTGCTGGCGTGAGAACCTCTGGGGGGCTCTTTCCCTGGGCGTGGCAACTGGTAGTGGGCGGGATGTGTCTGCTTCTGCCAGGCTGCGTCCTTGCCTTGTCCCTGAGTGAGTCCTGATGGCCCAGGGTGGCCCCACAGTGTGAGTGGCAATAGACCTTTGTTGTTTTGAACCGCTGAGATCTGGGGGTTTTGTTATTGTAGCACAACCTGTCCTCTCCTGACTTCTACGGGGACTGGCTAGCAGCCTAGGCAGAGTGACAGGTAGTGCCCGTGCTGTTCATGAACAGAAGGAAGGACAGTGACTGGGAAGCGGCCTCGGGACCTTTGTCATGTGCGAAACTGAGCCTATGGATTCCTGCCCAAAGACCTCTAAGGACTTGCGGCTGCCACGAGGAGGAAGTCAGAGTCCTTGCTGTGCCCTCCAGTCCCTGTGGGGACGCTGCCTTGCGACCTCCCCTTTGCCATGCTCAGCCTACGTTCCTTGCTGTCCCCTCTGCCCTGTCACGTTCCACCACTGTCCTGATGAGCCCTCCCCTTCCCTCTCCACTCACTCCAGGGAAGCCCCCGATGGCTGGCCCCCCAGTTCCCCCTCTGCCGGGCTCACCCCCTCTCCTTTGAACTCCCGTCTCTGGGGAATCCTCCCTTTCTTGGTGAGGCTGTTTGGTTGCCGTCCGGTTCCTCAGCAGGTCCTAGCTCTGTGACAGTTGGCTCGAGCCAGGCAGAGTTCTGATCTGACGGCACCTCTGTGAATACCCCCGTGGACGGGGACTCCCCCTGTGCTGGGGTTTGGGATGGAAGAGTGGCAGCCACTTCCCTCTGGGGCTGGTGTCGGACGAGGCAGACCAGGTCATTAGCTTGTGGAGTAATGATGATAAGCTCCCCCTCCTTACAGGTGTGGAAGTTCCAGGAGGGTGACAGGGTGAGATTCAATGGCCCTTACAGTCTCTGCTGATTTGGAGACTCTAGAATTCAGTGGAAGGTCTGCGGAGCAGGAGACCCGGGGTGAAGACAATGGTGGTGGCAGATCCTGTTTATCGAGGGCTTTTGTGGTTAGATCCGGTACTAAGCATGTCATGGACCATATTAGTCATTTAATAACAAAATACCAGAGGCTGGGTGCTTTGTAGAGAAAAGAGGTTTATTTAGTTCGTAGTTTTGGACCTGGCATGGCCCTGTGGTAGGGCTTCCTTGGCTGCATCATCCCATGGCAGACGGCAACATGGCAAGGGCGTGGGAGAGCAGGAGGCCACACAGCAAGACAGGGAGCCCGAGCGTGAAGGGCCAGGCTTGCTCTTGTCACAATTAGAACTCTTGTCTCTCGAAATAACTAACCAGGTCCCACAAGAATCACATCAGTTCCTTCCAGGGACAGTGCCCTCAGTGTCCCAGTGACCGCTACCTCTTCAGGTCACTGCCCCATGGAGGATCAGGCTTTCAACAAATGGGCCCGTGGGGGGGGACATGTTCAAACCAAAGCCCCCTGGCACAAGCCCTCTGTGCACACCAGTGTGCGAGGAGGCAGATGTGGGAATGGAGGCTCCAAGAGGTGAGGTGAGGGCCCAGGGCCAGCGGCACAGTCGGCGCTGGAACCTTGGCTCTCTGATGTGGCTTCCTGAGGGACGCCCTCCTGCAGGGGGGCAGAGCACCCAGAGCCCCTGGGGAGAGGCCCTTTGGGACGGTGTGGGGCTGGAAGTCCTCTGTGGTCAACTGGACACTGGGCTTCCAGCAGAGGGGCTCCGGGCTCCGAGGCTCTGGGGCCCTGGGGACAGGGCTGGTCCAAAGCCAAGGGTGCACGCCCCTCCCTGCAGGAGTGGGGGGGCCCTGTGCTCAGAGTGGGCCTGGGAGGGGCTTCCGGGGTTGGCCCAGGGCCACACGGGGAAAAACAAGCTGTGCAGAAAGAAAGGGGGGGAGAGAGAGAGAGAGAGAGAGAGAGAGAGAGAGAGAGAGAGAGAGAGAGAGAGAGAGAGGGAGAGCGCCATAAAGAAAAAGGAAACTGCTGTCAGTTTTGGAGCCTCCTCCTCTTGCAGATGCACCTGGTGGAGAGGGGCGCAGCACCCCGGGCAGAGGCCCTGCAGGAGGGGCCTGGGGCTGGGCCCGTGTCATCCTGTCCCTCACACCTTCCCCAGGTGGCCGTGCACCTGTGCAGTCGCCGGTCGGCCAGGCCCCTGGAGCCCAGTCCTGGCTCCCGGGCCCCCACGATAGGCCACCGCGAGCCCTGTCCAGGCAGGTCCGGGTCACGCGGGAGTGCAGGGAGACGCCGCTGATTCCAAGTCCAGTCGTCCCACCTGAGCCTCGGTGGCCTAAGTGGAGAAGGAGGCCGTGTGGTCCCCGCGTGGCGCTGCTGCTGCGCAGGTGAAAGGTGAGCACCCTGGAGGCGTCGTTCCCCTTTTGCACGCGCTGGGGCTCCGCCTGCTGGGTCCTGTGCACTGTTCACATGAAAGTGACAAAACTGACAAACAGCCTAGCGCTCTGGGAACTCACGTTATAACAAAGGGAGGCAGAGAAAATTCAAAACAAGTGAAGCGCAGGCACGTTCCATATGCGCCATACCAAGGAGGAGGAGGAGGTGGGAAGCAAGGGGAGGGCCCGTGAGAAAGGTCATGCAGGTAACCCGATGAGTGTCCCAGGGAGAGGGAGCAACCAGTGCAAAGGCCCTGGGGTAGGACCAGGATGAACGTGCTGCTCGTGTTTTACTCCACTGTAGTCTTTCCAGCTCCTCTCCCTCTGAATCCCTTCACACACACTCTCCAGCCAAATAACCCACTTGAGCCTCAGAGGGTTTATAAGGAGGAAGCAGATGTAGAAGCAGATTCACATTCCAGAAAGCTGCCCAGCAGCCTAGGAGTGAGGCTGGAGGCAGGGGGGTCGGTTAGGAGGCTAATGCAATAGTAGGGGTGGAATACGAGAATGAGAATGTGGGAGTGGAGCAATGTGCAGGGGACTTGGCTCTCCACTCTGAGGTCGGGGGGCCACAAATTTCCCCGAGTGTGCCTGGCTTCTGTTTCCCAGGGGCTGGGGAACCCCAAGTAAGGTCTGCAGAGTGCCCTGGGCTGGTCCTCCGGGGGGACGTGGGACAGAGAAGGGGCCAGGGAACGGTCTGGAGGGGTCAGCGCTGTGCCTTGCAGAGGGCGTGGGCCTGAGGCTCCACCCTGCTTCTGCTCTTGGCCCCTGGGTGCCCGGATGACAGGTGCCCTCCTGGTGGCTGCCCCTGAAGACAGTGCCAGCTCAGGCCCGCACGGCAGCCCCCAGAGACCCCCAGCCCTGCTTAGAGGTGACCTGGCCACACCTCCTCCCTCTCCACTGGCCTGAGATCAAGGCCAACCCTTCAGCCTCCCTGGGCCTCAGTTTCCTCTTCTGTAAATGGAGATAGTCTGTCCGTCCTGCCCGCAGTCTGGGAAGGGTTTTAGGACCCCGTTTCAGTCTCTGCTGTCTCTGGGTGGTGAAAAGCCGGAAGGAGCAGGAATCAGCACCAGGTCCTTGGCAACAGCCCCACAAATGGCTTCTGCATTATTTTAGGGAAAAGGAAACTCGGGGCTCAGAGAGGTTAGGTGACCTTCAAGGTCACACAGCCACATTCTAATCTTTGTGGTCACTTAAGAAAGCCACATTTGTAAAGCAGCCCTGGGGGACACCTCCCCGTGTTCCCGAGTTCCCCCAGGTTTCTAGGTGTTTGAAAGTGGCCTGTGGTTTATTGGGTCTTGATTACACAGAGGATTTCAAGGCCCTCTCCACACCGGAAGGTGGGGGTCAAAACTTGGCGGCACATTTGGACAGACCAGGAGCCTCCAGGGGATGGTACCAGGGGAGGGGAGTGGCGGTGGGGTAGAGGCTGCTGGCCACTTGTTGCCCAGCGCCGGCCTCTGAGCAGGGCTGGCTGCCGAGGCCTGGGGCTCACCTGGGCCTCTAGACCTGCCGAGTCTCCTGGGGCCTCTCCTTCCCGCCTTTCCCTCCCTCCCCAGCTGACCCATAAGGGCACTTCAGGACAGTCCTCCAGCTTCTGCCAGAACCTGCATCCTGAGCCTGGAGTCCGGCAGGCAGCCCCTCCCATGACCCCATTGCACAGCTGAGAAAACTGAGGCTGGAGAGAGGGGGCTTGCTGGGGGTCATATGTGCAGAGCGTGCACAAGCCAGAGTCCTGGCCCGTGTCTAGCGTCCCTTCCTCTGTTCCCGAGTCCAGGTCCTCCTGGAAACAGAGCCGCGTGGGGACCTACAGGACGTTTGTCTGTGTGTCTGTCCCGTCTCCAGACAGTTATCTGGCTGGCGCTCACCCTGCGGAGGGATGGCAGCAGCCCCCGCCCTGGGGCTGGAAGGAGCTGGGGAGGAGCTGGGGTGGCCACAAGGCCGCGGTCCCACACTTCCCACACTCGGGCGGTTGGAGGCCGGGCCGGCAGGCTGCCTGGGTCATCAAGCTGGGCTGCTGTGGACGTCACTGAGCAGTAAATATGGAGCCGCCCCCACAGTGCCAGCTCTCCGGGTGACTTCTCCACCATCTCACTTTCCCCAAGGGAAGGAGTGAGAGCCCGGAGGATCGGCCGCCTGCTGCCCGGGGAGGGAGAGGCCGGGACGGAGGGGCCAGGACGGAGGGGCGGAGGAGCAGCCCGCCAGACCCCCGGCCCCGGCAGGGAGAGACCCTTTCATGGGGCCAGGGCCTGGGACCCCGCAGGCTGGACTCCGCATTGTCACCACCAAGGTACAGAGCGAGGGCTGCAGGGGGCGTGGGCCCTCCTGACCTACGCTGCCCCTCACTGCTCCGACCAACCCAGCAGGCGGCGTTGAGCGTGTGCGCATGTGCACGTGTGTGTGAGTGTGTGTAGACCCGTGTGTGCGCGCGTGCGTGCACTCCCGGGCACAAGCAAGGCGCCCCTCAGGCCAGCTGGTTGCAGAGGGAAAGGCAGCCATCGGGGCTGGCGTTTGCGGAGGCTCAAGGTGTCCCAGGGAGGGGACAGGGAAAGGAAGGAGAAGCCCCGGACCCTGCGCCAGGAGGCCAAGTCCTCAGAGGAGGCCAGCCCGCCTGGCCCAGCCCAGATCCACCCAAGACAAGAGTGGGGTCTTGGGGAGAAGGCGTGAGGGAGGGGGCCCAGGAGGAGTCCCGGCACGGGCTTCCCGCCTCTAAGAGATGTCAGTGACACCCCAGCCTCAAGGAGGCTCCTAGGTGCCATGACCCTGCCAGACCGCGTCTGGTGACCTTTCACAGCTGCCCATGACCCCATCTACAGAGATGAAATCGAGGCCCAGAGAAGTGAAGTAACTTTCCCAAGGTTGCACAGCCCTGGAGGACCGAGCCAGGTTGCTACCTTTTACCGCCAACAGTGAGCGGCACCGTGCGGTGCCTGTGCTGCTGGAGTGTGGACTGGAGAAGTTGCAGCACCCCGAATTCTGTCCCTGGGGTGCTGGGCCATTCAGAAGAAGTGCAGGATGTGGGCCCGCGTGCCTCCAGCCGGTGGCCCTCTGTCTGTAGGTGTGCACGCCTGAGAATGGGCGCCAGCACAGGCCGCGCTCCGGGCTGGTGGGGACCTTCCTGCCCAGTGTTGGGGTGAAGGTGTTAGTGGAGCGTCCCCGGGACCTGTGCCCACACTCAGGCTCCTCTGGGTGCCAGGAGCATGGGCCTCCAGCGCCCAGGAGAGCAGAGAGCTTGCCCCACACCCCTGCGAGCTGCGCCCAGACAGGTGCAGACGGGAGAGGGAGCGGAGCGTCGAGGAGCTCCCAGGCAACTTGCCGTCAGCCGTCAGTTTTACTGCGTTTAATAAAGGCACCGTGGGCAACAGATCGGGAAACTTAAAACAGTCTCCACCACGAACTGTTCCAGCAGCCCTTGCCCCGATGCTGCTGGCCATGGGGGGGCAGGGAGCAGGGCACCTACCAGGGCACGGAGGTGGGGAGGTGGGAGGGCGTGGTGCCCTCCCAGAGGAGCCGGAGGAGGCGGAGAGGTGGCTGGGGAGGAGGGAAGGGCATCTGGGGATCTGGGGACCGCGGCTCGGGAATGGCGGGTGTTTGGAGGAGAGCAGGTGCCGCAGGTCCAGGAAAGGCGGCTTAGCCACACTGGGAGGGCCCTGGATGCCATGGGTGAGGTGGGGACTCTACCTTGGAGGCCCTGGGAAGCCATGGATGCTTCCTAAGCAGGGGAGAGAGACGGCTAGGTTTGGGAATTCTGTCCGGATAGCATCAGGCTCAGGGCGGGAAACACGGTGATCTAAAGGAGCAAAGGGGCCAGGTTGGTGTCCCTCAGGGCGCCGTCAGAGGGCTTGACCAGTGGATGATTGCTGGTGAGAGGTCCCTTCCTGTCCGGTGAGTCAGTGCTGGGTGGACAGGCAGGCGGCCTCTGGGGTGGGCCAGGCAGCTTGCAGGCTGTCCCAGCCACGGGTTGACACCTGGGTGGTGAGCTGGCCACGGCAGCCCGTCTGTCCCCACTGTCCCATCCCGCCAGGGCTGCAGGAGGTGGACTGGGTGCTGCCAGCAGGTGTCCCGTTGCAGTCTGGGCACATCCATGCTGGTGTGGCAGGAGGAGGGAGGGCTGTGCTCAGGGCCTAAGGTCAGGGGCTTGGCCAAGCACTGCTCTCCAGTGGCAGGGGGTCTGTGTGGGAGGTGAGTGGTGGCTGGTGGCCTGAGTCGGCTTCCTTCAAGGTCCCTCCAGGGCCCAGGGCTGGATCTGCGTGAGCGGCCTCAGAGGTCAGCCAGCCCCTGGTGGGGCAGCGAGGACGGTTCTCGTCCAGCCTGGGCCAGCCATGGAGCAGCAGGGCAGCCTCTGGGCTCCGTGGCCCTTGGCTCCCCCCAGAGGAGCCAGGGCGCCCTGTTCCCAGGCTCCTGGGGACAGACCAAGGCGTGGCTGGGCCTGCGTGTGGCCACAAGTCCACAGAGAGTGGGGCCCGCGGGAGCCGGGGAGCGCTCTGGGGCCCCACCTGCACCACCTTCCCCGGGGCCCGTCCGGGTGGCCCAGCCCTGTCCCCCTGCAGCTCTGGCAGGCGGCTGCTATTCCGCAGGGCTCTGGGGCGAGGCTCTGCACACAGGACGGGCAGCCATTCCTTGCCGGTCCTGGCCCTGGCTCTTGGCCAGCAGGGTAGGAGTCGCCCAGAAGCCTGGGCTTTGACTGCGCCCAGTGATGCGTGGTGACTGGCGGCTTGAGCCCTCCACCCTCTGTGCCCGCGGTCCACTCAGGACTCAGAGCTGTGGTCAGGCTGGCTCCGAGCCCGTCCCAGGTCCCCCAGGGTGGCACTTTTCCTCACGTGTGCCAGAGGACCTGCTTGCTTCTTGGTGGCCCCTCTGCCCAGAGGACACCATGAGCCTGTTGGTGTGGCCCAGGCTCCCTTCTTAGGGACACATCTGATTGAGTCCCCGAGGCCGTGTCCAGAGTTCAAGGGCACCGTCCCCCACTGTTTGCTGTTGTCACAGCCTGTCTCTGCTGCTCCTGGTGACAGTCCTTCCTCTCCTCCTGCCTTCCCAGTTCTGTGCCCTGTCCTGCTCCAGGTCCCGGCTGGCTGGCTTCCAGAGTCCCCTCCTCCAGTTTCAGGTGGAAATCAGACTCTTTGGTGGCACCTGCCAGCGGTTCCCTTGCCTCCTTGCGTGCCCGCCCGGGGTCCAGGCCAGCGGCCAAGAAAGTCGCACTGCCCTTGGGCTGGCCCGTCTCCCTGGCCCTTCCTCTGCCCGAGAGCTCCTTGGCCCGCGGCCTCGGCCAGAAGCAGGTCTTCCCTGGCCCTGGACCTGCGGCCAGCCTGGGGCTCCGCCCTTGCCGCCTCCTCGCCTCAGTGCCCCGGGTGCCAAGAATGGCAGGGCCTGTCGTGGGGGACAGCGGCACGGTCCACAGGAGGCCACACAGGTGTTGCTCGCCGTGTCCTCACGGGCGGGCAGGGGCCTCCCCAGGCCCGTTGGCGGTGAGCACAGTGGCCTCGGCCAGGTCTCGAGGAGTCGGGGGGGGGGGGCTGGGCTCACTCCTGACCCTGCAGTGACATCGCTGACCCATGCCCGTGACGTGGTCAGGGCCAGTTCCCGACTGGGGTCAGGTCTGTGGGACTCACAGGTTCTGCCTGAGTTGGGGTCTGGGCTTGTCACAGCTGGGCCACTGCGGAGAGGCAGCCCGGGAGCACTTCCTGTCCCGGTCCCTGTCCCCTTTCTTCCGTCTCCTCCCTGGTTCCTGCCTCTGTGCAGAGTCCTCCTGGAGATGCGGCCCGGGCCCAGGAGCACCCCTGGAGCTGGGCATTCATCCAGGGAATGATGGGGTCCCTGGGGAGGATGGCAGGGGTGGCTGCCGGGGCACCTCTGACGGCCCAGGGCACTCCCTCTGAGTCACGGGGTGGGGGACCTCGTGCTGCCCCCCCTTCTCCCCTGTCCGTGGGTTGGAATGAGGGTCGCCCTTGTCTCCCCAGCAACACTTCTGAGGCTCAGCAGGGCCCGGAGTCCCTGTCCCCGCAGTGACTGAATTTCTCTGATCCCCAACTCCAATATAGATCGGCTTCCCCAGCAGCTCTGCTCTCTTTAATCTTGTCGCACTAAGTTTTAGTTATCCCAAAAAGAAACTAGTGCACGCACGTGTGTGTGTGTATGGACACGTACGTGTGCGTGTGTGTGTATTTACCATTATTACTGCTGTGCCAGGAAGGGGACCCGAGCCTGCTGCATGCGAGGCCAGCACTCTGCTTACTGAGCCGCATCCCCAGCCCTACACCAGTATGTTTTAGCCACACATAAAAAAATCAGATTTTAACAAAGCCTTCCTTGGCCACCACGACACTGAGATGACCTCATGGAGTGAAACCTCATCATCATTACTTGGGTGTATCCTCGAGATCTTTTTCTGTGCCCTGACACGCATGACCTATAGGAGTAATGTTCCACTGTGTGTGTGTGTGGGGGGGGGGGACAAATGGTTTCATGTCATCCAGACTATTCTGAAAATTGCTTTTCTTACTTAGCATTCCCTTTCCGTGGCAAGAGAATCTAACTAGGGTTTTGCATAAAGAGCGACCATAATTAGTTTCTTTACTGATACAAGCTGGTTTTGGAGTGACTCATCATTCAGCCGTTCCCCTCCTGCTGGACATGTAGGTTATTTCTGATTTTTTCCGAGCGCCTCCTTGGACATGTCTGGAGTTGCTGCTGCTTGGTTTCAGGAGCCAGTTACAGTTTTTAAAATCTTGTGCAATATTTAAAATTTGTCAGCTGAGAGTTCCCCCAGAGCCAAACGCCTTCCGTGGGTCCCCGTGACTCCTGGAAGCTCTGCTGTCCCCGCTGTTTGCCCCTCCTCCGCCCTTCCCTAGGGGGTGGGAAGCAGTGGCCCTGGAGCCCTCTCTCCCCCACTCTGGGGTTTTCTATCCTTGCTTAAGGCCTCTGTTCCAGGCGAGCGGGGGAGGTGGACCCTGGAATCAGAAAGCCTGGGTCCAGTCCTGGCTCAGCTGCTCCCCGACTGTGTGTCTGGGAAAGTGACACAACCTCTCTGTGGCATGGAGCCCTGTCCCAGGGCGGCCGTGGGAGGCAGCACCCACACAGCACCCAGTGCCCGGCCCCCTCCAGGCTCTCTTCTCTGCACCATCCTGTCCCTACCTCACTGGGACAGTCCGTGGGCCGCCTCTTGGCCCAGGGCTTTGTGACAGCTTCGTCCCATTGTCCCCTGGCATCCCACAGGAGGCTGCTGCCCAGAATGCGGTGGGCGATCGGATTTCCACCCTCTCGGCCCTGACGGGTCTGGCCCGGGGCCCACGCGGAGGGAAAGAGGTCACCCTAACCGTTTGCTCAGGGAGGTGGCCAGAAGCCTGGTCACGGAACCCCACACCCGGGAAGGTGGACCGGCTCCAATGGGCCCTTGGCCTCCAGGGTGGGCAGGAGAAGACAGCAGCCTGGGGTCACTCTCCCGGAGCCGGGGTGGCCCAGCTGTGGGTCTGCCGCTCTCGGGGCCAAGGCTGCAGCCGGTTACCTACTTAGGCTGCAGGGAGAGCCCTTTCGGCTGCTCCCTTCCACCTGCTTCAGGAGCTTTTTTGTTTTCGTGGCCAAAATACCCGGCCGGGGCGACTCAGAGCAGGCAAGGTTATTTGGGGTCAGGTGTCAGAGGTCTCCGTCCCTGGATGGCCAGTCCATGGCTGGAGCCCCAGGTGAGGCAGACGGGCCCAGGGGAGGAAGCCAACAGGAAAGGAAATGGGCTCAGAGGGGGGCCACGGGAAGACGCACCCCCGCCCTGGTGACCCACCTCCCCCTGCCCGCCTCCCTACATCCCCCGGCGGTGGGTCCCGGCTGGTTCGCAGGGACAGCTCTGCCACTCCAGATGTCCACCTCTGGACGCACCCCTGCCAGGCCGGGAGCTTTCGGGGGACACTGCGTACCCAGTCCACCCCACTCGTCCCCCCAGGTCCCAGGACACCGTCCGCCTCAGTCAAGGAGCACCTCACCGCCCCCTGAGTCTGAGGCCCAGGAGGTGGACAGACTCCCCAGGCCACACAGGTAGCCGCTGGCAGGCTGGGAAGGCCCCTGCCATCTGGCTCCCCGAGTGCTGGTCTTGGCGGAGGCGGCGGCAGCCCTGCTGGCCTCTGGCTGTGGCGTGTGGTCAGGGAGCACGGGGGCGGGGTGAGTTCCTGAGAGGCGAGAAGTGCCTGCTGGCCAGGCCAGCCCCTGCCCAGCACCAGCCACAGGCCCTCTGGGTGGCCGGCGGAGAGCAGCTGCCTGGGCCGAGGCCCGTCCGCCCTGCTGGGAGGCCCTGGCTGCGGAGCCCAGGCTCTGGTGTCCGAAGAGGCCGCAGCCCCCCGGGGACTCCAGGGCAGGACAGCAGCCATCCCAGGGCCCATTTTAAACAGAGAAAGTGGGTCGCACAAGGCCTGGAGCTGTCCGTGCTGGTGGGCGGCAGGGGCCACCCAACTGTCCTGAGGGCCTCGCCCACCTGCTGCTGGCTTGTGGGGAAGACCTGGGCCTGAGCAGCTGTCAGAGGCTGTGCGCTCCTCTGGCTCCATAACCGTTGGTGTTTCCTGAGCACTTACTACGTGCCATTCCCGTCCTGGGCGTTCCGCTCAGTCCTCACAGTAACCTGGTGAGGCAGACGCCATCATCACCGTTCAGCTTAGAGCTGCAGGAACGGAGTCCCGGGAAGGCTAAGTGGCCTCCCGAGGTCATGCAGGATGGAGCAGGGACACTAGTCATGGCAACGTGGTGGCTGAGCTTGTGTGGGAGCCGCTTGGCTCCCCTGGAGGCCGGAGGGTGGCGTGCCTCTCTGGCTCCTGCCGTCCGCCCATGACAGTGCTCTGGTGACCTGTTAATAAGCGGTCGCCCGCGAGGAGCTGCTGGGGGGACTCTGGCCCCACGGCTCCCTGGGCCTTGGATGTGGTCTGGATGGAGGGTTGAGCCTGATGCCGTCTGAAGCTGCTCTGCTTGGACTTGGCGACGGCCGCTGAGGTCACTGTGGTCACTGCCCCTGAACTGCGCTGGCCGTGCCCTGGGGCGAGGCGAGGTGTGTCTGTGGGGCGTGCAGCGCCCTGTGCTGGCCAGTCCCGGGCTCCCTCTGGGGGAGGCAGGGCGCCCAGGGCAGGCAGGGGCCCTCGCAGGGACACGAGTCTGCTCGTGAAATTGAGCTCGTCTTTAATGGGGGCCTTGTCCCTCCACAGTGGCCCCATGTCTCCTGCAGATTCCAAAATGGGGGCAGGTGTCGGGGAAGCATCAGATGAGGGGGGCCTGTTGGTCTCAGGGAGCGACCTGCCTCAGCTGCCCCTCCATGCAGGGGACTCTGTCCCCACCCAGGTTGGCTCTTGATAAACGGCCCTGACAGCAGGCGCTCTGCAATGGGACGGTCCCAGCCTAGGCTCAGCCGCGGGTTCGCTGTGTGGCTTTGAGTGAGTCTCTCTCCCTCTCTGGCCTTGGTGTACCACCGTGTAATAGGAGACCACGGGGGCTTGGTGGTCCCCGCCGTTCTGCACCCCCTGCACGGGGTTGGAATGAGGTCTCAGGGCCAGACAGACACTTTCTCGGCACCTTTAGAAGACACCTGGATGCTGGGCACCCTCCGCCCCGCCTGTCGGGGTACTTGGGCTTGGAGTCAAGAGCAGGCTCTGGTGCTAAGGGTCCTGAGACTGGAGAGCACACATGGGGCGTGTGGCTGCGGGGTCCGCCCCCTGGTGCCGTCTGGGCCCTGAGTGGGGCGGCAGCCGCACGTGGGGAGCGGCTCTGGGGCCAGGAGGCTGGGTCTGAACCGGCGCTGCCTCCTTTGGCTGGGCCCTGGCCTCTTGGCGCAGCCGCACGTGGGGAGCGGCTCTGGGGCCAGGAGGCTGGGTCTGAACCGGCGCTGCCTCCTTTGGCTGGGCCCTGGCCTCTTGGCCTCAGTTTCCACACCTGGGAAAAGGGCGAGTGGAGCCTTCCCCCCAGGGTCGGGGAGGAGGGCCAGGCTGGTGGCAGGTCCCAGGGCTGCTCGGGAGCCTGGGAAGCTCCCGCAGGCGGCCACAGCCTGGAAGCCGAGTCCAGAAATAGAAGGCCCGAGACGGAGGCCCCAGATGGCCAGGCTGCCCTGCAGCCCCGGGCCGCGAGCTGGCCGCGCGGCCCTCCCTCTGGGATCCTGTCGGCATCAATCACTTGGTGGCCTTGGGCTAATTTTACCTCCTTGGTTTTCATGCATCATTTCCCATCCGGGGGTGAGTGGGAGCAGGGAGACGGCTCTGCCAGCTGGTGCCTGGCGCCCGCTGCAGTGGATCGCCCGTGCCCGGCCTGCTCCAGGGCCTTCTGCAGGGCCCCCTGCAGAGCAGGGCCGAGGGCCACAGGCCCCAAGGGCTGGCTCCTTCCAGCCCGACCGGTGCCTCCAGGTTGGCGTGACTTGACATAATGAGCCACCCCAGATCCTGGGGGTGGCGCCTGGGCTGAGTCTAAGGAAGTGGGAATCGATGGCTCCACCCTGGTGGTCCTTAGGCTCTGTGTAGACCCCAGGTGGAAGGGTTGGCAGAGAAGGCCCCGGCCCCTCTGGCCCAGCCTCAAGAGATTACATGAAGATTATAGTTTGTAGTCACAGAACACCAGGGCCAGTGGGGCCTAATGGAAACCCAAGCCTGACACCCCACTGGACAGATGGGTAAACTGAGGCTCGGAGGGAAAAGGATTTACAAGGTCAGTGCATCAGTGGAAGAGGTCAGACCGATATTCATTTGCTGATGGCTTACTCTTTACTTCTGATAACCCAACCTAACTCATGTTATCTCCCTTTTATGGAGGGGCAACTGAAGGCACAGGAAGTGAAAACTTCCCTGTATTCCAGTCAGAAGTGGTAGCCCTGGGTTTGCGCCCAGGAGCCCCGCACCTGGATTTCCCGACCTCTATGCGGAGCTGCGTCTTGCTGTGGATGCCTGGGCTGCCTGGCTCCTGCCCTCACCTGCCCCATTCCCTCGGGGAGGGACTCTACAGGCTGCCACTGAGCCGCACCTGAAGATGCCAACTCACCCGTCTGTCCTGAGCCCTGCCAGGTCCGGGGGGCTGGGGAGCAGCAGAGTAGGGACAGTCCAGGAGGCACGGTGACCCAAGATGGCACCAGCATGTCACCTGCGGCCGGCCTCTCAGGGGACAGCACCTGTGCAGTACTGCCACTCGGGTCACCAGCGCCAATGGCCAGCCCCGGGCAGGGGACACACAGGAATGACAGCTCCCGGAGACCTGGAGAGTGGGTGCCTCGCCGCCTGAGCGGGCCACCCCCCAGCAAACTGTCCCTCTCTCTGTGCCTGCAGGGAGCCCCCACCCCTTGCAGTTTTCCAGAAAAGCCAAACGGCCACATTTCCACATGAAATCCTCTGTTTCTTCAAAATTGGCAAAAATAAAAACTGGAGAAAAGAACAGCCGCCGTGCCACCCGCGCTTCCCTGCTCTGCGCCTCTCACGGGTGTCCCAGCCGAACCAGGTCTCATTGTGATTATCCCTCAGGGTCCCCGCACAGGACCCCACACTCCCTGCCCTGAAGAACTCTTTCTTCCTGTCCAGTTTGTCGCCCACCACACCACACTGCCAGTAATGGCAAGAGTGGAGGCTCTGAGCAGGGCAGGTTCCAGATAGCTGCTGTGTAGCCTTGTTAAACTCACCTAGCCTCTCTGAGCCTCCATTTCCTATCTGAAAAAACAAAGCAAAAACTGTACTTGCCAGATTGTTGACAGGATGAAATATAGTTTGACAGAAACTCAGGTCAAGCAGAATTAGGCCAAAAAAAAAAAAAAAAAAGGAATTTATGGATTCAGCACAAGTCCAGGAGGCTCTTGAGAGTTTCAGGCACAGTTGGATCCAGAGGCTCGACCCCCTCATCAGAACTCAGTCTATCCCTCCTACTCTGCCTTCCTCTGTATGGCCCCTTCCTTGGCAGGCTGCCGAGGGTGGTGGCACATGGCCGACTGCAAGCAGATCCACCCTATGTCCTATTCTTTCAGCGGTCCCTGTAGAAGGGGATTTTTCTCCCAGTAGATTCCCCCACCAGTTGAGTAGGCCTCCCACCCTCCCCCGCACCAGTCGCTATGGTGTCTGCGGTACAAGCTGTGATGGGTTGGCCGCAGTCCCGCGCCCACCCCTGGGGGGAGCATGCGGGCTCCCCAGGGACAACAGGGGCCTTGGTGCCAGAAGGGGCAATGGGTGCCAGCTGACAACCCAGAGACCTTCTACCATGGCTGCAAGACCCAGGAGAGCAGGGACCTAGGTCACCAGGGTGCCCAGCACTGAGGTTGGCACTCATAGAACTGGGACACGTGGTGTCGTGCTTGGAGGCCACACACAGCCTGGTGTGGCCTTGGCCCGCCCCCTCTTTCGAGCCACGCCCACCCTCCCAGCCATGCCCATCCTGGCCACGCCCACCCCTCACAACCATGACCATCTTCTTCAAGCCCCGCCCACCTCTCCCAACCACCCCCACCCACCCCAGCCATGCCCATCTCCCTCAAACCCCGCCCACCCCAGCCACGCCCACCCAGGCCCGCCCACCCCCAGCCATGCCCATCTCCCTCAAACCCCGCCCACCCCAGCCACGCCCACCTCCTTCCTGGAGCACAGACCCGATCAGGTCTTCGGAGGTCACCTCCTGGGCCGTGTGGGCACTCTGCAGAGCCTCCTCCATGTTGGGGTTGTCACCTCGGCTTAAGAAGAACTGTGTTCCCAGATGTGGCTTTGGGGGTCATAACCATTAGGACCTCATGCCCCGTGTTCACAGGACTCCTCCTCCGACAGCCTCCCTCACGGTTTCCTCCTCCAGAGCTTGGGGCCCGCCCGTCAGGCTGCTGCTCCTTCTCTGAGACTCGTTCCCTCAGCTGTAGAAAGGGTCGCAGGGGAGAGAAGCGCACAGAGGGGCGTGCAGGTTCCAGTCAAGGTCTGGGTTGGTTGCACCGCCGAGCCTGGCCATGCATACGGGTCGGTGCCTAATGAATGCTTAATGAATGACCCTGTGCGTGCACGTAGGAGTCACCGAGGGGTCCCCGGGTGGGTGCCAACGTGGTTAACGTTCAAAGGTTGCCCCATCCCCAAGTCTCAGGGGAGGACGCGAGGGGACCCATCAGTGCTCTGTATGCAGTGGGTTGCCAGTCCCGGGAGAACTCAGGGCGAAGGGCTCACACCTTTTGTAGCAAGCAGTGAACAGACCCACGCCCCTTCTCCAGGAACTTGCAGTTGTGATGGCCACACTGCAGCCACCTTGCCTGCTTAGTTACGAGGTAACTAGCAGCAGAAGTGGCTCAGAAGATGGAGAGGGCTTACAGTTGGATCTCTCCCACCCCACACGCCTGCATGTGCATGGCTTGACTGAAGATGGTGGTGGGCTGCCTGCCTGACAGGTATTGATGTCCTTGGGATGTGGCCTCCAGCAGCTTGTGATTTAGGCCAGCTCCTCAGACTTTCATGTGCCTGTGGATCCCTGACTCACTGGGCGCAGCTCAGGATGCTATGTTCCCACACGCTCCCTGCAGTGCCAGCACTGCGGGTCCAGGGACCACACATTTCCTCCAGCCCCAAGCCCTCCCTGTCCCCTGGGAGCCCAGGAGTGGCTGGGAGCCTGGAGATGGCTGAGACTCTCCTTCCTCCTTAGCAATACTGGGTAAGGAGCTGGATCCCCCGGAGGACATGCTGGGCTCCCGCACCTGCCTGCGCAAGCCCAGGAGTGGCCAGGAGATAGTTGGGATGATCCTCCAACGAACCCATGTGTCCAGACCTGGATCAGTTGTGACCCTCCCGTGCCCCTGCTTTGTCCTCTGCAAATGTGGCCTCCCCAGGCAGCCTCAGCCCAGACGCCCTCCACCCTGCAGCCTGCCTCTGACCCTCCACAGGCCACACCCCTGCTCCCGATTCTGAGTTGGTTGTGGCTAATCTGGTGCTTGGGATTCTGGGGTCAGGTGGTCATCAGGGAATTTGTTTGGACATCAGGGTCCCCTCACAGGAATAGCAAGTAGTTGAAAGACCCCCCCCCCCACTGCTGGCATGACACCGTCAGGGGCAGGGGGAGCCTGGGACTTGTTTTTTTTTTTTTTTTTGGTACCAGGGATTGAACTCAGGGGCACTCGACCACTGAGCCACATCCCCATCCCTATTTAGGGACAAGGTCTCACTGTTCACTGAGTTGCTTAGCGCCTCCCTGATGCTGAGGCTGGCTTTGAACTTGCAATCCTCCTGTCTCAGCCTCCCAGCCGCTGGGATTAGCCACCACGCCCAGCTGGGACTTGTTTTTAAAACTGGTAGTACTAATAAGTTTTTTATTATGTAAAAAAGATAGAAGAGACAGTCAACTTCCCCGTATGTCACCCATCCTCCATCATTAATCACTCCTGGGCATCACTAGTGTACTTTTTAAGTCAGAAGTGTCTGATGGGAAGCTACTCTCCTTCCCTGGCATGAGCAGACAATGTCACTGCCTAGAGCTACTTGGAGCATATACGAATCCCTAGAAATGTGCATGCCTTTTATTTTTGTGGTGCTGGGGACAGAGCCCAGGGGCACATTCTTGCTAGACCAAGCACTCTGCCACCACGCCACACCCCCTGCCCTGTCCTTTCATATTTGATGCAGCCAGGATGTGTTGATTTTCTTTTCTATAACTTGCTCTGTGCTAGACACAGCTCTAAATATATTACAGATATCTCTTTTATTTCTCATAATCTGATCTTGCTTGTAGGTGCTATTAATGCTCCCAGACACAGAGAGGTCAAGCAGCTCCCCCAGCAACACACAGATGGTAAATGACACAGCTGGAAGTTGGACCAGGCAGCCCAGCTCCAGAATCCATGTCCTTCGGCACCAGGGTCTGCTGCCTCTCAAATTAGGCGTCCATTCCTGACTTGGATTTTGTTTTTACCACCACTAGCGTCGTCCACGCGACCACCGTTATTGTGTGTCTGCTTCGCAGCAGTTGCTGCTCTGGTCGCCAGGGTGCAGCAGTGAAGGAAGGGAAAGGGCCTCGTCGCCTCCCCGGAGTGGACATCCTAACTGGGACCCAGGCAGCTAATGACGGAAATGAATGCTGTGGGAGGCTGCCGGCCCGTTCTGGAGAGACGTGCTGGGTGGAGGAACAGGCAGGGCAAGGCTCCTGCTGGAGATGGGGCCGGGCAGCCCCTGTGGCTTGGGGGAGTGGTGCAGGGTGGGGGCAGGAAGACGAGGGCGCAGAGGCCATGGAGCTGGCCCTACTGGCCGTGCACTGCAGTTCAGACGTTTGCTGTGTGGACGATGCACTCTGGGGGTTTCGAGCAGGTCGGGGGGTGCCCTGATCTGTCTTATGCTGTAACAGGTTCAGGTTCACCCTGGTGGGGGAGGGGCAAGGAGTGGACAGTGGAGTGGGTCAGTCGCCCTTGAGCAAGAGAGAGGCCATGGCAGCTGGGGCCAGGGTGGGGAAGGGGCTTGGGTTTGTTCTGGGGCTTCCTGCTTGGACACAGCCGCCCCCACACCCCGGTGGACACATTGGACACATTGGTTGCTTCCCCTCTGTCCATCCCAGTCCATGTTGCAATGACCACTCTTGCACAGAGTGGAGAAAGTTCTACAAGCAAAATGGCAGGATTGAAGCTTAGGAGCAGATGTTAGAAAGGCCCCGTGCCAAACTGCTGTCCGTCGAGTTCGCAGGTTTCGCTCAGAGAGTGCGAGAGAGCCTCGCTCTGGCGGGGCCTTGGTGGTGGGTGGCTGGTCTGGAAGCTGCTGCCACCCCAGCCTGCCCCCTCAGAGGCCAGGGTACCACGGGGCTGATGCTGGGCCAGCTGGAGGGGGCCTTTGGTGGAACTGGAGCCTGTGGCTTGTGGCTGCAGTCACTGCAGGCCTGTGCCAGGCTCGGGAAGAGGCTCGGGGGGCGCAGAGGCAGGGCAACCTTAGAACCTGGGGATCTGCCGCTGCACCCTGGGGGTGAGTCTGGCCTCGGAGATGTTCCCAGAACCCACCGATTCTCTGATCCTCAGGCCCCAGTCGTGTCCAACAAATTCAGTTCGACTCGGACTTGGACCCACCAGAGTCAGCACAGACCCCGCAGGTTCGGGGCTCCGTGGTGCAAGACCGTCCCCCCTCAGATGCCAGTCTCAAATCCCGGTCACCGGTACTTCTCACTGATACACATTGGGGTTCCCACCACTCCTCCCCACTGGGATGACTGCAGAACGAGGGCGATGCTCTACCTACTCTTCTTGACTACAGAAAGGACACACTCGGGAGCAGCCAAATGGGAGAGGTCACAGGCTGGGAGGGGTGCTGCCAGCCAGCGCCCCACCCAGCACCATCCAGGGGGGGCTGAAGCTATTCGTGAGATTTTATGGAGCTTCATCTCGGCCCCTCCTCACTGACCCAGAGGTCAGTGGGTGGGGCTGGTGACCAGTCCCACCCTGGAGCTACCTGGAGCCCCAGCCTCAGTCACCGCATTAGCATAAACTCAGGTGTGTCCCAGAGGCTCCTGATGGCAACCAGGCCCATCCTAGGTAACTCCAAGGGCGTGGGGAGCCCTGTTTCAAGACCAGGAAGACCAAATGTGATTCCTCCCTTTGCCCCTCCCAAGCCCCCTGCTCTGAGGCCCTCTTAAGGGTGCCTGCTGCCGAGGCCTCTGTGGGTGGCCGCCTGCGCTGTCTCAGTGACGTCACGCAAGCCCTCACCTCCCTCTGCTGGGTCAAAGCAGGTCTCGTGCCTGCCCTTGGAGGGGTCCCTGTGCCGACTGGTTGAAGGCCACGTTCTGATCCAGCCACTGGAGAGGGAGGTGTTTATTCTGAACTCGGGGAGGCCCGGCTGCTCCTGGACCCCAGGCTGTCCTGAGGGCAGAGTCCCCTGGCAGGGCCCACGGGAGAGCAGAACTTCACAGCTCACCGGCCTTTACCTGGCATCCTCTGGCCCCCGGTATCAGCCTTGTCAATGGTGGAGTCCACAGATGGCGTGTTAAGAGCCCTGCAGGAGGACCCGCGTGGGAGACTGTCCCCTGCCCCAGCCAGCACCCTGCTGAGGCCCGGTGGAACCACTCGGTGGAGGAAGACCCGGACCCCATCTGCCTTGACCTGGCAGGAGGCACTGCTGGCTGGGCCCAGTCCTTGAGCTGCAGAGTCGGGGCAGGATGGAGGCGCCCCTGGCCCTCAGGGCGCTTGCACGTGTTTTCGGGTGTGTTCCTAACAGTATAAGTGCCTACAGGAGAGAGCAAGGCCCAGGAGACCCTCCCAACCCAGCACACCCTGGGCCAGCACCCAGAGGGAGAAACAGAACACGGCCAGCACCCCAGGACTCTCTTTCCTGCCCCTTTCTGGTTAATCCCAAGGATAACCCTGAACTTGACCTCTAACGCCATCGTGTGCCTGATTGTTGCATCTTTTTAACTTTATGTGAACTGGAACATGGAGTCGCGTTTGTTCATTCTCATTCCGACATGGTATTCCACCTGCCAAGCCGATTTTAAACATAAAGAGCTTAGTGACTGTTGCATGGTGCCCTGATCGCGCAGGACATGACAGTTTCTTTGCCTTGACTTCGGATGACAGTGGCTAACCACTGTGTTGACCTTACAGTCACAGAGCCTGTGTGTTCTGAGGACGGAGTCCCAGGGAGGCCAGTAAACTATCGCCTAACGCATGCCCCAAACAGAATGATGAAGACAAGTAAAAACAGGGATGCAGCCAGTCCTGATGGCACACGCCTGTCGTCCCAAGGCTCAGGAGGCTGAGGCAGGAGGATGGCGAGCTGAAGGCCAGCCTCAGCAAAAGCAAGGCGCTGAGCAACTGAGTGAGACCCTGTCTCTAAATAAAATGCAAAAAAGGGCTGGGGATGGGACTCAGTGGTCAAGTGCCCCTGAGTTCCACCATAGATGCTTCGTGGTAGAAATATCGGGGCCTCACTGCCCCTGGATTCACTTACTAGTGCGTGTGGAGTGCCACTCACCCGCCCCACCCCCATCTCTAATTTGGACTCCTCCTTCCTCCATCCAGTTGTTGGTCTCATCTCGTGACAAATGGGTAAAGGTGGAAGGACCTGTGCAGTTATTTTCCCCAGCAATTTCTAACCCTAATGAGTATGCAGAGCTCCTTTAAAGAGTTCTTTCTTCAGTGCCAGGGATGAACCCAGGGACCCCCACGTGATAGGCAAGTGCTGCCACTGAGCTATACCCAGTATTTTTTGGTGACTTTTTCCTCATAAGCAAAAAGAAGTCAGAAACACACAACCCCCACCCCAAGCTAACTGCTAAGCCCCCGCGACTCTATGCTCCCAGACCTGTGCGTGCACATCCATATCATTCTGAATAGATTTCAAGTGGGATTAGTTTGCATCTCTCTTTCTTGTAGTTTTCACTTTTAGAAAATAGATCCTTTTTTTTTTTTTTCCCGTTGTACCGGGAATCTAATCCAGAACACTTAACCACTGAGCCCCAACCCCAGCCCTATTTTGTATTTTTAAATTTAGAGACAGGGCCTCACTGAGTTGCTTAGTGCCTCGCTTTTGCTGAGGCTGGCTTTGAACTCGTGATCCTCCTGCCTCAGCCTCCTGAGCCCCTGGGATTATTGGCATGAGCCACCAGGACCAGCTAGACTTCATTTTTTTTTTTTTTTTTTAAGAGTCCTTTTAGACTCAAAGTATTCGAGTTCCCCTGCCTCCCGCCCACCAGTGAGGCACTACTTGTTACACTTGGCCAACCTTTAGTGACACATTGTTACAACCAAAGTCCGTCTTAGGTCTCCTCATTAGCATGGAAGGTCTAAGGCTTTGGCACATGCGTGGTGACACGTGTTTATCACCCAGCATCTCACAGAGCACTTTCACTCTCCTCCAAACCCTCTGTCCTGCCTCTTTGTCCCTCTTGCCCGGCTGGTCTTTCTGTTGTCTCCCTGGTTTCCTTTCCCCGGGGTGTCACACAGTTGCAATGGGACAGTATGTAGCCTTCTCAGATCAGTTTCTTTCACTCAGCCGTGACTTCCATTTTCACTCAATAATACGCCCGGCATTTAATAATCTGCAGCTTTGTGGATGGCTGCCTGATGTTTCATCGTAGGCAACATGTCAACCTCTCTCCCACTTGGGAGGTTTGAATTGTTTCCACTTTTTGCTGCTGATCACCTGGGGAGGACAGCTGTGCAGGTCACCTCCTGGCATCCGCGGGGTGAATTCCCGGATGTGCGATTGCTCCTGCAAAGGGCTGGGCCTTGGGAAGTAGTTGCCCCTGGCCCTCCAGCGAGGGTGCGGGGGATTCCAGACGCAAGGGAGGGTCTGACGGAGGGGGCTTCTCCGTGCTCTTGCCAACCTGGACCATTGAGGTTTAAGAATTTGCCAATTCAGTAGAGAAGGCAGGATGCTTATTTAATTCCATTTATCTGAGTCTTCGTAGGGTTTCCTGGTTTTCTATAAAACATACCGACGCTTGACGCTCTTTGTGATGCTGGTTTGTACTTTTCGTTGTTTGTTTCTTTGGGGTGGGGTTGTATACAATCATAAAAACCCTTTTGGGGTTTTGTTTGTTTGTTGGGTACCAGGGATTGAACTGAGGAACATTTAAACACTGAGCCACATCCCAGCCCCTTTTGTTTTGGGACGGGGTCTCACTAAGTGACTTAGGGCCTCCCTCAGTTGCTGAGGCTGGCTTTGGACTTGCGCTCCTCCTGCCTCGGCCTCTGAGCTGCGGACATTAATGGTGAGCACCGCTGTGCTCTGCTGATGAAAAGTGTTATCTATTGGGGTCATAAGTGCTTGGTAAGACCCCCCACACACACTTCTTTCTTTTCTTTTTTAATATGGTGCTGAGGATGGAACACCGAGTCTCTTCGAGGCTAGGCAAGTTCTTTGCCCCTGGCTGGGTCCTATCTTTTCAAATTAACGAATTTTCACCGACCACACCCAATATCTACTATACTTTAAAATACTAATAAAGTGAATGATAACGAGTATCTCTAGAGTGCCTCTCACAGGCCAGGCGTGATGCGTGTACACGACCCTACCCGTGGGGAAAGAGTGTCAGCTAAATAAAAATAAGAGACGTGGGGATCCACGAATTCAGTAGTGTCTTTGGATGAATTTATCTTTTGCAAATCACAAAGGTGTCTACGTGCATCGCAAATCTGCCTCACAGATGAGGCACGGACTTCATTCTCTCCAAGGCAGTGTTGGCCGAGTCTCTGCACCCAACTGCCCCCTTTCACAGTTCCAAGCCCTGCCCGTCCCCTCAGCCGTGGTCACCGTTAGGGACTGCTAGCTGAGTCTTTAATTTTTCAGGAAGGGGAAACTAAGGCTTAACGCCAGGCAGGAACTTTTGCAGGTGGTTTATTTATGTCACAAGCTGAGACCCAGGGTCAAGTACCCAGCCCGGGTCTGTGTGGGACGTGGGCCCACCCCCATCTTTATGTCGCTTTGGCATTAGAATGGATGATAATGGATGCTGTGTGGGTACCGGGGCGGAGGCTCCAGGTTCTCATGGTGCTAAGCTCCAGGGAAACCAGTGGACAGAGACCTGAGGGCCCCAGGGGCACGGCTGCTGGGCACCCCAGGGTCCTGGCGCCCTGCCGAGGGTGAACAGGGCCGGGCCCTCTGCCCCTCCTCCTGGGCTTGCGTCTCCTGGCTGGGTTTGCAGCAGGCTTAATCTCTGCCTGGGCAGACTCCGCGGAGCCAGCTGGGAGGGAGCACTGCCAGCAGCCCGGCTCCTGCAGGAGGCCGACCGCCCCTCCCCGGGCCCTTGCTGGGCAAGAGGGGCCAGAGCTGTGTGCAGAAAAGGCTGCAGTGCTTCCCCGGGCCAGATCGCATGGGTGACTGTCACCCCAGTGGAAGTGCATTTGACACCCCATCTCAACCTCCCGTCCCTGGCTCTGCAGCCTCCAATGCAGACACAGAAGGTCCATCTCTGTTTCCAGGTAGAGGTGTCTGAGCTGCTGGTGCACTTCAGGGTCCGGCACACCTGTCACAAAAGTGAGGATTGGTCCTTGTACTCCAGGTGGCTGGATTCTTCCAAGAATGGAGAGAACTTAATGGTGCATGCAGTCAATAAATCAGTGTTGAATAATGAGAGTGCTATAACTCATCATATTTCTCTTTTTGCCTTGGCTGTCAGGAGGCCCAGAACTGACTGGAAAGTTCAGTCTTGTAATGGGTTCTTTGTATAATTGGTTCCATTCTTTCTCTGTGAGGCCTCTGACACCCTATGGTTGTTTCTGTTTTTTTTTTTTTTTTTAATTTGTTGGTGCTTATAATCATACATAATAGTGGGATTCATTTTGCATTGTAACATTTTTTTTTTTTTTTTTGGTACTGGGGATTGAACTCGGGGACACTTGACCCCAGAGCCACATCCCCAGCCCTATTTTGTCTTTTATTTAGAGACAGGGTCTCACTGAGTTGCTTAGTGCCTTGCCATTGCTGAGGCTGGCTTTGAACCCGTGATCCTTCTGCCTCAGCCTGCCAAGCTGCTGCGAGTAACATAATTTGATCAATCTCATTCCCTCTCCTCCTGCTCTCCAGCTGTTTCTTAACCATCGTAGTTAGTACAGCCCAAGCATCCCTAATCCCAAAATCCCAAATCCCAAATGCTTCAAATCCTGAACCTTTTTGAGCACTGACACTGAGGTCAGAACTTCCAAATTTTGGAGCATTTTGGATTTTACATTTGGGATGCTCAACCGGTAAAGGCTACGCAACTATTCCAAAATCTGGAGAAGTCCCCAATCTGTTCTGAAGCACTCTGGACAGGGGACACTCCACCTGCCAGTGCTTGTGTGACAAAAGGCTGCACATCCATCCGTCACAGAAGCAGGGCTTGGTCCTCACCTCATTACAGGAAAGAGGGCGGCGAGGGCTGGGGTGTGGAAGAGGAGGAAGACCCGGGGGTCTCTGCTTGGAGACAGACCGATGCTTTCATCAAGGGGACTGTGTCCTGGGGACCGTTGGAGACTCACATTTGTATGCCTCTTTCCCTCAGTCCCCTGCCCCACTTTCTCTCCCTATTTTCTTTCCTCCGTCTTTTCTCTCCTCTCTTCCTCTCCATCCTTTATTCTCTTACTACTGCCCATTTCCTCCTTCGACGCTCCCAGTCCTTCTGCCCTCCCTCCTCTCCTGTCCCCTCCCCTACACCCTTTCCTCTGGGCAGCCACCGTGACATTAATATTCCCCATAAACCCTGCCCTGGCTTCTGTCTCCTTTGTCCCTCCTGGGGAAACCTGGCAGGTGCGAGTCCTTCCATTCACCACTGAGGGCTCCACCCAGGGTGTGTCCCATCCCCACCCAGCACACCAGGTTATCAGAATCGAGCCTGGCCTCCCCAGCCCACTGTGCCTCCAGCACCCCTCGCCCCAGGGCGAGATCGCCAGGTGGAGATCACCAGGAGGCAGTGCAGGGGGAGGAGGATTCAAAGCCCTGACCCAGCTGCTTTTGGTGGCACGAGTTTGTCCATCTGTAATCCCAGTGACTTGGGAGGCTGAGGCAGGAGGATCAAAAGTTCAAGGCTAGACTGGGACAATGAGCTAGAACCTGTCCTGGAAAGGGAAAAGACAAAACCAACTGGGATGGTGAGGTGGTTAAGACCTGGTTCAGTCCCCAGCACCAAAACCAGAACCACCCGCCTTCTCTCCTTCCCAGGTCTCTGTGGAGTTGAGATTCTCTACTGTGCCCGTGGGGCACATTAGACAGGGACAGTCCTCTGACTTAGAGTATCAGATCGTTATTCATTTGGCAAATACTGATTGAGAAAAGGGCTCTGTGCTGCTCAAGGCACTTGGCTGCACATTTATTTAGGGAGGCCTTCATTGTCACGGGTCCGTCCTGCAAGGGTGTGGTCCCCAGAGTGAGTGCTCCTTGCTGTCGGGGCGCTGGCACCTGCTCCCCTTTCCCAGCCTCCCAGGCTCCAGGCCCTGCAACAGGTGCCGAGAAGCCAGTGGTCAGCGAAGAGCCTCTGTCCGGGGAGCTCCGCCGATTATAGGAAACATGATGTGCTGGTAGAGGACCTTTGTAAATGTGACAAGTGCCATGAAGTGCGACTTGGGGCCAGTAGAGGGTATCATGAGGGGAGGGCTGAAGGACAGGTGGGGGCCCAGCCAGGTCACAGGCCTTGTGGCGGGATGGAGCATGGCGTGCAGGTAGTCCTGGTGGAGGCACCGGGGCCAGGGCAGGGGACCCCCATGCAAATGAGTCCTGAGACGCGGTTCTAATAAAGTGCCCGAGTTTGCAGGCGGTGGACCTACAGTCCAGTGGAGAGGAGTCCAAGCCCACCCTTCGTGAGGCTGCTCCTCTCCATCCTCCTTATTGCCTTTCTGTGCGGGACGTAAGGACTGTGCCCACCCCCCAAACTCTGTCCATGTCATACAGAGCTTCTGTGATGGAATCTATTATTAGCCACATTTTCCAGATGAAGAAATGGGAGCACAGAGAGTTTAGACATCTTGCTGTGTCGGTCAGCTCAAGCTGCCACAGCAGAATGTCACAGACGAGGGGCTTAAATGACACACTGATTTCTCACAGTCTGGAGCTGGGCAGTCCAAAGTCAAGGCCAGGCCACCCAGCTCCAGGTGATGCTCTCCACCCAGCAGAGGGCCAGCTTAGGCTATGTGTCACACCATGGAGTCAGCTCCGGACCCCTTCCTCTATGACACCTGACCCTCAAGACCTCACTTCATCTTGTCACCTCCCCACAGTGCTATTCCAAATACAGTCACAGTGGGGCTTAGGGTTTCAACATAGCAATGGGTGGTGGAGTGGGGTGGGGCTCAAACATTCCGTCTCTGACACCTCCCCAGGGCGCACAGTCGCTCTGTGGGTCGGTGGGGAACGGGGGCTGCTCCTCTCCAGAGCCTGGGTGGCTAATTACCAGGATCCACTGCCTTTGACCACCTGGGTGTGACCATTGCTCCTCCAAGGGAGACCTGCTCCTGGGCTTTGCAAATCCACAGCACCTTGCCCCCACGTGGGGCTGGCCCATGAGTTGGGGCTCAAACCCACCACCGGCTGATTCCAGTGATCATTCCACAAGAGGACCAGGCTGAGGACACTGCCCGGCACACCCAGGGCCTGAACATGACCACGGAAGGAGAGGGGTTCCCCTTCTCCTGTTCTGAGCTGCGCCCCAGCCTCCGGGGCAGACTTCATCAGGACTGGTCTGCGTGACCTTGGGCAAGTCTCTTGCCATCCTGCAGCCCCGGCTCCTGCCCCGCAACCCTGCCCTCTCACTGGAGATCCAAGGGCTGTGGGGTGGGCCAGGTGCCCAGTGTGGAGGTGGGCGAGCTGCAGGCGCGGGGCTCCCCCCACCCCGGGGCGGCGCAGGCCGGGTGGCCTCGGAGGCTGCGGGGCGCCTTTCAGGGCCCTGCGCCCTCGCCCGGCCTCTGGGGCGCTGCCACCCACTAGACGCCCGCCCGAGCCCCAGCGCCCCAGCTCGAGTGGGGCCGAGGCCGGGAGGCGCAGGATCCCTCCCCGCCGCCCCCTCCCGCCGGCCGCCAGCCAACTGCGTGCCCCCGGGGCCGGCAAGAAGCCACATGCCCCCGCAAGGAATGCCGGGCGCAGGGCGGCGGGGCGGCGCTGGGCAGGGCCGGGCCGGGCCGGGAGCGCCCCGCGGGGAAGGTGGGTGAGCCCGCTGCCCGCCGCCCGGCCCGCGCCCACTCGGCCCCGCTGCTCCCGCGGGCGCCGGGGGCGGGTGCCCGGGCCGGGGGCGGGGCGGCCCCAGCCAGGTCCCCGCCGCGCGCCCCCGGCCCCGCCGGCTGGAGGAGGGGGCCGGCCGCGTTCCCCACACCCTCCCGCCCGCGGCTCTGGGGCCCCGGTGGGGAGCGGGCTGGTGAGCGAGGAGCAGGGGAGTGGCCAGCGGGGCCCCGGGTGGTGAGTCACACGCCGCTCGCCCAGCCCGGGCCCCGCGCCGCCCCAGCCCCAGCCGCGCTGTCCCGGCCCGAAGAGTGTCCCCGGGCCTGGCATGAGGACCCCGGGGTGCCGAGGGACGGCGGAAGCCCGGCGCTGGTGCAGGGCGGTAAGCGGTGGAGGACGCCCCTGGGGGTGGGGCTTGAGTGGCCGCCGCCCGCGGTACCTGCCGGAGCTGGCACCGGGCCTGGCCGCTCGGCAGCCCCTCACGCGCCAGGCACTGAGGGCCCGTCTCGTCCCGCCCACCCCCTTGGCCACAGTTGGACTTGAGTTGTTCCCTCCTTGAGCCCCTGCGCAGAGTTGTCCCCAAGCCCATGTGGGTTCCTCGTGTCCTTTGCCCGTTGGTCTTGGGGCCCCGGCTGTGCTTCCCAGGCCTGCCCTGGCCTGAGCTGCCCCTGGTGCCTGACCCCATGGGGCTGGTGGCTCCAGTCGTCCCCAGGACCAGCCCGGGATAGAAATGGCATTTCCTCTTGGCCGGGCTGCAGCTGTTTTTGTTGTCTGTGTTCTGAGCTTCCTCTGGGATGGCAGGCGGGTAACCAGACTCCGCGGGACCCCTGCATGCCCTCGGCGACACTCACCCCTCTTCCCCCTTTCTTTGATCCTCTTCCTGGCCTGCTCCTGCTCCTGCGTCCCAGGACAGAATGACTGAGAACATGAAGGAGTGCTTGGCCCAGACCAAGGCGGCTGTGGGGGACATGGTGACCGTGGTGAAGACAGAGGTCTGCTCGCCCCTCCGCGACCAGGAGTATGGCCAGCCCTGGTGAGGCCTGTGTGGGGACCCAGAGCGGGCAGGAGGGTGGCTGCACTGGATGGGCTGGGGACCCTGCCCACTTCCTTAACCTTGCTGGGGCAGCTTCTGGGGTCAGGGGTGAGCGCAGGCTCTAGAAGAGCTGGAGCAGTGGCCCAGGAACAGCAGGCCACCTGGGGCTTCTGTGCCCACCCGTGTCCCCTGGGCCTCCTGGCCGGGTCCCCAGCCTCTCCCTGTCGGACTCTCACTCTGACGGCTGCTTTGCTTTCTCTGCTGACCCTCGTCCTGGGCAGCTCTAGGAGACCCGAGCCTTCGGCCATGGAAGTCGAGCCCAAGAAACTGAAGGGGAAGCGAGACCTCATGGTGCCCAAGAGCTTCCAGCAAGTCGACTTCTGGTGTAAGTGGGGCTCGCGGCTCCGGCCTGCACCCCCCTCCCCCCACCCCCTCTCCTGGGCTGGGGACGTGCAGCAGGAGTACTAGTGAGGTCCACCTGTGCTCTCTGCTGCCTGCACTGTCCTTGGGTGGCCTCCTCTCAGCCCTCGGCCTTCTCCCTAGGAGTCCTATCTCCCCGCCACCACTGAGACCCTTCCTCTTCTTTCCATCCCTGCAGTCTGCGAGTCCTGCCAGGAGTACTTTGTGGACGAGTGCCCCAACCATGGTCCCCCCGTATTTGTGTCAGACACACCGGTGCCCGTGGGCATCCCGGACCGGGCTGCCCTCACCATCCCGCAGGGCATGGAGGTGGTCAAGGAAGCCAGCGGAGAGAGCGACGTGCGGTGCATAAGTGAGGTCATACCCAAGGGCCACATCTTTGGCCCCTATGAGGGGCAGATCTCCACTCAGGACAAATCGGCGGGCTTCTTCTCATGGCTGGTGAGTGTCCCCTGGGCTGTTCAGTGGGAGAGGTTGTCGACTGACATGGAAGGAAACCAGCAGGGGGCGCCATATGCTGGCCTGAGGGCTTTCCTGCATGTGCCATTGGACATGCGGATGAGGGATGCTGTCCCCATCCCCAACCCAGTGGCTGTGTTCCTCGCTTTCCAAGGGCCATCCTGAGAGAGCCCACCTGGCGGTCATAAGCAGAGCAGGAAGTCGTCGGCCAGAGCTGAGGGCAGTGTTCCTGCAAGTCCTCGCGGGCGTGCCTGTCAGGCCATTCGGTGGCATTTACAAAAGGCCCAGCCACCCCTCTTCCACAGGGACCTGGGGACTCGGGGGATGCAGAGCACGATGTTCATCTTAGAAGGCAGTCACGTGAGGGCAGGGCCAGTGCTGGAGGCGTGCGTGGAGTCAGTGCACTGTGTACGTGTGACCACTGTGACCTTAAGGGGAACGCAGGGCGCTCTGGGGACACAGAACAGAGGGCCATGCATGCTCATAGTCCCCAAGACCTTGGGGCCTGGAGCCCCAGTTCGTCATGTCAGCCAGCTTCGCTGTTTACCCTCCAGTGTGACCTTGGACGAGTCATGGACTTCTCTGAGCCCGTTTCAGTCTGAGGTTGATAACAGCCAGGCTGAAGAGGGACGGGTCGTGGTGCAGCGCCTTAGGTCACGCTGGCCCGATACCGGCTGCTGTTATTGTTGTTCTTGACCTAGATGCGGTAGGAACTGGAAGAACGCGTGGCGGTCCGTCTTGGAGGGGGTGGGAAAGAGCTCCACGTGAGCAGCCTGAGCAGCGGCAGCGATGGCTGAGGCTCAGAGTGGCAGAAAGTCAGCAGGCAGGGCGGCCGGGCCAGTGTGCCTGAGCCAGTGTGCCCGAGCCAGGGGCGGCCTGCATCCCCGGCCAGGGCTCCACTGTGTGGCCAGGCAGAGAGGTGCCCTGGGCTGCGAACTCCAGGCTCCCGCTAGGAGACTGGGGCAGGGTTTCTGTAAAAACTAGGTGGCACCTTGAGCTTGGGTGCTAGAGATGGGCTTATTTGAAAGAGATTTGGGAGGGAGAGTCCCTGGGATTTGTTGGTGGGGAGATGTGAAAGGAGGAAGAGGAGTTTCCAAGACTGAGTCAAACCTGAGCCACTGAACAGCTACGGGAGAGCAGCTACGGGAGAGCAGCTACGGGAGAGCAGCTACGGGAGAGCAGCTACGGGAGAGCAGCTACGGGAGAGCAGCTACGGGAGAAGGGCAGGCGGGGAGACAGCAAGCCGGCTCACCTTTTGAACGCTTCTCTTCTGAGCAACTTCTCTATGCCGGGCCTGGCTGGCCCTGTGAACACAGTGGTGGGCCAGGTCAGGCATAGCCTTATTCTCATGGAGCTCACTGTGCAGGAGATGGAATTAATTGAAGAACAAGATAAATATGCATAAAATTCCAAATCTGATAGCTAATGGCGAGATAGTGAGGCCCAGAGAAAGTGAACAGCCTGGGGAATTAGCACGGCCGGAGATCAGAGAAGGCTTCCTGACACTGAGCTGTGACTGAAGGAAGAGAATGGCTTCCAGGTGAGGGCTGGAGAGGGGCATCAGATGGCTGGAGTGTCATGTGCAAAGGCCCCGGGGCAGGAGGAGAAGGCAGTATATTCAAGCAACTGGTTAGTGGTTCCTGGAGAGTGACAGACACAGAGACCTAGAGGAGGGAGGGATATTGACCAAGTGGGGCCCAGTGGACCAAATGAGTCTGCTTGCTCTTTAAAGACAGTGAGAAGCTTTTGTTTTGTTTGAAGTTGGGGGTAGGAAGAGTGACCTGAGCACATTTATGTTTGAAAAGGCAACTGTGGCTGCAGCCTGGAGAACTGATTGGGTGCAGAGGGTGGAGCAGTGGTCAAGAATGAGGTCTCCCAGGGAGGCTGAGGCAGGAAGATTGCAAGTTCAAGGCCAGCCTCAGCAACTTGGCAAGTCCCTAACCAACTTAGCGAGACCCTGTTGCAAAGTAAATATCAAAAGGACTGGGACGTGGCTCGGGGCACCCTGGACCGGCTCCTCTCTGTGGGCGGAGATGTGAAGACAAGGGAAGGGAGTGGGAACTCTGTCCCCAGCCGAGCTCTGTGGGGAGCGGGAGAGTCAAGGGGGTCCCCCTCCAACAGGTCACTGCAGGTGCAAAATGAGGGTGCTGGAGGGGGAGGGGCTGGGAAGGTGGTGGTTCGGTTTTGGACTTGGGTTTGGAGTCTTGCCAAGATGTCCACCTGCTGAGGTCCAGTAGGCATATGGAGAGGAGGTTGGGGTGTCACCCGCGAGTCCCCTGTGCACAGGTGGTCTGTGGGGTGCGGGGCACGAGGGCAGCCCTGAGGGCCTGGCAGAGGTGGAGGGGCCTGGGACCCCACTCTGGGGAGCTGCACCTCGACGTTCTGGGGAGCTGGAGTCTGAGAAGACGGACTAAGAGTGGCCTGAGAGGGAGGAGGGGGCCAGGAGGGCAGGTGTCCCGGAAGTCCAGGGGGAAGCGAGGGGTCATGAGGACCACAGTGGCCAACGGCGTCGAATTCTGCTGGAAGCACAGTGAGAAGGGCCGAGAAGCGTCCTCTGGGTCTGCCAGGGCGGTCAGCGGTGCATTTAGCGAAAGCAGCGGGGACGTCCACCCGGGCACCCTCCTAGAAGGTGGGCCTCTGTGGCAAACAGTTGGCCGCGGGGACAGTCCCCTCCCCTCTAGTGGAGTTATCTGCAGGACCAGCAGGGGAGCCGTGGGTGGACCCTGGTTAGCGTGGAGGTGACCAGGATCATCTCTTCTCAGAAGCCTGGGGGAGAGCAGATCAGAACTGGGGGACAGAGATAGGAGGGCCAGGCTGGGGCCAGGGGGCGTGAGCTGGGGGAGGTGGCACGGCTGTCCCTCAGAAGCCAGCGGGAGCTCTGCATGAAGAGGGCGACGCAGGGGGAAGCCGCTCCCTGGGCTTTTACAGTGGACGTGCTGGACAGGGGAGGGGTGGGCCAGATCTCCCTGCCACTGGAGGGACAGCACAGAGGACGGGAGCAGGGGCGGGAGGGAGGTGGAGTAGGACAGATAATGACCCCGCAGAGTCCACGCCTGGCCCCGGAACCTGTGAGACGTCAACTCATACGGCAAAGGGAGTTGGCAGGTGTGACTGAGTGACACCTTGACATGGGGTGTCTCCTGGCCTGTCGGGGGGTGGCAGTAGTATCACAAGGAGATCGGAGGCAGAGAGAGATTAGAAGATGGTCCCGCTGGCCTCGAAGGTGGCGGAGGGAGCCAGGGCCAGGGAGGCAGGGCCTGTAGAGGCTGGAGAAGGAACGGAGCCAGGCAGCTGCTCTCCTGGAGCCTCTCACCTTCTTTGAGACCCCCGGCCTCCAGAGCTGTGGGAGAATAATGTTGGGTTGCTTTCGGGCACTGTGTGTGGCATTTTGTGACAGTAACAGCAGAGATGGGGTACAGCAAACTCATGGGGGGGGCAGGCAGGAGCATAAGGAGGCTTTGACCTTTGTGACCTGAGAGGCAAGGGACACTGAAGGCCTGCAGAGAGCACATGCTCAAATGACCCGAGAAGGCAGAGGCTGGGACCGTGCGAGTCTGTGTCATGTCTGTTGCTGGAGCCGGCGTCCAGGCCCCACTGCAGACCGCGGGCCTCAGGAGCAGCTCTGCCTGCTCGGGTGCTGGGCCGCGGAGGAAGGAGCCGGGGCTGAGCCGTGGCCTGACTGGGGCTGGGATCTGGGAACTGCACGTCCCACAGAAACTGCACTCACGGGTCACACCCTGTCCCCAGCCCTCCTTGCGTTATCTTGTCTTGCCCTTCTGCTTGGCTTCACAAGCCCTGGCGCCATGCACAGACCCATTCCTGTGGTGGGAGCAGGGACGGTGACCATGGGGAGCCTTGGTGCTGATGTGTACTGAGCACATTCTACGCATCTGGGTCTGCCACCGTCACACGTGATCCTACGGGCTCCTGCAGCACCGATTACTCTATCCAATGCACGGGAGAGGGAACTGAGGCCTGGCGGCCGTGGGACATGGTGACCAGCTGGGGAGTAGCCGCGCTGGGCCCCGGGCCTCCCTGGGCTGTCTCTTGTCTTGCTCAGCCGCCTCTTCCCACCTGCTGCTCTTGTGGACTCTGCTTCTTCTTCCTGCACAGCACAAGGGCCTCCCTGGCTCCCTCCGCCTGTACGAGCTGGTCCCACTGTGCGCAGAGTGCCCAGGAGGGGCCTGGGCTCCCCTGGAGCCGCAGCCATTTTCACTCCGCCTGTCTCCTTGGTGGCCTGACCTGGGCCAGGAGTTCTGGGATCACTTCTGACCATTTAGGAAAGGAATCCTCCTTCCTGTGCTTCCTCGTCCCCCTGGAATTTAGAAACACCATAAGTCATCGCCAAGGTTGCCCGGGCCACCTCCCCCGCCAACACCGCAGGCCCAGGACAGGCTACAGGGTGAGGCGCTGGGGCTGCCACACAGCCAGGTGGTCTGCTAACGAGGCCGGGGACAGAGGAGGCAGCCGGCACGGGGCACACGTCTGTAATCCCAGAGGCTCGGGAGGCTGAGGCAGGAGGATCAGAGGTTCAGAGCCAGCCTCAGCAATGACGGGGTGCTGAGCAACTCAGTGAGACCCCGTCTCTAAATAAAGTACAAAATAGGGCTGGGGATGGGGCTCGGTGGTCGGGTGCCCCTGGGTTCACTCCCACACCAAAATAAATAAATAAATAAATAAAAAGAAAGCAAGCAAGCAGCTCAGGTTCCTGTTGAACAGGTTCCCACCTGTTCCCGAAGAGATCTGCGCAGCCGGGCAGGATGCGTACAGGACACGAGGACGGCAGATTTTAAGAGGGACGAAGACAGAAGGAAGGAAAAGGGGGAGACCCTGCACGGAGCCAGCACTGAGGCTGAAAATGCCCACCCGATAGCCCTGCGTGTGTTCTGCTGGTGTCTGGGGTCCACATCGGGTGGCCACGGGCAAAGGGGCGTCCCCAGCGCGTCCTGTCCCTACACGAGAGGTGCCGGGGGCGGTCCGCCCTTCAGGCACTGGTGCTGGATGGACCAGCCCGCTGCCCTCCTGAGCAGGACAGGAGGGAGGGGGTCGCCCCCTGGGCCCCGCCTGCTGGGCTCCTGCCCTCGGGGGGCTGCAGGTGTGAAGTGGGCGCTTCCATCTCGGCTGCCTTCGTAAAATGGCGAAATCTGTTAAGACTTGAACTTGACGTGGGAAAGACGCACCTCCCAGCAGAGAGGGGCCGAGTGCTGGGCTGACAGAAGCACAGTGTCCCCCGCCGTGCCCAGCAGAGAGGGGCCGAGTGCTGGGCTGACAGAAGCACAGTGTCCCTCGCCGTGCCGCGAGGTGTGCAGGAGCAGGCTGGTTTGCCAAGTTCAGGGGCCTCAGAGAAGCAAGGAGCTGCACAGCCCATGGGCTGTGTATTTGGGGCTGGGGGTGCTAGGGCTGACCAACCCGGGGGGCGGGCTGGTGCCTGTCTTACAGAGCCGCGACGTCACCACTACCGCCAGGACTCGCAGCCAGCTACAGGACTGCCGCACGGCCTTCCGCACGCAGCTTCCCAGGTGCGCTGGGGCCCCCCCCCAGACCCACTCGGGACCCACAGCGTGTGTGTTCGTCGGCCTGCGCTGCGTGCCTTTCTCCTTCACGTGTGGCCACGGTGTGGAAGGTTCCGGCAGGTCATCTGCCCGATGCTCCACATGGAGATCTGCGGTGGTTTCCTCACACTCGCCTCAGGTCACCCCTCTGGCCTGGCAGTCCCGAGTCTGTCCCCTGTCAGCTCTTGGAGACACGTGATCTCCGTGAGTTTTGTCTTTCAGTCACTAGTTTTAGGAATTGTCCCTGACTCTTGTCTGCACCAGTTATTATTCCTGGTGTCAGATGACTTCTTTTTCTCCCATTCCTTTTGCATTTAATGCTTGACATTCCTTCTGTTTAAAAAAAAAGTTCCTCCTTCTCTCCCGCCCCATCTCCGCCTTAGAGGTTGTTTTTGGCATCTGAGGTCTGGGGTGCCTCCTCTCCTTCCACAGGACATCCCTGTCATTATTGTTCTGAGGTGTACATTGCCCTCGGCTGGCCCCTGGGAGCCCCTTCAGACGCTCTTTGCTCTTTTGACACAGCCTCATCGTTGCTTTAGCACCTCCTGCCACCAAGGTCCCGGCCCCAAGGAGTCCTGGGGATGGGGTGGAGAAGCCAGGGTCCCAGGGACCAGGTGAGCAGTTGCCGTGGTGCCTTCGCTTCTAGGCCCGCAGGGCATTTGAGGGTCAGGTCGAAGTGGCCTTAGGTCAGGGTTGAGGGAAACGGGTCACAGCAGTGGCCGCAGCCCAGAGGCCCAGGAGCACTGGGTGGTGCCGGGTGGGGGTGGGGCTCGGGGGGAGCTGAAGTGCAGGCTGCACCTGGGAGGACCATGGGGGTGAGGCTGGGAGAAAGGCCCCCGGGTCTCGGTGCTGTGAACTACGGGACCATCTGGGCACCCCCAGGAGCACGTGCGCCCCTCAACCTTAGGATCCTCTTAACATCCGAAGCACTGCAGAGTCAGCTGGTGCAGCTGTTCCACCAAGGCTGGTCACTGGGCTGTCACACGCCGAACCACAGGACCCCCGCCCCTCCCCCGACACGCGTCCTGTGAGCCAGCGGGGTCTGCAACTCTCAAAATCTGACATGGGAACACAAGTAGAGTGTGCGCAGTGTGACGGCGCACACCTGTAATCCCAGCGACTTGGGAGGCGGGGGCAGGAGGATGGCAGGTTCAAGGCCAGCCTGGGCAACTTGGTGAGACCCTGTCTCCAAATGAAAAATAAAGGGCTGGGGATGCAGCTCATCGGGAGGGCGGTGGCCTCGTATGTCTGAGGCCTGGCTTCCATCTCATTACTGAAGAAAAAAACAGCCACAAAAAGTCGCCCTGGACTGGCCCACCGTTTCCGTTATAGGTCGGAAACCCACCCGACCTTCTCTGCTCCTGGGCTCCTGTTTTACCATAGTGATGTGTCTCCTGGGTGATGTCAGGGGACTCGAGGCTCATGGAGTCCCAACGTCACGCTGATTTTATTTTAATGCCACTTAGAGAAGTCTGAACGTGAAGCTGGGTAAACACAAATTTTTTCATACTTATTAAACAACTATCAAAAGTTCAGAAATGTAAAATGTCCAGAACTCCCCAAATCCCAACATCATCCACATTAACGGCAGCACTGTAACACGATGGATGCTGTTATTTTGCGCCATCCTACACGGCTGTTTTAAGGTGAGCGCGTCGTGGGGCTCCTCACAGGTTCTTGGGTGTCTGGAAGGTCTGCAGTCCTGCAAGCTGGGGAGTGCGGTCATGTTCCCATGGTTCGACTCTGTTTGAAACACGGGAAATCTTCTGATGGCCCAAGGTCCTGCGCTTTGGCCTGCTTTTTGCCAAATGCAGTGTTTGCATGTGGAGTTTGCAGCTGCTCTTTTTTCTCGGCTCGTGGTGGTAACTGGTGTCGCGGAGCCGACTCTCACTGTGGGGCAGGCCATCTCGGCCTTCAGGGGCGTCTTCCTGTCTAGGGTCAGGTGGTCTGGGCCCTGTGGACTCCACGCTGTCTGTTGCAAGTACAGGTGTTCCTCCACTTACGTGGGCTGGTCCCATGGCGTTCATGGTGTGCTGAAGCCGCGTAGGTCAAAGCTGCACCCTCTCCTCCTACCCTACCGCACGGTACCTGGTCCAGCGTTGGTGGTGCCCCGACCCCCGTGGTTTCTGGGCTGCCTGGGCACCATGGTGCTGTCTGGCACTGCAGAGAGGCTCCTCTCGCAGATGAGTGGCCTGGGAAAAGATCAATATCCAAAGTATGGTTTCTACAGAATGAATATAGCTTTCAAAGCATTACAAAGTAGAAAAATCATAAGTCCGGAGCCATCTGTCCTCCATTCTGTCACGTGGCACAGAGGCAGCTACAGAAAAAGACACACACCAAACTCACTGGTGCTGAAATCGGGGTTCCAGATGATTCTTGTTCCGTGACATATTGCTTTTTTTGATTAAATTATGATGACTTTTAATTTTTTTTGCGGTGCTAGGGGTTGGCGGACCCCAGGGCCTCATGCATGGGAGGCAAGTGCTGTCCACTGAGCTCTGCCCTCTGCCCCTGGTTCCTCTCCAAACAGTTAAAAAAATACGAGCCTCTCTGGTCGTCAGGCCACGCAGAAGCAGGAGGACGTCAGGAGGACATCACTGCTGACACCAGGCAGAGAACCTTCTTGCTGGGGTCCCCGCCGCTGGGCTGCAGTGCCTCCTCTGTGTCCTGTGCCTGGTGGTCCCCCGCAGCTCGGCCATCTTGTTGGGCTCTACGGCCTGCAGGGGGAGCGTCCCCTGTGTCCTGCCGCTCAGGGCCCATGGCCAGCAGACACTGCCCGGGAGTCCCTCTACCTCCCAAGCCCACTTGCTACTTGCTGGTTGATGTGACCACACGTTCAGACACGGCTGAACCCCAGGGCAGGGCCAGAGCAGCACAGGCCACCTGCACTCAGTCCAGGGCAGAGTCACAAGGTGGAGCCATGGGGCGGGTGAGGACCTGGGGCCGCCCAGCCCTAAGCCCGGCACTTCCTGTGGGTGTGGACCTCTCCTGGTGATTCCTGTCTATTGATTTTTTTTAAAAAATGAAAACATTGAATTAAAAACTCTTTGAGGATGTTTGGATCCTGAGTTCATGTCCAAAGACTCCGGTTTGAGAAGCATCAACTCCTGGGCGACTTCCTGACGTTGACGCTGGGGGACACGGAGAGGTCTGACCCACGTCCCCTGAGCTGATTCAGCACCTGAGACCCCAGGGCCCCCAGCAGACTGCTGCTTGGGATGGTGTGCAGCGAGGCCCGGTGACCGCAGCCTCAGGGGCAGCTGCTGAGTGATGTTTGGTTCTGGGTCTGGGCCTCTGACGCTCACCACAGTCCTGTGGGTGGGACTGCGCCCCCTTGTGCAGACCGGGAGTCCTGGGTGGGGGCCGTGCGGGAGTCCTGGGTGGAGTCTGTGCGGGAGTCCCGGGTGGGGGCCGTGCGGGAGTCCCGGGTGGGGGCCGTGCGGGAGTCCTGGGTGGGGGCCGTGCGGGAGTCCTGGGTGGGGGCCGTGCGGGAGTCCTGGGTGGGGACTGTGCGGGAGTCCTGGGTGGGGGCCGTGCGGGAGTCCCGGGTGGGGGCTGTGCGGGAGTCCTGGGTGGGGGCTGTGCGGGAGTCCTGGGTGGGGGCCGTGCGGGAGTCCTGGGTGGGGACTGTGCGGGAGTCCTGGGTGGGGGCCGTGCGGGAGTCCTGGGTGGGGACTGTGCGGGAGTCCTGGGTGGGGGCTGTGCGGGAGTCCTGGGTGGGGGCTGTGCGGGAGTCCTGGGTGGGGACTGTGCGGGAGTCCTGGGTGGGGGCCGTGCGGGAGTCCTGGGTGGGGACTGTGCGGGAGTCCTGGGTGGGGGCTGTGCGGGAGTCCTGGGTGGGGACTGTGCGGGAGTCCTGGGTGGGGACTGTGCGGGAGTCCTGGCGTGGAGTCTGTGCGGGAGTCCTGGGTGGAGGCCGTGCGGGAGTCCTGGGTGGAGGCCGTGCGGGAGTCCCGGGTGGAGTCCGTGCGGGAGTCCTGGGTGGGGGCCGTGCGGGAGTCCCGGGTGGAGTCTGTGCGGGAGTCCTGGGTGGGGGCCGTGCGGGAGTCCCGGGTGGAGTCCGTGCGGGAGTCCTGGGTGGAGTCTGTGCGGGAGTCCCGGGTGGAGTCTGTGCGGGAGTCCTGGGTGGGGGCCGTGCGGGAGTCCTGGGTGGAGGCCGTGCGGGAGTCCCGGGTGGAGTCTGTGCGGGAGTCCTGGGTGGGGGCCGTGCGGGAGTCCTGGGTGGGGGCCGTGCGGGAGTCCTGGGTGGGGGCCGTGCGGGAGTCCTGGGTGGAGTCTGTGCGGGAGTCCTGGGTGGGGGCTGTGCGGGAGTCCTGGGTGGAGTCTGTGCGGGAGTCCTGGGTGGAGTCTGTGCGGGAGTCCTGGGTGGGGGCCGTGCGGGAGTCCTGGGTGGAGTCTGTGCGGGAGTCCTGGGTGGGGGCTGTGCGGGAGTCCTGGGTGGGGGCCGTGCGGGAGTCCTGGGTGGAGTCTGTGCGGGAGTCCTGGGTGGGGGCCGTGCGGGAGTCCTGGGTGGAGTCTGTGCGGGAGTCCCGGGTGGAGTCTGTGCGGGAGTCCTGGGTGGAGTCTGTGCGGGAGTCCTGGGTGGGGGCCGTGCGGGAGTCCTGGGTGGGGGCTGTGCGGGAGTCCTGGGTGGAGTCTGTGCGGGAGTCCTGGGTGGGGGCCGTGCAGGAGTCCTGGGTGGAGGCTGTGCGGGAGTCCTGGGTGGGGGCCGTGCGGGAGTCCTGGGTGGAGTCTGTGCGGGAGTCCTGGGTGGGGGCTGTGCGGGAGTCCCGGGTGGAGTCTGTGCGGGAGTCCTGGGTGGAGGCCGTGCGGGAGTCCTGGGTGGGGGCCGTGCGGGAGTCCTGGGTGGAGTCTGTGCGGGAGTCCTGGGTGGGGGCTGTGCGGGAGTCCCGGGTGGAGTCTGTGCGGGAGTCCTGGGTGGGGGCCGTGCGGGAGTCCTGGGTGGGGGCTGTGCGGGAGTCCTGGGTGGGGGCCGTGCGGGAGTCCCGGGTGGAGGCCGTGCGGGAGTCCTGGGTGGAGGCCGTGCGGGAGTCCTGGGTGGAGGCCGTGCGGGAGTCCTGGGTGGGGGCCGTGCGGGAGTCCTGGGTGGGGGCCGTGCGGGAGTCCTGGGTGGGGGCCGTGCGGGAGTCCTGGGTGGGGGCCGTGCGGGAGTCCTGGGTGGGGGCCGTGCGGGAGTCCTGGGTGGGGGCCGTGCGGGAGTCCTGGGTGGAGTCTGTGCGGGAGTCCTGGGTGGGGGCTGAGCTGCTCATGTCCAGGCCAGGACATCAACCAAAGCTCAAGTTCAAAGCCCCGGCCCCCAGTGTGAATGTCCAAGACAGTCTTGGCCCTCAGCGGAGCCTCGTACCTCTGGGGCCTCCTGCCCAAGCACAGGGACAAGGTGGTTTCTCAGTGTCTGGCCACAGCTGCTGCGTCTCTGGCAGATACTAGTTTTAAAGGGACTTGATCAGCTATGATTTAAAGCCATGTGACTTCCCTAAGGCGCACTCTTGAGCGGTTCTCAGTACGTCACAGAAAAGTGTGGCCGTGGCTGCAGGTGACTTTTGTGACTTTGAAAAGTCCCGTGCCCCTCGGCTGCCCTCCCCCTCTGCCCTCCCCACAGCCCTAAGTGACCACCGACCCACTCTCTGGTGGTGGATTTCCTGTTCTGAACATGAATGAGATCGTGCAGCACGTGCCGTCACGGGGTGCTCCCAGGGTTCTCCGGCTCACAGCCTGCTCATCCCCCTCACAGCTGGGCCACATTCCGTGGCGTGGATAGACTGTATTTGTTCATCTGTCATCCACTGTGGACGGGGGCTGCTCCTACCAGTGGCAGCTGTGACCACGCCTGTGCATTGAGGTCTTCCTTTGTCTTATGTGTGACGCCGCAGCAGGGACGTGCTGGGCCACGCGGCAGCTCCATGGTTAGGCATTTTAGGAATCGCACTGTTTATTGAGGAAGAGCTGCACCTGGTAGATGTTCAAGTTGTGTACTGAACAACAGTGGCTGCCCTCTTCCATTCCTACTTGGTCAAAGGGTAGAAAGTTCCAGAATGAAATCTGAAGTTTGTTTTTCCACCCTGTCCAGACCCCTGCTGCTAGGCAGAGCGAGGCCTCCGGCCAGTCTCCATGCTGGCTGCTCCCTGTGGTTCCCCTTCAGGACCTAAGGATGCCCTTGACCTTCACCAGAAGACATTCCTTGCTGAGAACACTGGGGCCGCGTGCAGGTGGTTGGGGCTGGTTGGTCCTGAGGCCAGTTCCCAGAGCTGGGCACTTTTTACAGGCAGAGCCCAGAGACTTGTGAAGGGAAGGTCCCCTGAGTTGGCCACAGGCTCTGGACTCACAGGTCCCTGGGCTCCGCTCCCGGCTCCCCATCGGCTAGAAGTGTCTTTGGGTTGTCTCCTGTTCTCTCTGAGCCCTGGGTTCTGTCCATAAAACAGGGAGTGTGGTCTTAGGGGACACGCCTCTGGGAGGTGCTGGGGTACTGTGCTGGCTCAGGCCGGCGCCTGGCGGTGATGAGCAGGTCGTTGGCCAGAATTATCTTTAGGATCCTTCCCCTCGCTTCAGGGAAGTCTGGGGCGGGGCGAGGCGTGAACAGGGGAAACCCACGCATGGAATTTGGGATGTGTGCAAACTGGCTGCACTTACCAGGACTCCAGGGCCTTTTTTAAGCATTAAAAAAGAAGGCAGTCCTGCCATTTATGAAACCTGGGCAGACCTGGAGAACATCATGCTAAGTGAAGTGCACCAGGCGCAGGCCGGACACTCCCTGAGACCACTTCTAATAGTCAGCTCTCCCTCCCTGTAACAAAAAGCCTGAGACGATGAACTTATAAGGGGGAAAGGTTATTTTGGCTTACAGTTTTGTGAGTTCCAGTCCAGGATCAGGAAGAACCATGGGTTGAGGCCCCTGGTGGGCGTGGTGGACAGTACGGCCCAGGGGCATACCTTGTGGCCAGGAAGCAAGAGAGTGAAGAAGGAGCCAGTGTCCCAGAGTCTCCTTCAAGGGCACACCACCAGTGACTTAAGGACCTCCCTCCAGGTCCCAGCCCTAAAGGTTCACCGCCTCCCACAGGGCCAGGGGCTGGGGACCAAGCCAGTAACACACGGCCTCTGGGGGACACTTACCCAAACACGCACACCCTTACAGGAAGAATCCGAAATGGTCAAACTCACAGAATGAAGAGTCGGACGGTGGTGCCGGGGATGGGGAAGGGGGAAGTGAGGTGTCAGTCAAAGGGTAGAAAGTTCCAGAATGAAAGTAAGTCCCAGAGCTGTGCTTGGAGCCTACAGTGAGCCATCCTGTGAGGTACACCTGAGCCCTCCCCGGAGCGGAGATCTTGTGATCACCATGACAACAGCAATAATCAATGCATTTAAAAACCAGGAAGGCAGCTCTTGGAGCTGAGGGACACGCCAAGGGCTCCGGGGTGTAGACGGCTCTCCAACCCCTCGGTGTGGACATTCAACGTGCAGCGTTGAGTGTTTCCGTCACACCTCAATACAGTGGTTTTTAAAAAAAGAAATCTGATAAAAGTTCATTTAGATTGATACAAAGAAGCGATTGGGGCTGGGGATGTGGCTCAAGTGGTAGTGCGCTCGCTCGCCTGGCATGCGTGCGGCCCGGGTTCGATCCTCAGCACCACATACAGACAAAGATGTTGTGTCCACCAAAAACTAAAAAATAAATATTAAAAAATTCTCTCTCTCTCTCTCCTTCTCTCCTCTCTCATTCTCTCTTTAAAAAAAAAAAAAAAAAAAAAAGAAGCCATGATGTCCTTATCATTCCATTAGGGTGGACGGTTACATTCTGGTTCACAGGAGCTTAGTTTCTTAGGTGACTCAAAAAGTCAAATACGCACAAAATGCTAATATTCACAAAATGCTGCTCCCGGCGCAGGAGCCTGGGGTCTGGAGAGTCTCTCTGTCCACCTGTGAGCTCTTCCCTCGTGTTTCTGGGCACAGAAGAAGCCAGAGCTCAAGTTCAAGTGCAGGGCAGCTCTTATCTCCCCGTCTTGGTCTGCCCGGCTGGGGGTGGCTGGAGAACAGAGGGGAGGCCGCCCGCCTCCTGGGATCGCGGGAGAGGCTCTGAGGTCCGCCAAAGCACGTGGCCAGTTGCGAGTGGCTTCACAAATCTCTTGTGACCGCCTTGCTCTGTGAGGAGGTGCGGGGCTGAGCGCAGAACGCTTTGAGGATTCGCTTTGTGGACTCCGCGGCTCCTGGAAAGTTGCAGGAATCAGGTTCTGAAAATCCACTGCTGCAACATCTGGTTCAGGCACCACTCGGGGGAGCCGGACGGCGACCCCCTGACCCGAGGAGACACCGTCCGCAGAGCAGGCTCTCCTCCACGGCAGTGTCAGCCCCTGCTCCCAAGGTCACCCAAACCAGAGGCCACGCGGGAAGTTCAGACGGGGCTCCAGAGCCCTGGTGGTTAGGAGATCCGTGGGGGCCTCGCCCAGCAGCCCACACGCCCAGCACCCCACACAGTGGATCAGCGCTGTGGACCGGGTCATTGGGAACCTGGTTTTCAGGCCCAGCGTCCCTGTGTCTTTCCTCTGTGACCTTGGGCAGGTTCCCTGATGGCCTCCTGATCTGTAGCATGAGGACAGCCTGTGGCCACTTGAGTCAGGCGGAGGCGAAGTGTGGAGCACTGGACACAGAGAGGGTGCTGGGGAGTGGCTGCTGCGGGGACCTTCTTCGTGGTCGCTGTGGGGAGAAGTAGCTTTCGGACCCTCGTGGACCGTTTTGGCCCAGGAGGCCACAGTCCTTGCCTTTCTGCTCATCTGGGCACCTGGAGTCACCCATCTTAGCTGTAGGTGGTATCTTGAGGTCCTGTAGGCAGAAGGGTCCTGGGACCAGACCCTTGCTGGTCCTGGCTTTGTCCCCGGACTGGAGACCCACAGCCCACTCCTGACTCAGCGGGGCCTGGACTTGTCCCTGAGCGTCCATGTGACCCTCTACTCGGCACCCCATCCCCCCTTCTCCAGGGTCTCATGGAGACTCCGTGCCCCTCAGGAGGGTCCTGGCTGACTCTCAGGCCAGGGCTCCCCAGGGTTCTCAACCCACATCCTCCCTCCTCGGGATTCGTGGCCATGCAGTGCCTCGGTGGCCTCTCCTTGGTGTCCCACTGGACCATGGACTGTGAAGGCAGGGACACTGTCTTCCTGGAGACCATTTGTCCCCAGAGCCTGAAGCTGCTGTCCCAGAGGTCTCTGTGGAGTGACAGGACCTGACGGTAGAGGAACCCCTGGTTGGTGACAAAGATAAGCCAAGAAACAGCTTCGGGAAGCCTCAGCCCAAACCAGGGACAGGCCCGGGGCAGCCGCCGTGTCCCTCCAGCCCCTCCCCGGGCAGAGCTGTGGAGGCAGGTTCCACCCCAGTGGTCACAGACCCCCAGGCCTCCGCCACCCAGAATCAACAGTGTCCAGTGCGATCCCTGCAGCAGTACCGGCATGAGACTCCAGGTGCCTTCCCGTCAGTGGTGACGGTCATGCTGCAGGGATGGCCTTTACCCCGCGATGCAGGTGAGGAGACCGAGGGCCAGGGAAGCCTCTGGACAAGGCCGCTGGGCTCCTGAGTGCTGAAGCTGAGGTTCTAGCTGCTGCCTCAGGCTCCGGGCTCTGGCTACGCCAGCTGCTCCCCCTGCAGGCTGTGACAGATAGAGATGCTTCTCTTCCCCCAGACGAGAGAGGTGACCCGGAAATGACAACGTAGGGTGGTCACCGTGAGGGCCAAGGACAGGGTTCCGTGGGACCCTCAGGAGGGTCCTGCAGACTAGCACGTGTCTGGGGAGATTGTGGAGGCGGGGAGCCAGGCTCCACGTATTGCCCCTATGTCAGATTTTTATAACACAAGGCAGTTCAGTGTCACAGGCAAACAGAGCAACACACCCCCTGCCCCCTCCTCCTGTTGGTGCTCGTGCAAACACAGGGATCTGGGCTGGGGTGCGGCTCAGTGGTAGAGCACTTGCCGAGCGTGCGTGAGGCCCTGGGTTTGATCCTCTGCACTGCCAACAGATGTGTGCGTGTGCGTCGTGCACACGTATATGTGTGCATTATGGTGTGCTGGTAAATGTCTGACAACCTGCTGGTGATAGTGGGGACATGGGTGTCGATCTTCGTGGTGTGCATGCTCCCAGTGTGGTGAATTTCCAGTTACGCAACATGAACTTGCTGAACATGGAGTCAGGAAGGAATGTGCCGCAGAACTAGCAGACCGTATTCCCCAGGTACAGAGACGGTATTCGTGCCCTTCTGAGGAGCATATGTGTCAGTCAGCTTTCTGTGACTGTAACAAACTACCTGAGATCATCAACTTACCTGGTGAGGGAGACAGTCTGTTTCCAAATCAACGGATAGATGATAAACACCATCATCATTTGAGATGCTCACTGGAGTTAGGGCTTTAAAGGAAGGGAGAGGACACTGGCGAGCTCGCGCTGTAGGAAGGAAGGGTTTGTTCCGCCAGAGGAGTCTGGAGGTTTTGGAGGTTTGGTCTGTGGTCGCTGGGCTTGTGGTGAGGAAACACTCAGGATGTGGAGCCCGAGGTGGAGCGAGCTGCTCTCCTCATGGTGGCCAGAGGCAAAGAGAGGAAGAGACCAGGGTCCCACAGTCCCCCTCTGGGTGCACCCCAGGGGACTGAAGACATCCCACAAGGTGCCGCCTCTTAAGAGTTCCACCGTAGCACCCCAGAAAGAAGCACTAGTGATACGGAAAATAGTGAAACGTACAACACAACAGGCGAGCGGTGAGACTTGAATATCACCTTTAAAGACTGTGTGATTTATTGAAGTGTAACTTTATATCATCAGTGTTTAATAACGGCTGCACGTCACAAGTGGCTCACAGAATTCCCGGAGTCCACCCTTACTGGTCCGCGCCACTGACGCCACAGGCCACTCTTCTTTTCTTTCTTTCTTTTTTTATTTTTGTTTTTTTGGTACCAGGGATTGAACTCGGGGACCCTGGACCACTGAGCCCCATCCTCAGTCCTATTTTGTACTTCATTTAGAGATGGGTCCCACTGAGTTGCTTAGCGCCTTGTAAATTGCGGAGGCTGGCTTTGAACTCCTGATCCTCCTGCCTCAGCCTCCTGGGCCGCTGGGTTGACAGGTGTGTGCCACTGCGCCTGGCTCTTTTCTTTCTTACTAAAATGTTAATAGTGTATGATTTTTTCCTGGACTTGCTTTTTATTTAAAAGGCTCTTCATTCATTCATTCCCCACCATGCCAGCTGGGTCACCATGTGAGTGGGAGAACCATGAGCTTTGACTCTTTGGCTTGGGTCTGGTGAAGGAGACGGTCCTTTACCAAATCAACAGATAGATAAACTTTACCATCCGTGAAAATGCTGTCCTTGGGGCTTTAAAAAAAAGTAGCGAGATGCCATGCAACTAGAGCTGGGGTGGGGGGTGGTGTGCAGGGAAAACCTACATCAGGGTCAGATCAGGAAAGGCTTATTCCGTGGAGGTGACACAATCTGAGACCCAAGAGATAAAAAGGGACTTGGCATCTTTTTATCCAAGCTTTGGATGGCTTGGTGGGGGAAAGTTTATCCAAGGGTGTGTCCACTTTGGTGCCATTTCTGTAAAATCCCCAAACATGCAAAACAGTGCTATCCATTATTCTTAGAAAAACCCTTGTGAACCAGAGAGGGGAAGGCTCCCGCCAGCTTCAGGACTGGTGGCCACCCTCAGAGCGGGAGGGAAGAAGGGTGATTTGGAGGGAGGCAGAGAACGTCTTCCGCTGCGTCTTGGGGTTGTCGTGGCTCCCAAGGAGAGGAAGATCTGAGGTGAATACGGTTGGTGTGACTCTGGTTGGCCCTCACCACTGGACACCGGCTGCGTGATTCTTGACCATTTCTGAATGGCGGAAACGTTTCGGTGGATGTTTTTTAAGAGTATGGAAAAGAGGTCCTAGGTGTGGGAGTGACCCCGGTTAAAGTTCACCCCAGAAAAGTTGGCCGCAGGGAAGGGCAGTGGGATCCCCAGGTCAGTCAGGTGCTGGGCAGGGATCCGGGCCTCGAAGGCTGTGACCACATGTGAATAAAACCAGCAGCTGGTTTACGATGGCCACGAGTTTCCCTGGCTCTGGGGAGAATCCGCAGGGGGCTGGGAGCGGCTCTGGGCTTGGTTGGGGCCCGCTTCACGAGGCCCTGGGGACAGCCTGGCTGTGGCTCCTGTGCCACACCCTCAGGTTGTCAGCTCAGTCAGGCTGTGGGGAGAGGAAGAGGAAGGAGCAGGTCCTTATGAAACCCAAACAGGCAGGATGGAAGAGAAAGATGGATTTGAACAAGAACCACGACAAAACCTGCGAATGGGAAATATCCATGGACGGAAAGGCACCCATTAAAAAGAGAAGCCCAGGGAGGAAGGGAGGCCTAGGAGACCGGAGGAACCTGGGACTGGACACGGCCAAAGATAGAATCAGTGGATGGGAAGAGAGTTCTCAGGGATTTTCCCTGAAAGAAAAAGAGGAAAAAAAATATGCAAAGGAAGTTAAAAGGCACAGAGCACAGAATGAGCTGCTCCCATGTGTGTTTAGTAGAAATTCTACCAGAAGGGCCTGGAAAAATGACTGAGAAGCTGAGTTCTCAAAAGTTTAATGGCTGAGAATTTTCCGAAATCAAGAGATATCAAGTCTTTGTTTGAAAGTGCTCCTCAAGTTGAAGATTTTATAAAATAACCCACAGAGCAAAATGGCGTAAAGTCACAGATAAAGGGAAAGTCTTTACATTTTCCACGGACAGATCATCCACAGAGGACCACCTCAGGAACAGAAGGCTGCAGGTGACCACAGGGCAGTCTTCTGTTCATCTTCCTGGATGAGAAGATAAAGCCCAATCAGCCTAGAACTGCACACCCGACTCATGCTCAGGAGCGATGGTGCAGTTTCTGAAGAGAAGGGGTCCCGCTTCGACCCCCAGGCTCCTGGGTCTTGGAGGTTGGGGAGCCGGAGCCCCTCGGAATACAGACGCTCCGTTGTGCGATGGCGGCTTCCATCTCCCACAGAAGCTGGGGAGAGAGACGGCCAGAACCAGCTTCTGTGTTGTAACACGAGGCTCCAGGGAGTGGCGTCATGGTATCCATCAAGACAGAGGACAGGGACGGCTCCTCCGTCTCTTCCCAGAATCCACAGCACCTTGAAAGTGTGTGTGTGTGTGTGTGTGTGTGTGTGTGTGTGTGTGTGTGAACACGTATGTGTACTTCTGAGTGTGCATGCATGTGTGTGTACATGTGTGTGTACTTGTGAGTGCACAAGTGTGTACTTGTGAGTACGCATGTGTGTGTGTTTATGTGTGTGTGTACTTGTGAGTGCACGAGTGTGTACTTCCTTGTGTGCATGTATGTGTGTGTGAGTGTGTGTGTTTGTGTGTGAACATGTGTGTGTACATGTGAGTGTGCATATATGTGTGTGTGTGCGCACATGTGTGTGTACTTGTGAGTGTGCATGTATGTGTGTGTACGTGTGTGTACTTGTGAGTGCACGAGTGTGTACTTCTTTGTGTGCATGTATGTGTGTGTGTTTGTGTGTGTGAACATGTGTGTGTACTTGTGAGTATGCACGTATGTGTGTGTGTTTATGTGTGTGTGTACTTGTGAGTGTGCATGTATGTGTATGTACATGTGTGTGTACTTGTGATTGCACGAGTGTGTACTTCCTTGTGTGCATGTATGTGTGTGTGTTTGTGTGTGAACATGTGTGTGTACTTGTGAGTGTGCATGTATGTGTGTGTGAGTGTGTGGGCACGCACATGTGTGTGTACTTGTGAGTGTGCATGTATGTGTGTGTGTGTATGTGTGTCCTCCATCCTCTGGGGGGATGGGATGGGCAGAGGGTAGGTAGGTGGCAGGAATCCTGGACTCTAGCTTGGTTTCAGTCCTGTGGCTTTGGGGACATTGTGGGGGATGGCAGACAGAGGGAGGTGACCCTGGGCCCTTCTAGACTGTCCCTCTGTCTTGCAGATTGTGGACAAGAACAGCCGCTACAAGTCCATAGATGGGTCGGACGAGACCAAGGCCAACTGGATGAGGTGAGTCCTCTCGCTGTGTTGGGGAGGCCGGCTGGCCTCCGGAGCGGAGGCAGGGGAGGCGTGTGGGGACCAGGGGGTCTCCAGAGGCCGAGGCCTCCAGGACTGTGTGTGCAGAGCATGGGAGACGTCCAGCCTCCATGACCTTCCTGGTCCCCGGCTTCCATGAGGGGCCTGAGGAGGACGTGGCCAGGCCAGCAGGCTGCAGGGACTCCCAGGGCCCCAGGTTCCTGAGAGCATTCCTGGGGAGGGGGTGAGGATGTCCCCCTTGGGACCGTGACGCTGTCTCCCAGGGCAGGCTGCTGCTACAGGAGTGCCCAGCGGTTGTTCCCATGGTGCTCCTGGCCGAGGAGGGCCCTGGCAGGGGCTGGGCCTGATGTCCACCATGCTTGCTGCTGGGCTTGAGTGGTTTCACCCTGGGCCAGTGTGTGACTCAGAAAGGTCCTAAGGGCTGGCCAGAGAGAGCAGGAGACTGCCCAGGCCGTCCCAGCCAAGCCTGGGACCTGGGCTCAGTGCTGGCCTTGGTGGCCTTGCTGTGGGGGTGGGCAGGGGAGCAGGCTGGCCTCTCGCTTCCGTGGGGGCTTCTCTCTGGGATCCCAGGACAGTGCACAGGGATGTGGGTCTGGGTGGGGCGAACCAGGGGCCCTCTGTGGCTGGAGCCGGGACCCACTACACCTGGATGTGACGCCCGCTCTTGTGTCTGTGTGGCCTGGTGACCCAGGGGTGCTGGAGGCTGGTGGGTGGAGGAGGACGGTGCATTAGGGACCAACGTGGGGGGGTGCTGTATTTAAACTGTGGCAGTCAACAAGCAGATGACTGCTGGGGCTGGGGAGTCACCTGGGGGCCTGGTGTCCTCCAGACGGCCTGACTGACCCTGTCCTCCTGTCAGACTCCCAGGCAGCAGAGCCACCGTCCTCCCCCGAGCACCCAGGGCTCACCCTCTCCTGGGGGAAGCCGCTCCTACTGCCATCACCAGGTGCAGAAGCAGGGGCGCCGGAGACAAGCAGCCTGGAGGGCTGTGTGTGGGGACAAGCTCTCTCGTCCCCCTCCTCCCCAGACCTGGTCAGCCAGTGCCCCGAAATGGCCCGAGAAGGAGGTCTACAGCCCTAACTGCCACCCTCCCCTACCCTGGGTCCAGTCAGGACACCCACGGGCTTCACCCGCCGCATGCGGAACACCCGCTTCCCCCGGACCCTGCGCTGGGCACCTGGGGTGGCCCAGCCTGGCCTGTCCCCATGGCCCTCCCAGGGCCCACACCTGGTGCCACGCCTGGTCATCGCGTGGACTCTCACTGTGCTGCTAGGGCCCAGGTGGGAGAAGGGGGCCTCTGACAGGGGCCTCCAAAGTGGCCAGGGCTCTGGGGACTCTGTGAGCAAGTGGGCATGAGCCATTCAAACAGGCTGTCCATGGACAGCAGGGCCTGCCCCCAAGGGCTCTTCGCCCGGTCACTGCAGTGGCCCCAGGCAATAGGGAAGCGAGGGCGTGGGCTCCGGCTCAGGTGTCCCAGGCAGGAGGCTGCCTCCACTGTCCGGGTTCCAGGAGCTCCGGCCTCCGGAGCCGAGCCCTGCTGCCTCCCCTGCACCCCCAGCTGGGCCTGGGGATTCCTGGCGCTCGGAGCTTGTCGGCCACGCTGGCCGGGCCTCGGTGAGGCTCTCCCAGTGACCCTGAGGGCGCGGGTTGGGAGCACGGCTCTGCATCGGTCTTCATGCACAGTGGCCAAACCGGGGCCCAGAACTGGTCACTAGCACAGGGACTGGAGCTGTGGCTCTGGACACAGGGAGCCAGGCTGAGCCAGTTCCCTGGGCCGTGTGGGCCCTGGCCGGGTGGGCTCTGCCATGGGTTGTGCCCTGTCCTGACCAAGATGGGGCCTGGTGGTCCCCCTGGAGGGCCCTCAGCTCAAGGGCAAGTTGGGGTTGGTTGTGCGTCGGCCTCGTCGGGCAGCTCCTCCGTCGGCAGGTGCTCTGGACTGCACTCTCGTGGCCTGGGCGCGGGGCTGAGGGAACGCAGGGCGTCTACGAAGTAAGTGGTGGGACAGGAAGGGACCCCGTGTCCAGGTTGGGAGCACTGACCCCAGGGCCCCGTGCCAGGGGCTGTGTGCAGGGTCCTCAGCAAGGGCTGCATGCCCCTCTGGGAGCGCTGGGCAGTGCCTGAGTCATCTGGCAGGCGCAGCGTCCTGGGTGGGTGCCACTGGTTGCATCCAGTAGAAGCCGAAGGTGGCAAAGGTGGCGGTAACACTCAGCCCCTCCCCCAACAAAGAATATCCAGAGCCCCAGATGCCTGTAGTGGTGTGCCCAAGAAGCCACGTCACAGCTTCCCGACAGCCCTGGGAAGTGGCCCTGGGATGGTCCTCCTAGTTGTACAGAGGCCTGTGGCCAACAAGGAGACTCCGCCTCTAGTCTCAGGTCTGCGCAGTGCGAGCCTGTGCCCTGCCATTGTCCTGACCTGGGGACCACAGCTGCCTCTCTGCAGCTTGCAGGGCCTGGTGTGCTGCAGGGTGGGGGGTGAGGCTGCTGCCCCCGGCCTCTCAGCTGCAGGCGGAGGAGTGACTCGGGCCCCAGGTTTCCCTCTGTGCCCTGGGTCCCCTCTCGGGTGGACCTTTCCAACCTTGTAGCAGCAGGTAAAGCGGGGGGCAGAGCCACACGTGGAGAAGCTGTTTCAAGAGCAGAGCAGGTGCTGGGCCAACGGCAGAGCAACGCGGAGCGCCTCCTGGTGCCCCTGGCTGCCCTGTGGAGACGGGAGCTGAGGTCACCCCTGGTGTCCATCAGAGTGCAGTTCATCTCCCAGGGGATGCTCATGAGCTCCTCAAATCCAACCAGAAAGCCACAGCAGCCCCCCCAGGAGACACAGCTGGCGGTGCAGCTGCGGGAGGTGGCTCTGTTCCTGCACACACAGAAGTGGGGACGAGAGGGGGCAGATGGCGGAGGGGTGGCGAGCCACACAGGATGGAATCAGCTTTCTGTGATGACGCCCTTTGATGGGCAGCACCAGCTGAGGCCTGGCCACGGCAGCCCATGTGGACAGTGGCCTCCAAGCCACTCACGCCCCTGCAGGGCCCCGTTTAAACTTGACTTTGCAGGATCAGTGCTGCAGCCCCGACCCCACTGAGGACTCTTTATTCCTTTTATAGGATTTTATGCTTTTATATCACTATACCCTCCCCCCTGAGAGCCAGCCTGAGGAGTTGGTGTGTTGGTACTGCCCTTCTGGATGGGGACAGGGAGGTGGGAAAGGGTACAAGAGCTTGCACCGCCCGGCACTCACTGCTAGCCAAAGGCAAGGCCGGGCCTGCTCCGCGGACCTGCCCAGGGCTCCCACCGCCTGACCTGCGCCTCTGCCTCCTGCCTGCCCCCTCCGAGGAGGAGTGGAAGGGACTTCTCAGTAGGAGGAGGGCGTGGGGCCGGGTGGTCCCAGGTGCCTCCTGGCTCCCCAGCTGGGGCCGGCATTAGGAAGGAGGAGGCCCACCTGCCTTGACGGTCATTTACCCAATTGTGCTTTGTGGGATATTCAACCCAAGGACCGTGGCGCCCCTGGCCGAGCGTAAGAGGAAGCCCAAGTTCTCCAAGGAGGAGCTGGACATTCTGGTCACGGAGGTGACCCACCACGAAGCAGTTCTCTTTGGGAGGGAGACCATGCGGCTGTCCCATGCCGACAGGGACAAGATTTGGGAAGGCATAGCTCGGAAAATCACCTCCGTCAGCCAGGTCCCCCGCTCCGTCAAGGACCTTAAGCACAGATGGGATGACATGAAGCGGAGGACCAAGGACAAGCTGGCCTTCATGCAGCAGTCCCTGTCGGGCCCTGGGGCTGGGGGCCGGGCCCCTGCCTTCATGCTCACTGCCCACGAGAGGGCCATCGAGTCCGCGCTGCGCACCGCCCGCTCCGGGCACGGCTTCCCCAGGGCGGAACTGGACGGCACCGACAGCCCCTCGACCAGCTGTGAGTATCTGTCCCCTCTGCCTTCCTGCGCCGGCCAGCGGGGCTGCTCGTGAACTCCCGTCCCTCTGTCTGCCCACTCTTCCCATGTCCACCTCCGCCCGCCTCCTCTCCCTCTGGGCATCTGCCTCTGTGCCTGGTCGGTGCTGGCAGCCGGGAGGACGAGCCCTGTCCCCGGGCAGCTCCTGGACATGGGGGACTCAGCAGCTTGAGTTAAACCAGTGCAGGAGTGACCGGAAGGAAGGGACGAAGGCTGTCGTGTCCAGGAGACCCTGAGCACAGGGAACCTCAAGGCCCGCAGGCACAGGGGCTGCCCGGCTCCAGGTCCCTGCGGTTGGGCTCTTGCCCCTCCCCCCAGCCCTGCCGGGGAATGTGGGTCTGTCCCTGCAAATGATGAATTGGCCCTTCTGGGGGTGAGGAGCGGTGGCACTTGGCTCCATGGGGCTGGAAGGCCCCCTTAGGAAGTGACAGTGGGACTGAGCCGCGAGGGGCACGTAAGAGTTAAGAAGCCCGGGCCGGGTGAGGGCGGGCGGAGAGCCGGGAGAACAGCGTGTACGAGGCCGCGTCACGTCCGTCCCGGACACGGAGGAGCCAGGGGGCCCCAGCGGAGCCAGGGGGGCCCAGCATCGCAGGCGAGGGGCGGGTGGGGGCTTGGGCGGCCGCAGGCAGGCCCAGGCCTGGAGGGGCAGCTCCTGTCGCCTGGGCCAGTTGCACTGTTTCCGTCCCCTCCTGTCTCCTGTGCCCGGCGGCCTTCGTCCACTTCTCTCTGGCTCTGCGTCCTGCTGCCCAGGGTCCCCTCCCGCCCTGGCTCCTGCACCCACCCCAGGCACACTCCTCTGCACCTGCCCCCCCCTCCTCCCTCTGCCCCCTGCCTTTCCCTTCTGCTTCCTGCGCCTGCTGGACCCCAAGGCCAGGACCCTGGGGCTCTTTCTAGTTGGGGCCCCTCCGTGCACACCCGTCCCCGCCTCTGCACCGTCCGCCCCGCCCCCACTCAGTCCCTCGGAGGCCCCAGAGGCCGGTGGGAAGGTGGGTCCCCAGTCCCGCCTCCCTCCCCAGGCCCCTGGTCACGGGATCTGCTCATTTCCTGTTTGGCTGGGGCTCCTGACAGGTGGCCGTTCAGAGTCAGATTCTCAGGACTGGAGCGGCCTGTGGAGACGGTCTCACCTCCCTGTCACCCGGACAAGGAAATGGAGGCCCGTGGTGTCATCACCCAGGACTGGAACCTGGGTCTGCCAGAGCCCTGAGCCAGGCTCCCCCGTCCTGCGTGATCCCACCCAATTATGACAAAATGGGGCCCAACATCCAGTAAATCCCAGTCCCAAATCCTGCCCTGCTCACCCCTCCGGAGGCCTAGAGTAACCTGGACGGGCAGGACCCCCCGCCCTGCCATGACCAGCAGGTCCTCCCTGGCCAGGGGCTCCGGGGCCTGAGGCCCCCTAGGGAGGAAACAGCCACAGTGGCCTCGCGCCCTCCCGCCCTGTCTAGGGTTCCAGGGGTGACTGCTGTCCCACCTAATGGGACTGCGAGGCACCGGGCTCTTACTGTGGTGGCTCCAGTGAGACCCTGGGACCTCTGGGAGCAGGACCAACCTCAGGACCAGCCGGACCACCCGTCCTTCCTGCTGTTTCCAGGGCTGGTTCTGGATGGAGCCCCCTGGGCACAGGCAGGGAGGGTTTGGGGGACACTAGGGTCGGCCTGTCATGTTTTCATTCTGTCATGGAGTCAGCCCTTGTCACCTGAAAGCAGAGACCTGCATGTACAGGGGCTGGTCCCCTCCCTGTGTCTGGCGGTGGGGAGCCGTCTGTCTGACGGTCCCTGCATGATCAGGCATCTTGGGTGGGCCGCTGTGGGCCTGACCTGGCTGCCACCCTGGGGGAAGGGGTGTCAGGGCGGCGGCTTGCTCTGCCCACCCCTACCTCCCCTACCTCCCTCTGGGCCTGGGGCGCCCTGCCGTGATCAAGGCTGCAGATTTCAGCAAGGCCACCAGGTGGCCCCAAGGAGGCTGGCTCTCCCCTCGGAGCACAATGGTGCCCTTGGCAGGTCACGCCCAGCCCTACGCAGCGCGTGCATCTTCAAGGAGCCAGCGGGTGGCCCAGGGGCTAGGAGGTGGGCAGAGAGGTCATCAGCAATACTTTGCAGCCAGCGAATCTCAGAGAGGTGAAGTGACAGGGCCGAGGTCGCCAGCCACTGGGCTGACTGCTGTCACCGGGACTGGACTCTTTCCCCGGAATGCGGCTATTGTCACGGGCAGCAGTGGCATCCTTCCCTGGGTGCCTGGCCTTGGCTCAGCGGCTCGGGAACCAGGCCCTTCCCGTGGGTGGGTGTTTAGGCTGGGGAGTGCCAGGCGGGGTGCCTGGGGGTTTTCACGGTGAGTCCACACCCAGCGCCGCCCCTTTCTCCCTGTGGTAACCATTTGTCCTTCTCTGCTTCTGTCCCCAAGACGATGAAGATGAGGAGTTGCCTGGGCCCTCGCGCCAGCCTCTCCGGCTGCCTCTGCAGCGGTCTCCGGAGGAAGAGGCCCCCCTGGCCAGGCCCACCCTGCTGCGCTCCTCCTCCTCCTCAGACCAGTCCGAGACTCTGGGCCCCAAGCCGGAGGCCCTGCCCCGCACCCCGTCCCAGGCACAGGCCACCTGCAGGACCCCGCGGCCACACCCAGGCTCGCCCACCCCGGGCCTCGACTGGCAGCTCCTCCACGTCCACGCCCAGCAGACGGAGGTGTTCCGGCAGCTCTGCCAGGAGCTGGTGGCCGCGCACCAGGACATGGCTAACAGCATGCACGTCATCGGCCGGGCCATGGCCGAGCTGAGCGGCCGCGTCGGTCAGATGTGCCAGACGCTGGCGGAGATCCGGGACGGGGTCCAGGCATCAAGGCAGGGGCCAGAAGGGGCGGCCCCCACGGGCTCTGCGCTCCCGGCCCAGGCGCCCCCGCCGGACCCCCCACGAGCTCCCCCAGCACCAGCCCCCACTCGGACTACCAGGTCTCAGAAGAGAAAGCACAGCCTCTAGCCCGGCAGCCGGTGCCAGGAGGAGCTAGAGGGAGGAGTCTGGCCTCAGACCGAGGACCCCTGTAGGACTCTGGGGCGCTGTCCCCCATCGCAGAGTGCAGGCCGCGCCCCGTGCCCTGGGAGCCGGTGTCCGGCCCTCCCTCCTCTTTGCCAGAGGCTCAACATCCAAGAAAAGCCCCCGCTTTCTGCTTGCTTGGCCCGAGGCGCCTCCTCCTCCTGGTCGGTATCTGGTGGCAGCCGCGTGAGTGTAGGGGGGCATCCCAAGGGAACCCCTGCTTCCAGCCTCAAGGCTCTGCCTCAACCTCATGACCTCCGGGTCCCTGATCCTGCTGCTTTCCTAGTGGGCGTGGCCAGAGGACAGGCGGGTGAGTCTGTCCTGACCTCACAAGGGCTCTGAGCCCGGGGGCTCCCTGCCTTGGCCCTGGCTTGCTCTCGTGCAGTGCGCGTGCTCAGCTGCTGTGCTTGCCTTCTGTGGAGTCAGGTGGAGACCGGGTGATGTCAGGGAGACTATCTTACGTTCTTGGAGCACTTTGTGCTCTTCCTGCACCTGCAGATATATGTGATCTCAGGGCGTGCTCAGGCCAGCCTGAGAGGCAGCTAAGTCGGACATCATTCTCTTTATCATGTGCATTTGTAGATGACAAGTGACACAGCTTGTTGGTGGGAGGCTGGGACTGTGCATTTGTCCAGCTCCCCTGTCCAGAGGCCACATCTGGAGTCGGGGGAGCAGGGGGCTTGCTCCTTGCCTGGCCTCTGTGCCTGCCTCGTCTCCTCTGGTGGGTCGGGAGAGAGGTGGCAGTGTTAGGCACGTCTACCACACACCCTGGCCCTAAAGCTCTCCGCCAGGGGCCAGGGAGAGGCAGGCCCAGGTCTCGGGAGCCAGAAGGCAGCCCGGCCTCCGGTTCCAGCAGGACCAAGCCCGTCCCGCGTGCCAGCATGCCTCGCCTCTGCTTGCTCGGGCTGCATTCGCACCAGCCACACAGCTCTGGCTTCGTGCTCCCCGTTGGGGTGGGACACCCGGGCTCTCATGTTAGGGAGGGGAGGGGCAGGTGGCTGGGGACAGGTGCTCCCCAGCTCTGTCTCTTTCCCAGCGGCTCTTTCTGCCCACCCGCCACCTCTCCCTGTCCCCGAGAACCACCGCCGGGGCTGGGAGGCTTGCTGTACCAGCGCCTGCCCAGGCCCTTCCCGGAGCACTGCTTGTGAACCCAGACCCAGCTCGTCCCCCACAGGGACAGTGCAGGGCGCCTGCCATGTCCCTGGGCCCTCGGCCCCACCCCACCCTGTGGTCCTTTGGGGCTCCTGTCCCCACACGGGACGCTCTTTGGCCGACAGCCAGGGGCTGGGTCATTGCCTGGAGTTGCCTTGCCCTCCCACGCTGGACCCCAAGATTGCAATAAAAAGAAATGGATGTCACACTCTGAACACACCCGGGTCTGGGGTCTTTCTTTGTGTGTTCTCTTTCTTCGCTTCCCGTGGAAACTTCCAGGCCCCAGAGCAGGGCTTAGGGGACAGGGGAGAGCCTGCTGGTGAGAGGGCTCCAGAGGCCCTTGCTCGCCCTGGTTCCACACACGCAGGTGACGGTGCCCAGCCCCATGCGAGGCCTTCAGGGACAGGGACAGAAGCCAGGTCAGGGAGGCAGAGCACCCACCTAGGATGCCTTTGGTCATGTCTCACCGGGATGCACCTTGAAGTGCGATGGCGCTAAACGATCTGGTCCTGTGTCCCCTGAAAGTCAGGGTTCCCAGGGAGGATCCCCTCCTTTCTGCAGGAGAGTCCAGAGCGTCAGGGTACTTTAAGGACCCTGAGACCTGAACCTCGGGGGGACCTGTCCCTGCTGTCCTGTTGTGAGTCTGTTGCAGGTGAGGCCCTGCACATCCAGATCCAGGGCTTCTCAAAGTGGCTCAGGTGGCTTCCTCTGGCTCCCCCGGGAGTGTCCTCGGCAGTGTCCTGGGCCTTGCCCTGGCCTGCTGCCCCTCCACAGCTTCCCCCAGGCAGGAGTCCCCAGGTCTTGACCCGGAATCCCCTTCTGGATGACCCTTACCACCTTTGGCTGTGGAATCCGGCCCTCCTCGGCAGGGTGCCGTGGACATCGAGGCTCCCCGCTTCCAGGGGGGCAGAGACGCTGTGGAAGGGGGCCTGGGGTCCCCCTGCACCCCCACGGTCAGTGTGACTGGCTGGCTCCTCCCTGGCCCTGGGTCAGGAGGGGACAAGTTGGAAGCGGTGAACCTGAAATGGAAGTCGGAGTAAAGGGACGGGGACGGGGTGGGTGGGGGGGACTCTTGACAGTTTGGGATGGAAAAGATGGCCACACCCGTTTCTTGACGTCCTGGGGCCTGGGAGGCCAGCATGTGAGAACAGGAAGAGCAAGCGGACAGTGTGTGCTGGACGTGAGCTGGGGCCTGCTCCAGCTGCCCACGGGAAACCATGAAGGTGGCCTCCAGAGGCGGGCTGGGAGGTGTGCTGTCCAAGGCCAGGTGGCCACCTGGAGGGCGGGCGCAGGACCTAAGGTCCCTCCCAGCCCGAGGCCTAATGTAAGGAGACAGAGTCCAGCCCACTCCCAGGCCTGGCCAGGTCTGCCGGCCCCCTGGAGGGAGCAGCAGGGCGGAGCCTGGCCTTCGCAGGTCCCCTCTGAAGAAGGGGGTGCCTGGTGGCTTATTTTTCTCAAGTTGGAACCGACAGTCATTTCCTGACCCAGCTAGAAAACAGGGCGCCCTCATAAGACATGGTGGGCAAGGGCTGGGGATCGCCTGTGTGCTCATCTGTCCAGGACCCAACGCCAGCAGGAACGTAATGACCCATCAACCCCACGAAGGATTCCACCCAGAGGTGCCGAGTCTTCCGGTGGGATCTGGACTGCTGGCCAGTAAGCCCTGCCCTGCCCAACAGCCCTGACTGGGCGGCTCTCGCCTGCTTCTCAGGCCTCCTCTCCAACAAGGGGGTGACCTGGCAGCTCAGGTCGCAGACCTTTCACTCCCTGGAAGCCGTGTGCTCTGCAGGGAGGGCTCTTGCCTACCTGCACCCGGGTGATGGGGCAGCAGGACTCGGAGATTGGACCAGGCCACTAGGTATTAGCCCAGAATACTTAAAAAGGCAGACGTGACGAGAGGATTCGCTTTACCTCGAAAATTATATCAACACGATCTTGGCAGGGGACTCTGTTGTGGTGACTCACCGAGAGCTGCCATCTATGTCTTATTTCAAATGCCAAGTTTAAAACCAAACCCAACAGGCGGAACACGCTGGGGTCTGTCTTTGAAAATGCCTTGCGATCTACTCAGAGGCCTGGGGTGCTCTGTCGAAGCATTGGTTCTTGGGTAGAAAAGCACCAGGGGATGGAAGGGGAGGTGGACGCGCATCTTCCTAAACCTATGACAGATTCCAGAAGTTGCTCTTTGGAATAAATGGATCCCTGATCCCCGTTACCTGTTCCTCGGTTGTCTTTTCCTTGGAAAGTCGAGTGATGGGGAAATGAGTCCATCCTTTCAAGCTTGAAGTTGTTTAGACTCCAACAGGAGGGGACAAGGGGCAGTGGTCTCCTCCCCCTGTGCTCTGTGACCCCAGGGGCTTTGGAGAACAAGAATGAATGGAGGGTCGCCTTCCACACGCAGCCGGGAGGGAAACGTTTGGAGCTACTGCAGTTGCGTTCTGTGCAGACGACGAGGTTGATTATTTTGGGATGTCAAATTGCAGAGTCTAACTAAATTGGGGACTGGAAATTATTTTATATATTCAGAAAAAAATGTGGGCACGTATGGAGAGAAGGAGAGCTCTGCCGTTGGAGAACTCGGATGGGGAGCTGTGACCAGGGATGACATCTCGGGGCCCCAGATCCTCTTGGCTCTAAGTTCTTGGCTCACACCATCAAGGTTGGGTGCGTGGAGTAGCCATGTGGTTTCGCAGCTCTGAGGCCCAGATCCTGGACAAGATGAAGTTCTTGCTCCAGGGTGGAGCTTGTGACTTGCTTCGAAGGGGAAAGCTGCCAAAGCCGGGGTTCTCTTCCTTCTCTTCCCTCTGTCTCGTTCTTAGTTCCCCTGAGTTCTGTGCTACGTTCCGTTGCCAGAGTGGTCGGTTCCCTGGGTCCCAGTGGACCCCTTCTAAGGCGGCCATGCCCGCCTCCAAGGCAGACTTAGGTGAGGTCAGGTTGGACGTGAAGATGCTGGCCCTGTCCCTGGGGCACTCTAGTGTAGACCCTCAGTGCTGCTGGCCCCTGTGCCTACCACCACTGCTGGAATGAGCATCTGTCTGTATTTTTTCTTTCTATGTGGGAGATGTAAATAGTAAAAACAACAGACGCCTTATTGAGGAAACCTGTAAAGAACTGAAAATTACAAACAAAATCCAATCACCATGGATCATACTGTTAGGACACAGCTCTGTGTCCTGCAAGCCGTTTACAGGGGCCGGTTTTTAAAGCATGATTGGAACCATAACGTAAATAGCTCTCCCTCCTCCTGTTATTCTTGCTCTGCGTTGTGTCAGCAAGGTTTTGCCATGTGACAAAAGATTCTTTGCAAACATTTTTTTTTTCTGGGGACGAGTAACATGCCACCGTGGAATGGACCCTCATTTACTCTGGTTTTTGAAATTCAGATATTTGGGCTTTTGCACTTTTGTAAAGAGCGAGCCAGGTGCGTCGTGGGGTGGGAGGTTGGCGCGCCTGCCGTGCATCTTATTGCCTTGGGTCTGTGTTGCCAGTTTGTTTCCCGGGGGGGGGGGGCTGTGCGGGTGACCACTCTGGGAGATGCCTTCCTTGCTACCTGTATCGATGTGCGTGTTATTGTTTTATTATTTGATTTTAAAGCCGCGTTGGTGCTTTACCTGCCCACATGGAAGCCATAGTGATGGTGGGAAAGCACAGGCCCCCCGAGCTGTACCTCCCGTTGATTGGCTGTGTGTCCTTGGACAAGTTACTTAGCCTCTCGGAGCCTCACTCTCTGTACCTCGAATCATTTAATTAGATTAAGCAGTGTGTGCCAACCTTTCATTGTCCCCTACCTCCTCTGTCCCCACGGGACCCTCTGTAAAGACTTGGGATCTTTAACATTTGTGGAATGCGGCCCTGGGCACCCTTGCCCTGTGGGTTCTTTCTGTGAGGTTTTGTGAGATACTGAAAACAGCCCCAAGAACCCACCCTTCCCTTCCCGTCAGCGGCCTGTGAGGGTCAGGGACCCTGCAGTAAAGGAGCTGGGGTGCAGCTCAGTGACAGAATGACAGCCTCGCAGGCACCAGGCCCTGGGTGACATCCCTGCACTGGGGGAAAAACAGTGACGGGCGGAGGAGCCCATGTGTCCCAGGCACCTTTAATCTGCTGCCAAATCTGACATTCACCCTAACACACGGCAGAGCAGGGCTGTTGACAGTCCCTGGGAACAGATTCCTAGAGGCCCAGGGATGTGCTTGACGTCCCAGGAACGGCACCTGCAGGACAGGACCCTTCCCCAGAAGGGCAGCTGCCTCACCCGCCTCGCCGGTGCCCGTGAACCGCGACTCGTAGCCACTCGCGCCTGCCACCCAGCCCTGCCCAGCCCTCCCCCCGGGCGGCCGCGGTTCTCACCTGTTCCCCTCGCCCCCAGGTACGTGGTCATCTCCCGGGAGGAGAGGGAGCGGAACCTGCTGGCCTTCCAGCACGGCGAGCGCATCTACTTCCGCGCCTGCAGGGACATCCGGCCCGGGGAGCGGCTGCGGGTCTGGTACAGCCAGGACTACATGAGGCGCCTGCACAGCATGTCCCAGGAGACCATCCACCGCAACCTGGCCAGAGGTGAGTGTGTGGAGGCCATGCCCTGGCCTCTGCGGGCCCCCGGGGCTTCCAGAGGACACCCAGGAGGCGCAGGTTCCAGCCCCAGCCGTGGGAACACGGGGCCTTTCAGGACCTCAGATGGCCCAGATCCGCGCCGCGCTCCAGGCCACGCAGTGACTGACCGCCCAGGGTGTCCCCTCCCCTGCAAGATGGTCTCAGAAATCCCAGCCGCACAGTTGAGAGCACTGGGAAGAGAGGCCCCACGGCCAAGGGACGGGGCTTAATCCCCTGACCTGTTCCCCAGCTCAAAGTGATGAAAAGATGTCACACTGCCGACACCCCAGCAGTCACAGGGACAGAGGACATCTGCTACATGCCCACCGAGGGCGACTTGGGTTTCCACATGCGCCCATGGAACCTCATGGTCGGGGCAGCTTCCCCTCCAGCACGGGGGGGTGGGAACTCGGGGAGCCAGTGAGGACCGTGTGCAGAGCAGGGTGAAGTCCCCAGGGCAAACCTTTAATAGTGACAGCCCCACGTCGTCGGTTATCCCATCACCAACGGTGACTCACCCTGGGTCAGGTGCTGGGGGGGCAGCCTGGGTTCCTGTCCCACCACTGTGACTCCAGGTGCTCAGTTCCCACCTGGTGGCTCTCAGACAGAATCAGTCTCGTCCCCGCTTCCTGCTGGCCTCACCATCAGCCGACCTGGGGAACGGATGTAAAAGGACAGCTGCTTCGGAGGGAGTCCAGGAGGGCTGGGCAGGGGACGCAGGCCTGGGAGGCGGGCGGCTTGGTCGTTTGGATGTGGTTGAAAACACAGCCCAGCGCGGCCCCGCACCTTGTCACTCACCCTCAGCCTGGCCAGGGTAACTAGCGAGTCTGGTCCTTCTCTCCAGGGGACCTTGTTACCTCAAAGCCATACATCCAAATGCCCAGAGTCCATCTGGTGCCAGGAGCCCAGGCTGTGCCCAGCCCCACCCTGTCGTGTTTCTGACCAGCCGCGAATGTGAAGTCTGTCAATCGGGAAGATGGTTGGAGCAGACGGGGGGTGGGTGACTCCCTGAGGTTCAGCGGTCTTTAGAGACAAGTCAGAACAATGCGAATCCTGGAAACCGAGGGCACCGCTGCTGCCTGGCTTGGTAAAAGGCACCTGGTGACTGACGGGCAGTGAGAGGGGATCGGTAGTCACTCTTACCTCTTGGAACATTCTTGTCCTCTTTGGAACCGGGGGGAAGGCCCTGCTGACCTCACGGGGAAGGCATGCTCCCAGGCTGAGATTTCGGGGGCATCCACCTGACCTCGGAGATGCCCCCTGTAAAAGTGTCTGAGACTCAGTGGGTCCTCAGTCACTCTTCGCTGCATGGACGAAAGAAGTGAATGACGACATCAAGACGTTTCCCAAAGAGTCCCGCCGCCCGGAGAAGAGGAGAGCAAGGGAAGCCTGCTGAGGATGCAGGTCTCACCCCTGGCCAGGACCTTCTTCTGGGCGTGTGATGTCCCCTTCCACCCCCAGTGACCTCTCCAGAGCACCTCAAGCTGCAACACCCATCTTCAGAGAGCGGGGACACCAGGGGCCACTCAGGAGTGGCGGCTTGAAGGAAGCGTGGCAGACAGCCTTGAAGGGGGACGTCCAGAGCCGCGTGGAGCTCCAGGAGCGAGCAGCGTCCGGCCAGCCAGGCTGAGCGGCGGGGAGCGGGGAGGACGCTGACAGCCACAGTGGGACAGGGCCACAGCTGTGGGTGTTCTCGGCCCCGAACCAGCCCTCGGGTCCAGTCATGGAGCTTGGTGGCATTTAGATGTCTCTTTGTGGCTTTTGCTTTGGCTGATCCTGGCCCTTTAGTGGTGGCTTAGTCCTGCTCTTGAAGGAGAGCCCTTCTGAGCAGGGAGCTTGCTCTGTCACTGAGGGTGATGTGCCAGGCAGGCCAGAGCAGGAGTCACGAGTCCTGCTCGGGCAGGGACGCTGTTGGAACCCGCAGCTTACCTGAAGAGAGTCGCGGTTATTCCCTGCGGTTATCACTGAAGGACGGGATGGATCTCGTGCTCATATTCAGAAAAGTTCTTCTTTGATTGATTTTGAGATATTGATCTACTTTGAGGTCTGGGTTGGTCCCCCCCCTATTTCCTCGAGATCTTGGAATCAAGCTCACATTGTTTTTCATGAAGCCTGAAGTCCAGAGCAGCCTCCCGCTGGCCCTAGCATGTCGCACAGGCTTGGTCCTCCCACCAGGGCCCGAGGAGTCCCTGGTGGCTTGCAGCCTGCACCTCCCACCTCCCCCGCTGTCGGCTGTCTGGTCCCTGGTGAGGGGGAAGGGCAGCCCTGGACGTGTGGCTATTCCAAAGGGGCCAGTGCTTTTTCTGATCCACAGGACAGGTGTGTTGGGTCTTGCTTTAGTGAGTGCTCTCCATTTCTCCTCTGCTCTGTAGCCCAGCTGATAGACAAATGCAGGCTGAGGGGAGCCATCCTGTCCCGGGAGCCTTGGAGACAGGCTGTTCCCCAAGCATTCATGTGACAATGACAAGGGCATCCAGATAGGTCCCTCCTTTCTGTGTGGTCACTGTGGGAAACCTGGTGTTGGACCTGGGGCAGGGCATATCACCGGCCCCAGCATGGAACATCGAATGGAGACCCCTCGGCCGGCCTCTCACCAACCCCGCTATGAGAAGCCGGGTTTCAGTGCCCCTGCCCCTGCCTTAAGACGCCTTTAAGATTTCCAAGCTCCACAGACAGCTGTGGGAATATTCTGGGGACTGAGGAGGCTCCTCTGTTTCCTGAGCACCTCCCCCTCAGGAGTCGTCAGCCCTCTGAGTCCGTATGCTCCGCAGCTGTTGAAAAGGACGAGGCTAAAACAACTTACTCTTGGGAAACCCATCAAAGGGTTCAGGTGTCCCAACGTAACTGAGAGAGAAGTCAAGTGATGCACAGGATAGAAATAGACCCCTGGTGTCAGGTAAGGAAACAGCTGTGTCTTGAGGTGGCTTTCAGTCATGGTGACCACCTTGTCCTTTATCTTTTCGGAGGCCGCCATCTTGGAGCCTTTAGTAACTGTGGGTGTCCTGTCCTCCCCCTCCAGCCTGCGTCATCAGTGAGACCCACAGGTCACGCTTGCTCACATGTTCCCAGTCTTGTGACTGCTCGGAGGGTTACAGAAGTGAGGGGTGGACTGTCCCCTAAGTGGGCCATCTCCAGGACAGCCGCGGAGAAGGCAGGAGCAGGGCTCTGCATCGCCCGTGAACCTTTTACCAAGTCAAAGCAGCGTCTTCTCATGGCGAGGGCTGGAGGGGAAGCGCCTGGGCTCTGGACTGTGCTCCCACCCACCCACTTTGATCGGGTGGGACTCCCCGCCCCCCCCAGGATGGCAGGTCCCTGTGAAAGAAGACACAGTCACCTCCCGTAGGCCTCCCTCGACTTGTAAGTCAGAGTGCACACACCTGAGGCTTCTTGAAACTGCCTTTTCAAAAGAGTTCTTATGCCCTGTGGGTCCCAGGACAAGTCCCCACTGTTCACCAGCTCATTTTGTCACGCCTGCCCCAGGAGGCGCCTTCAGAGGGCGCGCCAGTGACCCCGCAGAAGGTCTGCTTGGTTTCTGTTGGTTTCTCGGCTGGGGGGCTGTCCCCGCTTCCTGACACCCTGGTTTTCCTTCCTAGGAGAGAAGAGGTTGCAGAGGGACAAGTGTGAGCAGGCTCTGGACACCCCAGAAGACCTGAGGGGCGCTATTCAGCTCCCCGTGTTGAGACAGGGCAAAAGTCCCTACAAGCGTGGCTTGGATGAGGGGGACGTGCACCCCCAGGCCAAGAAGAAGAAGATCGACCTCATTTTTAAGGACGTGCTGGAGGCGTCTCTGGAGTCCGCCAAGGTGGAGGCCCACCAGCTGGCACTGAGCACCTCGCTGGTCATCAGGAAAGTCCCCAAGTACCAGGACGATGCCTATGGCCGGTGTGCCACAGCCATGACCCACAGCATGCAGGGCGTCAGCCGGGCCCAGGGGGACGGGGACTGGAAGACCCCCCCGGGGGTGGCCAAGGAGCCGGGCCCCCTGGAGGATGAGGAAGAGGAGCCTTCGTCGTTCAAGGCCGACAGCCCGGCCGAGGCCTCCCTGGCGTCCGATGCCCACGAGCTGCCCACCACCTCCTTCTGCCCCAACTGTATCCGCCTCAAGAAGAAGGTGCGGGAGCTTCAGGCCGAGCTGGACCTGCTCAAGTCTGGGAAGCTCCCAGAGCCCCCCGTGTTACCGCCCCAGGCGCTGGAGCTCCCAGAGTTCTCGGACCCCACAGGTAAGCGGGTGTGGACGCCACTGTTGCCGAGGGAGGAGCGACGGGGCTGTGGACGGGGCCGTGGGCCTCTGTCGAAGCTGTCCTCTGGGGACCCCAGGCGCCTTGTCCTCAGGTGCCGATGGCAGGCCGGTCACGGCTCTGGTGGGACGCTTCACGTGCTGCTCTGTGTCAATAAAAGACGATCGCTGCAGGAGGGGCGTGTGCTGTGTTCTTGACCTTTGCCTTTCTGTGATGGCCCCACCAGGGTGCCACCCAAAGCCCAGCTTCTCTCCCCCATGGCCCAGCAGGGAGTCCCTCTGGGGAGCCCACACCCCCCCCATCTCTATCCAGAATGTGGCCTTGTCCTCTGCCAGGGTCTGCTCTTCCCCTCAGGGTCCTAGTTCCCCACCTGGAGTTTTCAGAGGATGGGACTTCGGGGGTCCAGGGTGACCAGCTGCATGGCTTTGCCCCTTCTGTGCTGGTGCTCGGATCTCGTGGAGCTAGTTGAGAACCGGGCCGGGTCATCGGTTCCCCTCTGCAGCCGGGGTGGCCTGCGCACGGGCGCCTCGCCCCTCAGCCACGCCCCGAGTCCCCAACGAGACGGTGCAGGTCCTCAAGCTCACATCTGAGCTCAAGCGCGTTCTGACCCTGAAACCACAGGGGGCCAGAGCCACGCGGCCTTCATTCCGGGGCAGCAGGCCTCCTCTGACCTCCTGAGTGGAGGGCACACAAGTCCCTGTCCTCCACGGGTGACCTGGGGCTGTTTGGGGTGCCCCAACAGTTTGCTCCTCCAGTTGGTCTTCTCTGTTGATGGGGAACGTCGCAATCTCCGGAGCACCCCCGGGTGGGCAGAGGGCGGGCAGCCTGGAACATGGTGGGTGGTGGCCAAAGGCCACCTGGACCGTCCCCAAAGAGGGAGAGTCACCTGTGGGGAACAGAGTGCTTGGAAGTGAACTCCAGGCTGGGGTTCCATCCCTCTCAGGCAGCTGTGGGGTCTCGCCTTTAGACGCTGTTTCGTGTTGCCGTCTCGGAAACCCGTTCTTGCCACAGGGTGTAAGCGCTTCTTTCGAATTTGTTTTCCAGCCTCCGAGAGCATGGTCTCGGGCCCCGCCATCATGGAGGACGATGACCAGGAGGTCGACTCGGCCGATGAATCCGTCTCCAACGATATGATGACCACGACCGACGAGCCGTCCAAGATGTCCTCCGCCACCGGACGCCGGATCCGGCGCTTCAAGCAGGAGTGGCTGAAGAAGTTCTGGTTCCTGCGGTACTCGCCGACCCTCAATGAGATGTGGTGCCACGTGTGCCGCCAGTACACGGTGCAGTCCTCCCGCACCTCGGCCTTCATCATCGGCTCCAAGCAGTTCAAGATCCACACCATCAAGCTGCACAGCCAGAGCAACCTGCACAAGAAGTGCCTGCAGCTCTACAAGCTCCGCATGCACCCAGAGAAGACGGAGGAGATGTGCCGCAACATGACCCTGCTCTTCAACACCGCCTACCACCTGGCCCTCGAGGGCAGGCCCTACCTGGACTTCCGGCCGCTGGCCGAGCTGCTGAGGAAGTGCGAGCTCAAGGTGGTGGACCAGTACATGAACGAGGGCGACTGCCAGGTGCTCGTCCACCACATCGCCCGGGCGCTGCGGGAGGACCTGGTGGAGCGCATCCGCCAGTCCCCGTGCCTCAGCATCATCTTGGACGGGCAGAGCGACGACCTGCTGGCCGACACGGTGGCCGTGTACGTCCAGTACACCAGCAGCGACGGGCCCCCGGCCACGGAGTTCCTGTCCCTGCAGGAGCTGGGCTTCTCCAGCACAGAGAGCTACCTCCAGGCGCTGGACCGGGCCTTCACCACCCTGGGCATCCGGCTGCAGGACGAGAAGCCCACGGTGGGCTTGGGCGTGGACGGGGCCAACATCACGGCCAGCCTGCGGGCCAGCATGTTCATGACCATCCGCAAGACGCTGCCCTGGCTGCTGTGCCTGCCCTTCATGGTGCACCGGCCCCACCTGGAGATCCTGGACGCCATCAGCGGGAAGGAGCTGCCCTGCCTGGAGGAGCTGGAGAACAACCTGAAGCAGCTGCTGAGCTTCTACCGCTACTCGCCCCGGCTCCTGGGCGAGCTGCGCTGCACGGCCGCCACCCTCTGCGAGGAGACCGAGTTCCTGGGGGACATCCGGGCCGTGCGCTGGGTCATCGGGGAGCAGAACGTCCTCAACGCCCTCATCAAGGACTACCTGGAGGTGGTGGCCCACCTCAAGGACGTCAGCAGCCAGACGCAGCGGGCGGACGCCTCGGCCATCGCCCTGGCCCTGCTGCAGTTCCTCATGGACTATCAGTCGGTCAAGCTCATCTACTTCCTGCTGGACGTGATCGCCGTCCTCTCGCGCCTGGCCTACGTCTTCCAGGGCGAGTACCTGCTGGTGTCCCAGGTGGACGACAAGATCGAGGAGGCCATCCAGGAGGTCAGCCGGCTGGCCGACTGCCCGGGGGAGTACCTCCAGGAGTTCGAGGAGAACTTCCGGGAGAGCTTCAACGGGGTTGCCGTGAAGAACCTCAGGGTGGCCGAGGCCAAGTTCCAGTCCATCAGGGAGAAGATCTGCCAGAAGACCCAGGTCATCCTGGCCCAGAGGTTCGACTCCCGCAGCCGGATCTTCGTGAAGGCCTGCCAGGTGTTCGACCTGGCCGCCTGGCCCAGGAGCAGCGAGGAGCTCGTGAGCTACGGCAAGGAGGACATGGTGCAGATACTCGACCACCTGGAGGCCATCCCCACCTTCTCCCGGGACCTCGGCCAGGAGGGGCTGGACCCGCGGGGCAGCCTGCTGACAGAGTGGCGGGAGCTCAAGGCCGATTACTATACCAAAAACGGCTTCAAAGACCTCATCAGCCACGTCTGCAAGTACAAGCAGAGGTTCCCGCTCTTGAACAAGATCATCCAGGTCCTGAAGGTCCTCCCCACGTCCACCGCCTGCTGCGAGAAGGGCCGCAGCGCCCTCCAGAGGGTCCGCAAGAACCACCGCTCCCGCCTGACCCTGGAGCAGCTGAGCGACCTGCTGACCGTCGCGGTCAACGGACCGCCCATCGCCAACTTCGATGCCAAGCGAGCCCTGGACAGCTGGTTCGAGGAGAAGTCGGGCAACAGCTACGCACTGTCGGCCGAGGTCCTCAGCAGGATGTCGGCCCTGGAGCAGAAGCCGGCGCTGCAGGCCGTGGACCACGGGTCCGAGTTCTACCCGGACATGTAGGGAGCCGGTGGCAGAGTCCACGGAGCTGTTGAATATTTTTTTAATCTATACTCATAAGCTTTGATATATTATATAAATCTATATTATATTATATTATATTATATTATATATATATATAAAACCCACACTGAAGATTTTTAAAAAACCAAGGTGACACGTCCACCGGAAGCTACTAGGAGCTTTCAGAAAGGCACGACGTCGGAAATCGACGCCTGTCTACGACACTTGGCAGCTTGAACCTATGTGGCGACCCGTTTCCACTCACAGAAGCATGTGCTGGGCCCCGCGTGTCCCCACCCGACAGCCACCGACAGCATGAGCTAAATGACGGGTCTCTGTCACAACCTCTAGGTAGCTCGCTCTGTTCCTGTCGCCACTGGGGGGTGGAGGGAGGTGGGTTGGGCTTGGGGTTTATGTTCTCGCCATTTTTTCTGTTGGGTTTCATGGTGGGGTTTGGGGGGTGGCTCTTGGCTTCTTCGTTGACATTCTGGTCCCCGACTCCCACCTTGTGGGTTGAGGTGCCCTCCTCCCCCACCTGACGTCAGTGTGACGGATTTGTTCTACTCATTCCCTTCGCTGTCCCACAAACACAGGTGTCGGTGGTACTGTGAACCCTCCCCGCCCCCACCCGTCACCTCCCGTCCCTGGTGGTCTGTTCGCTCCTTCCAGGCCCCTGGATTGAAAGACAGAACCCGTTCTCTGGAAGGTGGAAGGGCCTTAGAGCCGAGCTCGCAATCCAGGGGAAGGGGAGGGTGGCTTTGGGCATCCCTGTTGTCCATGGTGGAGGATCAGATGGCAGAATCCCACGCAGACCCAGGGCCGCTGGGAGACGAAAAGCCAGCAAATGCAGACCCCCAACGGGGCGGCGATTTTTGGCTAAAAACAAGTAAAATGAAAAGTATCTATGGGATCGACATGGATTATTTATACTCTGTCTTTATAATCATATACTGTTGGGGGGTATTTTTGTTTTCCTTTCATAATCAAGCACCTGCAAGGTAGCTACGGAGCAGGAGCTGTCGATGCAAGTTGTGCCCTGGGTTACGTGTCACTCTAAGAGCGTCCCCAGGGAGGTGGTCCGGGCTGGCGCCGCGCTCCGCAGCCCAGCAGGAAGGTCCTGGGAGACTGGGCAGTGCTTCTAGGCCTGTGAGCTTCCTTTTTGTGAACAGGGTAGAGATGTCCCAAAGAAAAGGAGCAAACAGGAAGCGGGACCAGATTCTCAAGGCATCAACTTGGACACACACACACACACACACACACACACACACACACACCACAACCACAATATAAGCTTTAGAAAAGGCCACTTGCCCGCTCCCTGGGGCAGGCAGTGGTGTAGGCGAGGAGTCTGACCCGCGCTCCTCCCGTCATTTCACCACAGTATACCTCGCAGGGGAGTCTCCAGATATGTGCGTGAGCTGTTAAAGCTTCTCTTCACGTTCCCACACCTGATTTGTGCGTATTTTATATGCACAGATCCTAAGGTGGACGCAGGTCGTATTGGGGGAGGGACGGGGATCTGGATCCCGCGTCCCCGCTCGGCTGTCCCTCCCCATTAGTGGAGGGTGTTGAGATCTGGCCACAGGCGAGGCCCCCCGAACCTTGGCCTTCGTGGCTCAGACACTGTGCAGCTGCGGTGGCTCCCTTACTCTTGGTTTATCTTGTGTCTGCGGCCTGGTGCCACCGTGAGAACCAGAGTGGAAAGGTCATCAACACTGAACGTCACCGCCCCTTCCTGGCCCCGCCGGTCCTGCCCCTCACAGATCCTTCCTCTCACCCCCATGGTCTTGGTGCTAAGATAACTTTAGAATCATTGCTGCTAGTCGATAGCTTTTCATTATAAATATATATATTATATTATATTATATTATATATTATTTTTGAAATGTTCTTGTTTGTTTTCAATGGTGATGTAGCATGTTAAAACAAAACAAAACAAAAAACCAGAAAACAAAACTGGGTTCCTCCCACTGTCCCACTGCCCGGCCTCATATGCTGCCTTCTTCAACAATCAATGCACCCTGCCTGGTGACCTTCACCCGGCCCCCACCCGGCCCCCACCCAGCCGCACACCTCCACCCTCTTCTGAGCAAGGGGAGAGCAGGAGAGGCCCCAGACCCCTCTCAGATGCTTGAAATTCCCAGCCTGGTTCCACTCGCCTGCCCCCAGCCTCCCTCCACGGCTCCTCCCATCTGGGCCTAACCCTAACCGGGGTCACCATCAAGGTCAAGTGGGATTCTGTTGCAAAGCACAAGGTCCCTTGTTCCCCAGCTCCTGCTCGGGGACTTCCTGTCCCCTCTTACACACAGACTCCTGTCTGGGGAGCGTCACTGCACATTGCAGAGACCAGGGCTGGTTGGCAAGGTGGCCCCAGGTGCCGGGCAGAAACAGTAGGGGGCTCTTTCCTCTGCCAACAGTTGCCTTACCCCTCATTCCCTTGACCCGCTGCACGGGGACCCTCTGCCAGGAGGGCGGACCACTCCTGAGCACCGAGTCAGGGCTGTGACTGTTCCCCCAAGGCCCTTAGCCAGAAAGAGCTGAGTCTTCAGCTGGGGGAAGGATCCCTCAAGCCCATGTCAGTGCCTACCCTGAGGGACCTGGCTCAGGGCTTGGAAGAACTCACTGCCACTAGCAGGACCTGGCAGGAGGAGGTCACACCCTTGCAATGGCTTGAGGCTCTGAGCAGCTGAACCCGTAGGTGGCGGTCAGTCTGTCAGGGGCCTCTCAAACTCAGGTGCTCACAGCTTCCACCAACCCAGCTAGGCCCCGGGCTGTGGCGGACTCTCTGTAGGCCACTGCGCCTCGGGATGGGGGTAACCAGGGGACAACATGGGACATGCCACTGCAATTCGCACCAGGTCTTTTCTCGGCCCAGGTGCCCCCTGGGAGGTTCAGGGCTTGGTCCTGTGAACCCTGCTTGGGATGATACGTGCTTCTGTCCTGGGCTTGTCCCACTCCTCCCCTCCGAGATGGGCTCCGGGTGAGGGGGCACTCAAGGTCTGACCCAGGGAACCACATGCTTTACTAGCCCAGTACCTTGAACAGGTGTGAAAACTGTGGACAGGTGGCCCGCCTCCCAGGTGTGGTCACTGCAGATGAGACAGAGCCCTGAACTCAGCTCCGGCTTAGGAGGGACCTCCACAGACGGAGAAGGGAGAATGTGTCTAGAGCCGAGACTTAGCCTCACTGGGTGGCTGGTTGGAGGTTTCTTTGGCTCATGAAGTAGGTGGTCAGTGAGGTCAAGACTGAGGCCCAGGTTGGTGACCAGTTGTGCCAAGTGGTTGCGCTGCACAGCCTGGAGCCACAGGCCCTCATGATTAAAACAATCTGCTTTTCCTTAGAGACACCCAGTGCCATCTAATGTCTGTGAAAGGGGAGACCCCCCCCCCGTCTGCAACTCCCACCTGGTCAGCAACCCCGGGCAGTTCTGCCTGCCTGTTGGAACAGGGAGGCCACCGGAAACAGCAGTCTTTTTCCTTTTTCTTTTTTATTTTTTAATGACTGCCTGTGACATCTTGTGATGCTGGGCACATCCTTATTTCTCCAGCCTCCCTGGGAATGAGAACAGGACCAAGCTCCGGAACCCCGAATGGCCAAATTCAGGGCTGGGTCCTTGAGTCTGTGGTCGGTGGGCCCAGGGGTCTCTGCCCTCTGCCCCACTCTTTGTTTCTGAGTCCAGTTGTCTGCTGAGGCCCTCCTCTTGCCTTGCTTGGGTGAGCCCTTTCATTTGGAGAAAGGACTTTGTAATTCCATTTATTTGGGTGGGGGGGGCATGTGGAAGGCTGAACCTGTCGTGGGGAGACAGAAATGGACACAGATTTGCCCGGCCTGGCCTTGGGCTGGCACCTGCGGGGCTCCAGAGGCAGCCCAGTGGGTCTCTTCTGGAGACCCCCGCCCTCTTCCACTTCCCTCCTCCTGCTCTGGGCACGGGAACTCTGCATCTAGAGCTGCTTTTGGCTTGGGGTCTCATGGGTTCATTTCCACGTGGCCTGTGCTTCTTGGCCCGTGCATCCCACTTTGGCAGAAGGCTCTACCACACTGGCACTCAGGCGCACCCTCGGGTCCCTTCAGGAAGCACGCCTGGCAGGCGGGCCTCTGGAGGCAAGAAAGGAGGCGTCAAGAGATGTGGGAAGCCCGTTTCTGCTTGGAGGGAGGTCCTTCTCTTTCCCTCTGTTGGTCAGGGCGCCTCAGTTGAGTGGATGGAGCTATGGTTTCAAGGAGCCCTGGAGGTCGTCTTTGCCTGTTAGCCAGAAAAAGTGCCCTTTGGGGAGAAAAATGGTACGGCCCTCCTCTTCCAGCTGACACCCCTCCATCCACTAGGTGGTATCGCCCTGGAATACCTATGCAATCCAGTCCCCTCGGGAGGCCTGGGTGGAAGCGGGGGTGTGCGTGTACAATACTGATGCGACAACCTGTACATTGTATATATGGACATATACGGGGTCTCCACACAGAGAAGATTAAATCACGTCTATATATCTATAAATAATATCCTATATATTTATACATTTCTATGTTTTAAATAGATATAAAAATAGAGTCTATGGAGCTGGAAGAGCAGCGGGAAGCCTGTGGCTGTGTTGTGCCAAGGGAGGGGCAGGTCCTTGGAGGAGGGTGGCCGGTAAGCTCATTGGGCAGAGTTTGCTGGCCGTGGGGCCTCCGACCCCCAGTGTGGGAGAGGAGGGTAGCTGGGTCCCCGCCTTCTCGGTGCACTTTCTCTCCTTTTCTACAGGCTTGGTCTGAGGTTGGAAGGAGACACCCCCGAGCTCCAGCTGAAGTGCCCCTACCTCCCCCCACCCCAAGCCGATGCTTGGCATAGGGTGTGGTCGCTGACCCTGTTGGAGGGACCACTGCACAAACTTCCCCTACCCTCCCTCAAGGGGAATGGGTAACGCGTGTGGCAATAGGACAGGTGCCCAGGGATGGAGATAGCCCCTCCCCTTAGTCGCCACTGCTGCCCCCTAGAGGCCACGCCTCTGAAGAGCAGCCGTGTGCGGTCGGGTGTGCCTCGTGCGCTGCGCTGGCGTCTGCCAGGAGCCTGGAGGTGAAGTGGGCGGCGCGAGCGTCTCCACGCAGCACCACCCTCCACCCAGGGGCTTTTGGGCCAGAGCAGGGCGCATCTGCTAACAGGGAACGGCGCGAGAAACACATCCACCCACTCATAAATGCAATGGCAACTCAAGTTCAGAAGCAGGGCTTTGGCCCGCCCCCTCTGCGGCTGCAGCTGCCGGCTGTACTCAGGACATCGCTGTTCCCCTCCTCCTGCACGTGGTGCGCCCTCCCCCGCCCGTGGTGACAGGTTTCCTTCACATACACTGTTCTGATTCTGTGACTCAAGGCAGAGGCTGAGTGGGGACCCCAGCCTATGCACTTTCTTTGGGCAGGGTGCCGCTCTCAGCCGGTCCCCAGCGCCCACCTTGAGTTGGTGGGCATCTGGGAGCCAGAAGGGCCCTGGTGCGCCTGGCAGCCGACGGAGGGCTGGGCAGCCCCAACAGGAGTCAGAACTCCTTTGCTTCCAGTTTCTCTCCCCTGGAGGTAGAGAGTCTGGGGACCCTTGGGGACCCAGGGCAGCTGCCTGCTGCTCACCAGACCTGCCTCTGCCTTTCAGCTCCACAAAGGCACTTCCTTCCCGCCCGCCCGCTCCCTCACCATCCTACCAGCATACCTCAGTCTCCACCAGGACCCTGGACCACAGTCAGGGACCGGGGCTGTTCTGCCAGTGCCCCCTCCCTGAGCCACACTTGCTGCCAACTTGGTCTCAGAACACTCCAGTGCCTGGCCTCAGAGAGTCCAGGCCTGGCCCCAGCCGTCCTCCCTCTCCAGGGGGTGGCCCAGGGCCAGGGGATGGGCATCCCCAGTAGCAATCCCACAATGCACTGTACCTCAGAGAGAGAGAGCCCCCGGGGCATCCAGGGGACCAGCCTCGGCACAGAGGAGGACAGCCGGTTACAACACTGGTGACAAGGAGACCCAGGCCAGGCTGCCCTCGGGCGCCCCTGGGTCTTCGCTTGGTTTCTGGGGAAGAACCAGCAGTCTGATTCCGTCTTTTTCAGCCCCGTCTCTCTCCCTCTCTCCACCCCACGCTGCTGAACGGATTTCATTTCAATCACAAAGGAAAAGTAAAGTGGGGGGGGGCCTAGGAGTCTATTATCACATACATATTAATATGTTAATACTTTCTTTCTTAAAAAAAAAACCTCTCGATGTTATTATTTTGCAGACTACGCTTTATAGTACCTGTGTGCGGGACCTAGAACACTGGATACGAATAGAGCTATGTTGGTTTATCATACTATGTGCGCAGAGACGTCCCTTTTGTCATATTACCCTTGTATGTAAGATGATTGTTAATAAAAGCATTTAAATTTACACGCGAAGGTCGCATCCCTGTCTCCCTGCCTCCACCCCAGTCTTTGTGTGGCTCCACATGGTCCCCAGCCAAGGGCGCAGATGTCGGTGGGGAAGCCTGCCGGCTCAGGTTGGGAGGAGCCAGATGAGGCCTCTTGGGCACCTTTTGGACCCTAAGTCGCTCTCCCCCATTGGAGCTCACATCCATTAGGAAACCTGCAGGCCTCCCTCACCAATGAGGCCTAAGGAAATGGGACCAAAACCATTTGAAATACATAAATGTACCTCACGCACTCATCCCCCAAGACTCTCCGAGGACGAGCACGGCCCCATTGCGCTTCAGTGAGACCCGTTCTGCTCTCTGATGCCTTGTGAGAGTCTCCACTTGCAGGCCTGGTTTGGGGGAGGGTCTCTCCTCTGCATCTGCCTCCACGGTGGTGTGGTATGGGGGCGATGGGTGGTGTGGTATGGGGGGCGATGGGTGGTGTGGTATGGGGGCGATGGGTGGTGTGGTATGGGGGGCGATGGGTGCTGTGGTATGGGGGTGATGGGTGGTGTGGTATGGGGGGCGATGGGTGGTGTGGTATGGGGGGCGATGGGTGCTGTGGTATGGGGGTGATGGGTGGTGTGGTATGGGGGTGATGGGTGGTGTGGTATGGGGGTGGGTGATGGGTGGTGTGGTATGGGGGGTGATGGGTGGTGTGGTATGGGGGTGATGGGTGGTGTGGTACGGGGGGTGATGGGTGCTGTGGTATGGGGGTGATGGGTGCTGTGGTACGGGGGGTGATGGGTGGTGTGGTATGGGGGGCGATGGGTGGTGTGGTATGGGGGGTGATGGGTGCTGTGGTATGGGGGGCGATGGGTGGTGTGGTATGGGGGGCGATGGGTGGTGTGGTATGGGGGGCGATGGGTGCTGTGGTATGGGGGTGATGGGTGCTGTGGTATGGGGGGCGATGGGTGCTGTGGTATGGGGGTGGGTGATGGGTGGTGTGGTATGGGGGTGATGGGTGGTGTGGTATGGGGGGTGATGGGTGGTGTGGTATGGGGGGTGATGGGTGGTGTGGTATGGGGGTGGGTGATGGGTGGTGTGGTATGGGGGTGATGGGTGGTGTGGTATGGGGGTGATGGGTGGTGTGGTATGGGGGGTGATGGGTGGTGTGGTATGGGGGGTGATGGGTGGTGTGGTATGGGGGGTGATGGGTGCTGTGGTATGGGGGTGGGTGATGGGTGGTGTGGTATGGGGGTGATGGGTGGTGTGGTATGGGGGTGATGGGTGGTGTGGTATGGGGGGTGATGGGTGGTGTGGTATGGGGGGTGATGGGTGGTGTGGTATGGGGGTGGGTGATGGGTGGTGTGGTATGGGGGTGATGGGTGGTGTGGTACGGGGGGTGATGGGTGGTGTGGTATGGGGGTGGGTGATGGGTGGTGTGGTACGGGGGGGCGATGGATGGTGTGGTATGGGGGTGGGTGATGGGTGGTGTGGTATGGGGGGTGATGGGTGGTGTGGTATGGGGGCGATGGGTGGTGTGGTATGGGGGGCGATGGGTGGTGTGGTACGGGGGTGGGTGATGGGTGGTGTGGTATGGGGGGCGATGGGTGGTGTGGTATGGGGGTGATGGGTGGTGTGGTATGGGGGCGATGGGTGGTGTGGTACGGGGGTGGGTGATGGGTGGTGTGGTATGGGGGGCGATGGGTGGTGTGGTATGGGGGCGATGGGTGGTGTGGTATGGGGGTGATGGGTGGTGTGGTATGGGGGTGATGGGTGGTGTGGTATGGGGGTGATGGGTGGTGTGGTATGGGGGGTGATGGGTGGTGTGGTATGGGGGTGGGTGATGGGTGGTGTGGTATGGGGGTGATGGGTGGTGTGGTATGGGGGTGGGTGATGGGTGGTGTGGTATGGGGGGCGATGGGTGGTGTGGTATGGGGTGATGGGTGGTGTGGTATGGGGGCGATGGGTGGTGTGGTATGGGGGGTGATGGGTGGTGTGGTATGGGGGTGGGTGATGGGTGGTGTGGTATGGGGGCGATGGGTGGTGTGGTATGGGGGTGATGGGTGGTGTGGTATGGGGGGTGATGGGTGGTGTGGTATGGGGGGCGATGGGTGGTGTGGTATGGGGTGATGGGTGGTGTGGTATGGGGGTGATGGGTGGTGTGGTATGGGGGGTGATGGGTGGTGTGGTATGGGGTGGGTGAAGTGCGGATCCTGGTTCTAAGGTCTGGTCAGGTTTGTCTACAACACAAGCAGGAGTGAGGTGCACCAGCTCGGCATCTCAGCGCCAGGAACCCTCTCGCCCACTGGAGAAGCTCCAGCTCTACCTGCAGGTCCCTGGGCCATTTCCCACTGACTTTAAAGTTCAGGTCTGCCCCTCACTCAGGGCCAGGGCCTCTTGCTCTAGAGACCAGAGCTGCAGAGACCACCTGGAGGTCCCGGGTGGCAGGATCCAGGAGTCCCCTTTGTGTGCCCAGGACCTGGAGCTCAGGGGTAACCCTGGATGCTCCACGGGCCCCGATGATGGAGTATTTCTTTGGGGGATGTTAAAGGACACACACACACATACACACACACACACACACACACACACACACACACACGAGTACTCTATGTTGTAGCAATTCCACTCACTCCTAGGTGCATAACTTAAAGAAACTTGTGTGAGTCACAGGAGAAACCATGGGACTGCTCATAGCAACATTTCCTATAAGAGAAACAGAAAGATGGAAGAGAGGAAGGAGAAAAGGAAGAATGAAGAGGAGGAAAAAAGAGGGAAAGAGAAAGAGAAAAGGGAGGGAAGGAAAGAAAGAAAAAAGGAAATGAATGAATAAAGGGAACTGTCTAAATGTCCATCAACAGAAGAATGGGTGTGGTATGTCCACACGATGAATATTATATAGCAGTGAAAAGGAAATGACTAGAATAGCACTTGCCTGCAGAGATGAAGCTCAGAATTTCAGTGGTGAGCGAAAATTGTGTGACGTAATTTTTAAAAACCATGAAAACCAAGTACTCTACGGTGCTTGGGATGTACAGGTGTATGTAGTGGAAATTATAAAGGAATGCGTGGGATCAGGAAGCCAAGCTCAGGATCCAGGTCTCTCGATAAAGGCACCCGAGGGGGCTTTGGCTGTAGTTCAGCATCATTAAACTTGGCAGTGGTCTAAGAGGACTCACTGAACGCCTTTTTTTATGCTTCTAAAATATTGAGTAAAAGGGGGGAGAAAAGAGGTACACGAAGCTGCTCACCCTGTTGGAGAGTCTTTATTTATCACTGCAAGGTTTTTGCTCCAAAGTGCGACACCAGACATGGGACCACAATGTCTCATGCGTCTTTTTGTGCTTCGATTCATGACGGCAACACACACACACACATGACAGGAGACACTGAAGGCAAAATCAACAGCACGCGGACGAGGTCTCTTGTGGTGGTCCCCACCCCAGTGTGGCTTAGGCTGCGGCCACCTTCCCGCCCAGACTCCTTCACATCCCAAAGGAACTGACCCCGGAGAACCCCCCCCACTCTCTCCGCCTCGCTCCGGCAGGACGATTTGTCACCCAACCTGCAGCAGGTCCTGCCTCAGGCTAGAGTGACGCAAGGCAAGACCTTGGCGAGCAGGTCTTTAACGAGACCATCTGGATCGGAGAGGTTGACCCCTAATTCCTGAATCCCCAGGCCACCTCTGTGGAAGGACCAGGTCCCCCTGTGGGTACCAGTTCAGGTAAAAGGGTTTCGCTGGATCTCCAACTCGGCTCCACGGCCCCCTTAGAAAATGCTCCAAGCAAGGTCCAGGTGCCCCTCTCCAAAATGACCAGACCTGCTTGCGCAGACCCAGCCGCTCATTCGGAAGTAAACTGCAGATGCCTGGTACAGGTCAGCTGGGGTGAAGATGGCCTTCTTATTTGGCAGGTGACATCTGTGGATAATTTAAAGTTCACTAAGAGGGAGTTTTGGTGAAAGAGCACGGCAGTGCTGTGGTCTTCTTTTATTCCTTACATTTCTGTGGAGGGCTTTGGCTCTTCCTTAGTTGGACAGTAATATCAATGTCCTGAATGTGCAGGTCCACCGAGATGACCGGTGTCCTTCCCAATGACAGTTCCTCCAGGTTTGCTCACTGTTCTGCCAATCACAGGGTCTCTTTCCAGCTCCTCCCATCCACCCATTCTTCCTTCATTAATTCATTCAACAAACACCACAGCTCTATCCTGGGCACGTGGTGGATGCCCATGAATGCCCAGACAAAACCCCCAGAGTTGGCACTCCTTCTGCGCATCCCTGCTGAGGGGGGGTGGTGGCTGACACCGGGATGTCCCGTGGTGGAATGCACTCCCCGTCAGGGGCAACCCTTCGTTTGAATTCTGGAAAACTAAACCTTTGGGGTCCAAAGAAATGCATGGAAGACTGTGGGTGGGATGGGCACCCAGGGGCCAGGGGTCCTGTCCAGCACCCCCTCCCATGTCCTGATGGGGGTCCAAGGCAGGTGTATAGGGGAAAAAAACCAGGTTTCCCGATTTTAAGTCCAAACCCAGACTTTTGTAGACTGGAGTAGCAGATGTTACCAAGAACAGAGTGGGCTCAGCGCTCACCGACTTGGGGAACATACCGGACTCTGTTTGCCATTCCAAGCCAAGGAGACCGGGGTGGGGTGGACGCTGGGCCTCAGAAACACACCTTGGGGAAACACGGATGCTGCCTCACCTCAGAACGCTTGGCCAGGGCCAGGCTCCTCACTCTCTGAAAGACTTGCCCATGGAAGAAGGATTAGGGGCTTTTCCAGTTTTCCAGGAAAACGGAAGCTATTTCAAATGCGCTTCTGTTTCTGTACAGAAAGAGCAGATCATGCCCAAAGGTTCCAGGTTCCGGCTCAGATTCTCAGGGAGAGTTTGAGAAGGACCGGCCTCGGGGAGGAGGGAGACCCTGATTCCGTCTAGAAACCCTCCTGTAGGTCAGGGAACTGGGGCCGCCCTGAAGCCCAGAGTCTGGGGTTCGTCTGGAAGAGGCAGAATCCCTGGTGGTGGAAACAGCTGCGTGGTTCTGGCACCTTCTGCGGGTTTCCACTGCCAACTCGAAGTGAAAGACAGTGATCTAGCCTCAAGGTCATGGCTAGATCTGTTTGCAGCCCACAGCTTTTGGACACCGGCTCGTCTGTCACATCCCATGCAGACAGCTCCCACGACACTGTCCCGTTTTCCAGACGCCACGCTGAGGTTCTGAGGGCAGTGATGACCACAGAGCGCCCAGGAGTCCGGTTCCCCGTGAGAGCTGTAGCCACTCAGCAGGTGCATCGTTTAGACTGGATCGACAATGGGACATCTGCTGGGGAAGTCCCCAAAACAGAAGGAGGGAGGGGGGCACAGCTGCAAAAGAGCTTGTGTCCTTTTTAAAGTTGTCTTCCAGCCCCACCTTTGTGCAGCCGGGTGCAAACGACCATGTTCCTAACGCACTTCTCCCCGGAGTGGCTGGAGGGCTGGGCAGGGGGCGGGTCTGTCTCACAGGGTCACTTTGGTGATGCTGGTGGACATGGCAACTCACACTCGGTCAACATGCCGTCCAGGGGGCCCGCAGGGGATCCCACGGATACTTTGTGGGGGAAGGGCGCCCCAAGTATCACATCAGCCGATCTGAAGATAAAACAATAAAGTTCTTCAATTAAAAAAGCAACTACACACAATGCCGTCCAAGAGCAGGATCGGAAAAGCATAGTTTTTTAAATTAAGAATTAAAGTAAATGAAAACCAGAGGATATCTAAGTCCACTCTAAGATGAGGAGTCCGGCCTTGAACTGGGCGCCCCTGGCCGGTCAAGGGCTGGCTGGAGCTGTCTGGAATGTTGTAGAAGGATCTCTCCAGCACAGTCCTCCCGCTCGGCGTCGGAATCACTGGTGCTGGTTGAAGGTGAAGGCGCCTGGGCCGTGGCCGGGGACACTGACCTGGGACGCCCCCAGGCAGCCGGGGATCTGCTGGTGATTCTTCATGTTCCAGTGTCTGAGAATCGCTGGTCCCTGCCTGGGGCTGGAGCTGGCCAAGCTGCCACTCACCCCATGACCTGATGGATGGGTGGATCCGGGACGGTTTTCTTTATTTTTCAAGATGCTTATTTTTAAAAAGTCACCATCTTCTTTGCACCCAGAATTCCTCAGCTAAAGCTTCCCCGCCCCTGGCCCACCTCACCTGCAACACCTGCCTGCGGGTGCCCCTGGTGCGGGACTCTCCAGGACACAGGTGAGCAGAAGTGCCTACCTGCTCCTGTGGCCCTAACGTCCCGTTTCCACACACTGCCCGGCGGGCTTTGTGATTTTTTTTTTTATATATAAAAACGGGAGTGTGGTGAGAGGGGAAGGGTCCTGGGCTTTGCTAACACATCCGTTCTGCCTTCTGAGCGCAAAGGAGGGCGGGCGCAAGGGGAGTTGGCGAGGACCGTGGGGCTGCAGGACCGGGCTGTGCCCCGGGAGGCCGGGCTGGGGGCCCTACAGATGCAGTTGGTGCCACATGGCAATCTGCCTGCGGGGGTTTTTGAGCATCTCCTCCCAGTGGCTGCGCTCGGAGCCAGAGGCGTGCAGGCCCAGGCTGCAGTGGCCCAGGGCCCAGCTCTGGCCCGCCTCGGCCTGGCTCAGCACCTCCAGCTCCACACTGGACGCCCTCAGCAGGTCGTCGGGCAGCTCGAACATGATCATCTCGTTCCACACGGGGTTGATCTTGTGCTTGGCCCGTTTTGTCTGCTTCTTCTTCAGCTTCTGAGCCTGGTGCTTCAAGGTCACCTTGACAGAGACATCTGAGGAGGGGCAGGGAGGAAAGAGAGACAGAGAGAGGCCAAGTGAGCTCCGGGGGTCCTCTCCACCCGCCCCCCGGGCCACGTGTTCCTTCAACATCTATTAAGTGCCTCCCACATGGTGGGCGCTGGTCTAGACGTGGGGATCCAGCAAACATGTCTGCCTCTCTAGAACTTTCTCTGAAGCATGGGAAATGGCCGGTAGAGGTTGAAGATTCCTTATCCAAAACACTCGGGCCCACCAATGCTTCAGAGCCGGAAGGCTTTTCCGATTTTGTCATATTTGCATAGTCATATCTAGACATCTTGGGCATGAGACCCAAGTCTAAACATGAAATTCGTTTCATAGGCACCTCATACACACAGCCTGAAGGGGATTTTATGCAATTTTTAAAATAATTTTGTGCAGGAACCAAATTCCATGGTGTAGAATTTTCCATTTGTGCTTAAAGTTTCAGATTTTGGAGCACTTGGTAGTTTGGGTCTTTGGATCCAGGTGCTTACCTATACCATAACTTAGGATGCTGGTCATAGGATGGTCCCTATGGGGGCCTGGTAAGGTGCCACCAGGAGATGGATATGAAGTCACTTGCTCTGAGCCCGTCCATGTAACTTTGTATCTTTAGATCAAAACAAGTCCAGAACAATGGCTCAGCTAGATTCTAAACTCAGACCAGAAAAGCAATGCCATCCCCAGGTCCCTGTCCCCTTGAGGGTCCCTCCAAGCCGTCTTGTTTATTATTGAGGCAGCGGGGTCTCCTGCTGCCTGGTGTAGTGCTCCCACTGCCTGGTGAGGTGCTCACCTGTACTTTCTGCCAGTTTTCCTTTGAGGACTCCCGCTTCCTGTGGAAGGTGAAGGCAGATGGCCTGACCCCCACCGGAGGCTCTGTCCAGTAGCGCTGTCCCCCAGGAACCCACCCATAGGTCTCCAGACAGCTCTCCTTATTTCATTAGTCAAGGTTGCGGAAGCTAATGTGAGGATAATTGTTACTGTGTATTTATTGCTGTAATTATCACCCCCGGGTGGTTAGTTTGTTATTTCAGCAGAGAGATTTCAGAGACAAAGTGCTGAGCTATAATTGTTCTTACAGAGCTGAGAGAGAGAGAGAGAGAGAGAGAGAGAGAGAGAGAGAGAGAGAGAGAACTAACTGGAAGGGACAAGGACAAAGCGCTGAACTCTGACCTTGGGCTCCAGAATCTTCCAGCAAGCTCAACCCTTCTGATTTTATTCGCCCAAAATCTTTTGCTCAAAGATTCAGAACACAGTGGCAATTCTATCTTTGTATCCTTCTATAAATAGAGACTTATTTCTATCTTGTTATGAGCACTTGGATCCCAGTTCAGGAAGGCCCTGCTAACCTGGGCTGCTCTCCTGCTCTGACAGGTCCCCAAGACTTGGGATCAGCACTTTGGTCCCCAAGACTCGGGACCTGTGCAGGGGTATCTAGAAGGGAAAAAATAAGGCTTCCAAAATGTTGGAAAGGGGCCTCTGTGGATATGTGGGGCACAGATGCCCTAAGCCTCGGGCCTCAGCCTCACCCACACGCCTTCTGCCGTCGCCCACACTCAGCGGGTGTGGGGGGGACAGCTGGCCAAGGCTGAGAAGAGAGACTGGGGAGGGCGTAGAGTGCAGTGTGGCTGGCGGAGACAGAGGACCTGGCCTTCCCCACAGCACCGCCTGCCCCAGAGGTGTGTCCAGCCAGGCCTGGGTTCCCGACAGCCCAGGAGCTCTGCTCCCAGGGTAGAGGCTGATCCTGGTGGATGGCCAAGGTCGGGAGCCCCGGGTAGCTCCTACCAGGCCCAGGAATGAATGGATGGGACTCCAAGAAGTGTGGCCTTCAAAATTAGTTACCCCTTTAGGTGGAGGCCCCATCTGAGGATGACTTGGAGGGTCATGTAGGAGGGCGAAGGCAGCCGGGGCAAGATGGCGAGGGAGGAGGCCGGGGGCAGGGCCAGAACAAAGGAGCACTGAGCAGGCCTTCTGATGAGGTCACCTCCCTGATGGACAAAAGTGCTCCTGGACACACGCGGGGACCCCATCAGACAGACACTTCCGCACTCATGCCTCTAAGTGGGATCCAAAAGAACAACGGAGACAGACACATGGACAGGGGTGGGGGACGCCGATCAATAACAGTGAGGAGCACATGGACAGGGGTGGAGGCTGGCCCGGAGGACACTCCAGAGACCACAAAAAGAACAGGTCAAAGCTCCCCCACCAGACTCCCGGCTCCAGGGCCCCTTGTCTTTGGGGAAGTCTGTCCGTGTCGCTTTTGCCATAAACCTGCTCTTGCTCGTCATCTCTGGGTCCTGTTCGTTTTATTGGGGGAGGGGCAGGCACCAGGGATGAAGCTCAGGGGCCCTTGACCACTGGGTCACATCCCCAGGCCTGTTTTGTACTTTATTTAGAGACAGGTCTCACTGAGTGGCTGAGCGCCTCACTAATCTGCAGAGGCTGGCTTTGAACTCGCGATCTTCCTGCCTCAGCCTCCTGAGCTGCTGGGATTATAGGCATGGGCCATGGCGCCCGGCTTCTGGGTCTTGTTCAATTCTCTGCTGAGCGAAGACACTGTACCCAGCACCCCTAGACGGCAACAGATTGAGAACTGTGCTCCTGTTCTGCCTTCCTGCGCTCTGACCCCATTTCCCTGGTGCCCCCCCACACCCCGGCAGCAGCCCCAGCCTCCCCCAGCCTTACCCTTCCCCAGCAGCTCCCGGGCCTGGCTGGAGTGCAGGTTCTTGGCTTTGATCAGCACCACCAGGAGGCGGTTGGCGGCCGGGAGGTAGCTGATGGACAGGAGGACCTCTCCAGCTCCAGCAGACGGCTCCTGCGACACAAGGGGGTGTGCGGGAAGGGGTCACTCTGCGACAGTGGGGCTGGTGGGCAGCAGGGGGTTGGTTCCCACAGCCCGGGAGACCCTCAGGGAAACCAGCAGAGGTCAGCGCGACCCCAGGCTCAGGGTGTGGGAAATACGCCAGGGACCACCGGCCAGTGACGCACTTCAGAGGGGAACCCGCGGGTCCACAAAAGCAGCTTCCAAGTCTCCGGGAAAGGCCTGGGAGGGCTTGCTGGGAATTTCAGCAAAGAAGGGCCCCTGCCAGGAGGTGGGGCTGTGGTGACAATGCCAGCCCGGAGCCGGCAGGGAGGAGAGGGCGGGGTGGCAGGGCCAGCCAGGCACCAAGGCTCTATTTAAGCAGAAAGCAGGTGGCCTTTCCCCAAGATCCCCAGGCGGCTGCCAGGCAGAGGAGGGGGTGAGGGTTCTGGGAGGGAACAGGAGGCCAGGCGCACCCCGGGTGGCGCGACTCTCACCTGTCCCCTCCTCGCCAGCTTCGGGGCAGCTCAGGGAGGCACGGGCCAGGTTAACAGCCCCGTGCCTCAGAGCACCTGGGCTTGTCCCTCACCCTCACACACGTGGGGACATCTGCCATCTCCCCCGGACACGGGCTCAAGGGGTGGGAATCAGCCTCCTCTGCAGGCCGTGACCTCTGCAGCCAGGGGCTGCCCATCACCAGGTGATACCACGCCTGTGATTCGTGACCAAGAGCAGCTCCACTACTCACCCACCCGCATGAGGCTTCTCCAAATGTGGGTTTCCTTGCCAGAAACGGAGGGGCGGGTCCGTTTAGCAAGCCTGCATAAAGCGCCCACTATGTTCTCAATGCCACGATCAAAACACAGTCAGCCTCCAGGGGCCTGCATCTCACATGGGAGGGAGGAGGAAGTGATGAGGGGTGACCCGGGGCGGGGCCCAGTGCTGGGAGGAGGAGGACCTGGGATGAAGGGAGAACAGGGGTGTGGCAAGTCCTCACTAAAGGTCACAAATGATGACTCTAACGACCTCTGTCCAGACTACCCCCCTTAACAGCCCAGAGCGAAGCTCCGTGAGGCTGGGAGGACAACTCCAGAGCCAGCCGGGGCCTGAGTTCCAGTCCTCCCACTTCCTCCCTGGGTGGCCTGAGGCCAGTTGCTCGACCTTGCTGGGCCTTCGTTTCCTCATCAGTAAATGGAAGTAGGATTGTTTCTATGTGATGGTGTCGGGAGGATTTTGTTTTCTTCTTTCTGTGCTGGGGATGGAACCCAGGGGCACTTTACCACCGAGCTACAGCTCCAACCTTTTGCTTTTTAAGTTTTGAAATCGAGTCTTACTGAACTAATGAGGCTGCCCTGGAACTTGAGATCCTCCTGCCTCAGCCTCCCGAGTCGCTGGGACCCCACGTGCAGCACCCAGCCAGGTTTTGAAGATTTGACCCCCTCGTATTCGAGGGCCTGTAGCAGCGTCTGGAACACACCATCACAAGGGACTGTCTGCTGCGGCTGTGGTCATTAATTCTCGTGAGCCATCAGTACTTGCTCAGGTGAACTGGGGAGCCTCATTTTGGGGTGAACAGGAGGCAGCTGCACTCTCAGACCCCTGCCTTTCCGCTCAGCAGGACCCCACCGTGATCAGTCGTGTGACAAAGTGACTTGGGAACCTTCGCAAAGACCTGAATCTCAGCCAGTGACATTTGTGAAACCCTCCCCGTGTGCTCTGGGCCCTAAGGTCACGACGCATCCCAGCACTTGGCACATAAATGTCACAAGAAAAGTCAAAGGGAAGAGGCCCCACCATCCTGCACCACCCTGAAAGGAGCTGACCTTGTTCCGCCTCAGGCCCAAGAGCCTGGTGCTGGAGGCCAGGGGGCTCGCGGGCCTGGCTCTGGCTAGGAAGCAGCCCGGGGACTCGGAGGAGGCCTGGTCAGCAAGGGAAGCCGAGTCCTAAACCCGCGGCGCTGGCCTCCTGCGTGGACAGGCTGCCCCTGCGAGGCCCGGGGACTGTGTCGCGCTCCTGGCCAGGGGCAGCAGAGCGCTCCCAGGGTGGGCTGGGGACAGATCTCCCAACTGAAGATCACCTGCAGGGTCCAGGGTGGCCCGGGCTGTAGCCCCGGGTGACTGTGCTCCATCCACTCGTCCCCAAGACCAGGGGAAGCTGCACTACTTTCCAGTGTGGAGGAAGCCTGGCCCTGCCCGCCGTCTGCACTGCAACCGGAGGCTTCAGCAGAGCCTGCCCCCGAGTCCCTGGTGACAACAATGACCCTCTCTTCCTCTCCTGGTCCCTCCACCTCCTCTTCCTCTCAGGCTCTCGATGAATCACTCAAGGGCGCCCTTGGAGTGGGACTCGCTGAGGTCCTCAATGATGCACCTACCGCTCTGGGCCCCTGTCTTCGGGCCAGACCTGGAGCGCGGCTGGCACCTCCGTTAACCCACTCTGGCCCAGAAAAGTAACACTGCGTGGGAACCACCCCCGGCTTCCACCACGGGGTTCATGAGCCCGCACCCTGCACCTGCAAGGGTGGGCGCTGGCCAGCCTGGCCTGGGGCTCTGCTTCACACACCCGAAGAGGACTATTCTAGAATATTCTAATTGTCAGCAGTGATGATCATCCAGATGCATCAGCAGGCTCCTCTGTGGTATGGCCTGGTCCCCGGCCCCTGGCATGGGGCAGGGTACCCCGTGGGAGCAGGGCAGAGTGTTTGTGGAATGAATGAGAGCTACTGCTCTTCTAGGGGTCGGGAGAGAAGAAAGGACAGGGCCGAGACTCTCCTAGACCTAACAAAGCCTCAGAGCCCAGTGGGGGACCCTGTGTGTCTCCAGAGAAAGCAGTCGAGGAGCTTAACAAACAGGAGTGTCACATCTCCTCCATCAGTGATCCACACAAGTCCCCAATCACACGCTAATTAGAGAGAGTGCCTTGAAGCAGCCGCTCCATCTGAGAGCCAGCGGCCTGATCCTTCCGTCAGCGTCCTCAGCCTGGGAGGAAAGGAAGTGGGGCAAAGAGGAGGGTCGTCAGCGGGGGAGGGTGGGAGGCGGCAGTGGACCCGCTCTCTCCCCGTGGTCAGGTGTCTGTCAGGGAAGGCGCCTGCGGGTCACACCTCGTGCTTGTGGGGCCTGCGTGGCTGGTGATGTTGCAGGACCGACAGCTGGAAAGGCCGAGCTCGAGGCTGGGCTGTGCTGGGTCCTGGCTGGTGTCCTGGCTGTATGACCCGGGCAGTTCCCTATCCCTCGGTTGGTTGGTCTGGGAGGTCAGAGGGGGACCTCGGGTCTAGTCTGGGCCTCGCACTGACCCTGCGGTGCTCAGACCTAGCAGCCAGATGACCAGGTCCAGCACCGCAGCAGCAAGCCCGCAAGGGAGACCGGATGGTGACCTCTGGGGCCTCGCGGGCCTCACAGCCTCTACACAGTGCAGCAGACCCCTGGTGGGGACCTTGACACTGGCCCTAAGTTCCCTCCACTGCTCCCCAGCCCTGCCCGGCCCTGACCCCTGCTGCCCGGGCCTGTGGGGAAGATGGTCTCCTCTCCCGGAGTCCCCCTGCAGGGCGCTGGCCTCTCAGCCCAGCACCAACACCACTTCACACAGCCCTTCCAGAACTCTCCATCAGACACCGGGGTTAGCCTCCTCCCAGATGTCCCAGGATTCAACACATGTCAGAGATCCTGTCCTTGTCATCGTCAGGGGTCTGTGCCAGTCTGCCCACCTCCCTTTGTGTTCCTTTCCCCATGGTGCCCGGCACATAGTAGGTGCTCGAGAAACGTCACTGGATTCCCATGGGGATGACACTGCGCTTTCTTTCCTGGACGTCAGGGGCGTCTTTATCTGGCAAATGAGAAGCCCCGCAGCAGCGGGCCCTGGGCATCGGGCTGCCCCAGGCTGCCCTGTTCAAGATCCGACCTGGAAGGTCTCTGCCGCTGGTTCCATCAGCTCGGCCCAGTGCTCAGCCCTCAGCCCTCCTGGCGCCACCGACCGGCGCCACCGCCCGACTGCGAGGCGGCCCTACCTTAGCCGAGGTCTTCAGCTCGCCCCACTGGGCGGCCCCCAGAGGCACAGACACCCCGTCCAGGCCCAGGCGGAGCTCCCCAGCCACACTGTGGCGGGAGAAGCGGTCGCAGGTCCTGAGGGTCAGCCTGAGCGTGGCTGTGGGCAGCTCCTCCTCTGCCAGGGGCAGCACCAGGCCCTCCTCCCAGGTGGTGAGCAGCTGCCGCTTCCTCAGCGCCGTCTGGGCCTCCACGGAGCCCGTCCTGTGGGCCACACTGCCTTGGACGTAGCAGTCACAGCCGCCGTCGTGGTCACTGGTCACAGCTGCAGGCAAGACAAAGCAACCTGGGCCTGGGACTTACCAGGGACTGGGCAGGGGGCAGCAAGGCCCTAATGAGGGCTGTGGAATCCAGATTAGTGGCCATGACCTTGGGTGTCCGAAAGACCTCAGAGCTGACCACCCTGGAGACTGCAGCCCTGCCCAGAAGCAAGATATTTAGAAAAGGAGGCCATCTGAGGAGGCCATCTGGGGAGGCCCACAGCAGCATACGCTAGCCTTCCTGGGACAACAGTGACAAGAGTGACAAGAGTCAGTACTTCCTGGGGCCCTTCTGGTCTCAAGATTCTGAGATTTCCCCAAGGCGCCAGGGCTGACTTTATTAGTGCTACTGCTGATACTGTGATTCATTTGTTCTGTACTTTAAATATTTACCACAGAAGCGCTTGTGGTGTGAATCACTTGGCTGCTGCCTCATGAATGTTTTATGTTTTGAACCTTGGTGTTTCTAATGCATTGCACAACGTGATCATGTCAGCTTTCCGTTACTATAACAAATGCCTGAGGTAGTCAACTTATCAAGAAAAAGGGTTTATTCTGGCTCACAGTTTGAGAGGTTCCAATCCACGACTCCATTGCTTTTAGGCCTGTGGGGAGGAAGCACATCATGGCAGAAGCGTGTGGCTGAGGAAACTGAGTCACCTCACGGCCAGGGAGCTAACAAGACCAAGAGGAAGTATCAGGGTCCCACAGTTTCCTTTGAGAACCTACCCCCAATAACCTAAAAGCCTCCCTCTAGGCCCCGCCTCCTAAATGCTCCATGCTTCCCTCAGCACTGCCTTGGGGAACAAGCCTCTACCACATCAGCCTTTGGGAAAAACCCTTGAGATCCTAATTACAGCCTTCCCGTGAATCACTCGGCACATGTTTTCAATGCATAATCGTTGGATTTACCCCCCAATGCCCCCTGGTGGTACTCTGATAACTGGTTCTTTAATGAGAGATTGGAAAGTGGAAATGGATTTCACAGGATAAGAACATGAAGAACGAAGGTGACGTAGCCTAACGGAGCTTCATCCTGGGCTTTCAGGGAGGGTTAGGCCTGCCTCTGCCGCTGGCTACTCAGAACTTTCCTGAACAAATCATAGGAGTTGCTCGACCTCAGTTTCCCAACCTGTGAAACGGGACTGTCATGAAGACCAGATGTATTAAAGTGCTGAGAATCCAAAAGACATCAAAGAGGAAAAACACTCGCTCAGAAAAAGGGAACTAGGGGCTGAGGGTACAGCTCAGGGCTCTCTGAGTACCTGGGAGGCCTTGGCTTTGATCTCAAGCAGGAGAAACAAAACAACCTGTTATGGCTTAGACTAAAAAGTCCTCCAAAGACCAGATGTTGGAGGTTGGTCCCCAGCTGATAGTGCTCCTGGGAGGTGGTGGGACCTTTCGGAGGAGGGCCTAGGGGAAGGAAGCTAGGCCATGGGAGGGTGCCCTTCACGGGGCTACTGAGACCCCAGCCTCTTCCTCTCTCTTTGCTGCCTTCCTGCCATGGTCACGGCGTGTCGCCACCACGTGCTCCCTGCTATGGTGCTCTGCCTGGCCACAGGCCCCGGCAACAGGGCCCAGCGAGCCAAGCTGACACTTCTGAAACCGTGAGCCAAAGTAAATCTTCCTTCCTTTGATGCTGAGTCTCAGAGATAGAAAGATAAACAGAAAAAAGGAAATCGATCACAGAGGCCCCATTTATCTGGCCCCGTTGACAGCCCTGGTTTCTTGGCAAAGTCTTAGTAGAGTTTGCTGATGGCAAAGGAAACTCTCGGGGGAGGGTCACCAAGCCCATGTGGCCCCTCAGGGACACTGCTGGGTCCTGAAGTGCAGAACTTTCCCCACCCCCCGAAGACCCTCTGCATCCAGCACGAGCCCTGGGCCCTGCCAAGGCACCTAGGGCAGACACAGCGATTCCCCAGCTCGTGTCCCTGCCTGGGCAGCGGCTGGCCGCGTCCTGGGCTCCTCTGCCGTGAGCTGGGCCCCTGCCTGGGTGCCAACCAGCGGGGCCTGAGCAGAAGTGGCGAGTGCCGCACCCCGGGTGAGGCTGTGCCCGCCCTGGGTCTCCTCCTCCCCCATGAGCTCCCCGGGACCCCTCCCTGGGTACCTTCCAGGCGGGTCACCAGCAGCTCGGCCTTGCGCCGGTCGTAGTCCAGGCAGTAGTGCAGCTTGGGGGCCTGGTTCCAGCTGGCCGCCTTCTCTGGGTTCCAGGTCTCCATGACGCACACGTCCTCCACCACGCCTGCAGGACAGTCAGGGCCGTCACTGCCCCACACGGCATCCTTCCCCCACTCCTTTCTCATCTCTGCCACCGCAGCCACAGACCCGGACCCGCAGCTTCCTAAAGTTCAATGCACCAAGGCCACTCCGGTGGTCGGACCTGGGCTTTGCATTTCAGGGGACTGTCATAGTTCAGCAACCGAGATGTGGGTTTTGCTGTCAGACAGGAGCTGTTTCAGAACAACCAGGTGACCTTGGACAAGGTGCTGGACTTCTCTGAACCTCGGTTTCCTCATCTTTATAATGGGGACAGTCAGGGTTTCTCTTTCCTAGAGTTACTATGCACATTAAATGGAATAAAGCAGGAGACGTTCTTAGCCCACCGCCTGGTCCATGGTGAGCTTCCGGTAAAGATAAGTGGCACAGCCTGTGCGCCTGGTGGCCGCGTGGGAGGCTGAGCAGCCCTGGCCTACCTGGCTCCGCCCACCCCCCAGCTGGCTCCGCCCCTCCCACAGAGCCCGGTGCCTTGTCCCCAGGAGCTCACAGATGGAGACAGACGCCAGGGCCAGGGTAGAGGTGGTGGGTTTGACTTTGATGCATGTCCAATAAACGTTTGATGAGTGAAGAGGGAAACGTATCTTTAATTTAGAGGATCCTAAACCCACAACTGTTGCTCTCCGTGCCCCTTACTTAAACAGGAGCCGGACATGGGAAGATTCTCATGAGCCAGACATAATACAAAAATTAAAAGGACCCAGTAGCTCTGGGAGACTCTATTTTAAGTAAACCAGAGTTTAAGTTCTGGTTCTCAGAACTCACTCAGAGGGTAGAACCGCAGAGGTCTGCTGATCTCCCAATTGGCTCATTATTAGTTTCCTGCAAGTTCTAAGAAATTTCCCTAGTGCTTCTGGGATGAGCCGCTGACCAGGGTGTGACCAACAGGTAAAGCGAGACACAGGTGTAGGTAGGGCCCCCATGGCTGCCATCACAGGGACATTCACAGTGGTATCCACCTTAGGAGCAGCACCCAGGACTCTCAGCTCTCAGGCGGCCTCAGCCCTCGGCATCAGAACCGGCCTCCACCAAGGGTGACAGGGTCCTGTTCAGATGCAATAACTGCAGGTGACTCTACTACTGTCCCTCCCTACCAGGAGGGACCACAGGGCCAGCACCTCCTAGAGATGCGTACTCGGCTTCAAGGAGAAGTGAGTCTTTGGGCTCTACAGTGGGGGATGGGTGGCCTGGCTGGTGGAGTCAATACGCTCAGCACATCATGGGACAGTGGCTGAAAGATCTGATGGCCTCGCTACGCTCCTTCACCTCTGGTCACTGTCTGCCCAATCAGCAGAGTCTCAGTAGGTTTTTGTGCAACATAACTAAGCTGTGTCTGCGGGGGCAGCCGAGAGGAGGCAGAATGAATGAGTGAATCCTGCATTCTGCAAAGCAAGGCCCGGCTTGGCCCTCCCTCTCTCCTGGGCAGAGTGTCCAGTCCTGGCTTCGTCCAAGCCTTGAGCAATCGGGGGCTCCCAGGAGAGGGGGCTATGACTACACCCATCACCCAAGAGTCTTCCTGCAAATCTCTCCGGCCCCCACCTTGAGGTCTCAAGGCTGCAGCAGGTCTGCTTTTAGCCCCTGGAGGCTTAGGCCAGCCAGGATAGCCTGTCCACACTGCAGGCGCTGTGGGGATCCAATCCTGGCTGGTTCCTCACTGTGCTTCTGAGCGGGCCAGGAAGGGGCACCTGTCCACTGGCCAGTGTGGGTCCAGTTGAATCAGGGTGGGGTCAGTGTCCAAGGCTCTAGGCTGCTTCCGCTTCCGCCACCTCCCGCACTGACCTCACAGAGCAAAACCTAGGCCATGTGCGCGGCCATCCCCTGGTTTTAGCTTCTCCTCCCTAAAAAGCTTCTGCTCTCCCTTGGGATGGGGACTGGCCTCTGCTTCATATGTCACCCCAGGGCCCGTGACAGCCATAGCCACCTTCAGATGTTGTGTTCTTGATGTTGACAAATGAAAAGGAGAACAGAGAGAGGAACAGAAACGGTGTTTCGACTCTGTGCAGAGGCCCTGATTAAAGCGTCTGATGGGCATTATCATATTCACACTTGACCACAGCCTAACAGGAAGAAAATAATATCATCTCATTTTCATAGAGGAGGAAACTGAGGCCCAGAGAGGTTAGCAGCATGATCAACGCCACACAGCAAGTATAGAAAAGGACAGAGGAGTCAAGCCATGACTTTGAAGCCAGTGGTTTTAACTGTGATTCTTTATCCCCTCTCCAGAGTTGCCCACATGTGACTTGAAAGGGACACTCTGTTTCCCGGTACAGAGCTGGAGGCTGTGGGGAAATAGCACGGTGGCATTCAGCAGGAATCAAAGGCCAACTCAGAGGCCCTGTGCCCACTGTCAAGTGCGGTGACACTGGGGCTTTTGGACAGGCAGGCCATGCCCAGCATCCACGCAGCCGGTGACAGACTCCACTGCCCGCTGCCCACAGAGCGGGGCTGGGGATCCCTACCGTTCTGAGGAAGGATGAACAGCTCCTCCGTGACCTGCCTCTTGAGGCGACTGTCACTGGGGGCAGGGGGACTGGCAGGCGCAGCAGGCTCCTCTGTGGTCCCCAGTGTGTAGTCTGCGTAGTTGATGACCTCCGGAGCCGTCACCGCAGGCCTGGGGCCATAGATGTCTGGGAACTTCAGAAGAGGGCGAGGCTGGACCGGCTCCGTGGATTTCTTAACGTTGAACTGCAGCACAAATTACCGTGGTTAGCCAGCAGGGGAACCGGCCTGGTGTCCACCCATGGAAGAAAGGAGTGGTGACCCGACCCTTTACAGGAGCCAGGGAGAGATTTGGAATCCCTCTACTCCCAAGAGCACAGCCTGCAAAATCAAACCACCAGAGCCCACAGGCCGCGGGTCACGCCAGGGTCCACTGAGATGTGGGCCCCGATCATCCGCCCCTTCCCCAGCTGTGCCCCTGGTGCTCTCTGGAGTCCTCCCTCTGCTCCTCTCGCTGTGCCCTGGCCTCCCACTCTCTCCCTCCATCTCTTATTCTTCCGTTCCTCCCCTTCCCACCCCTGGCTCAGGAATGTGCAGGCTGCCACCACCCAGAACAAACCCGGGCTCCTCCCTGGGGTCGACCTTGGCTCACTCCAGCCACCGAGCTCCCTGCTCTTCAAACAGGATGGATCTCCCCCTGGTCAGGCTTCCGTCCCCCGTCTTGTTCCCCAAGCTGGCTACCTGCACTTCCACGGGCTCCATCTGCTACCTGAAGCCTGGTCCTGGGATCTAAACCACGCCCCTCCAGTCCAAGCCACGCCCTTCGGCCGAAACCACGCCCCTCCGGTGTAAACCACGCCCTCCGTTCTCAACCACGCCCCTCCAGTCCAAGCCACGCCCTTCGGCCGAAACCACACCCCTCCGGTGTAAACCACGCCCTCCGTTCTCAGCCACGCCCCTCCACTTCGCTGGCGCCCCACCAGCACCACACCCCGCCCTTTGGTCCACAGCTTTGCGCCCTGTCCACTCGGTGTTGGTCACGGGCAGCGGTCGGTCGGTCTCTCGCACCAGCATGTGAATTCCCGGAGCATAGGGACGGTGCCTTGCCTGGCTCCTGGCCTCTCCACGGGAGCTGGGTCAGTCTGGGCAGGTCATTTTGCCTTTCTGGGCTGTCCCTTAAGTGACTGATGGTTTTTCAGCTTATCTCGCTCCTCGTTCTGAGCCACTTCTTTAGTCTGAAAGATGCACGAAGTGCCCGGTCCCGCATCGGCCCATGTACAAGTGAGTCCATGTACAAGGGAGCCCATCAGAAGCGACAGAAGTAAATACCAAGTCTTTCTGGCCACGCAGGACCACAGTACAGCAGCGCGCCAGCGGGGCATGTGTGGGTGACCACAGAGAGAGAGGGCAGGAGTGTGTCCCTGCGGGGCAGCCCGTCCCTGGGAGGCCGGTCAGGGAAGGGGCCGGGGGCTAGACCTTGAAGGAGAGGGAGCTGGAAGGCAGAGGGGGGTGGGGAGGGCTGTGCCCTGACGCCAGGCAGCCAGGGCCCCCGGGACCCCAGAGCAAGGCCTAATGCTCCCAGGTCCTTTACCCTCCACAGTCTCGTCTGCCTGGGATATCTCACCAGTCCGACTTCCATTTATTATACACTTCACAGCAGGGAAACTGAGGCCCGGGGACGCCCAGCGTCATCCAGCTGCTAGTGCTGGGGACGATGGAGCCTCCAGATGGCGTGACTCCAGATTTGAGGTCACTCCCCTGCGGATCTCCAGTGCTGGGAACTAAGAGGCACTCGCAGCCCCCGGGGGGCCCAGCCAGGCCACTCCCACTGTCCAACGGTGTGAAAGGGTCGCAGAGGCTGCTGCTGCCTCAGAGTCACCCTGTCACTTGTTGGGACCACATGAGGGCCCTTAGGGAGGTCTGGGAAGCGGTCTGTGTTTGGTCTTTATTTCTTCCCAGCTGGGTGGCTTTGGGGCAGGGCTGGCCTTCACCCCCAGCTTGACCCCTGGGGCTGGGCCTGCATTTTCAGTGGGGCTCCCAGCTGGGCTGGGTTCAGGTGAGGTTCACTCCAGGCTTCACAGACCCAGGGTCTGCCTTCCCCCTCTTCAGGGGGCCTCGATTCCTGTGTCCCTGATAAGCTCCGAAGCCTGCTACAGGGGCTTAGAGTGCAGCCCTGGAGCAAAAGACAGGTGCTTTGGGGTGGCCCATAATGTCCACCGTGTCCCCCTCCCCCACACCATCACTGGGGGGTCTAGGCTCCGCCCACCCCCAGCTCCTGGGGCGAGTTTTGTCTGTTCTGACCCTGTCAGCTCTTGGCATGATCTTGGTGGCTTTTTCTGGCCCGTGGGGAGGCACCTGTCCTGGGGAAGCCCACCCACACAGAATGTAAGGACCAAGGACACGCATTCCGTGACATAGAGGAACTGGCGGGAAGCTCGGGGTTCCATCTTGGGACTGCAAGGCCAGTCGGCCTTAGCCCAAGGCAGCATGGTAGCCAGCCGTGTGCAGAGACGGAAGGAACTTCATCCCCAGCAGGACCTCCTGGAGCCTCGCATCTGCAGGCCCAGCATCTGGCCTCCCCTGCCCTTCAAGTCACGTGAGCAGCGTCCTTCTTGTTGGTTGAGCTGGTCTGTGCCTTGTAGCCCAGGTACCTTCTAGATGGATGCTGTGCTTTTCCACCAGCGAGTGAACCCGGGGCGCTTAACCCTGGGCCACATCCTCGGCCCTTTTTCTGATTTATCTAGAGACAGGGTCTTGATGTGTTGCTTAGGGCCTCACTAAGTTGCTGAGGCTGGATTCAAACCTGTGATCCTCCTGCCTCAGCCTCCTGAGCCTCTGGGATTCCAGGCCCCCAAGGATGCATTGCATTCTGACAAGTATCACCGAGACCATGACCCTGCGTAAACTAGCCTGGGTGTCCTCTGTCCTCTCCGGAGTCTCTGCCTCCAGGCGAAGGCCTCCTCACTCACTGTTTATCTTCTTCTCCTGCGGCAATGGCTACCCTCAGCTGAGGTGGTACCCAGCCCCTGCCCAGGCCGGGAGCAGGGCCGCTCACAGTGACATGAATCTGTCCAAGGATCAAAAGCACCAGCTGATTACCTCTCTCGCTCCTTCTCTTGGAGTCTTATTTGTTGCTTTTCAAAGCCCTGATTCCACTGCATCCTCAAATGCACCTTAAATAGCTGCGGTATCCAAGAAGCAGAGGTTTGGTAGCCGAGGGGAGCTGGAGAGGGTGGTAGCTGGGGGAAGGACATCTGGAGGGAAGGGGGGGGGGGAGGAGGGCCCAGAGAAAGAGCCTGTGGAGGCCTGGCCCTGGGTGAAGGAGGGCAGGCGGGCTTCGGACCAGGGATTCAGAGTCCGTCTGACCTGAGCCCAGGGAAGAGGACCTGGGAACCGGATGCAGAAAGACAGGGAAGGCTTCCAGCCAGGACTGGCCTTGAGCAGGTGCGCCCACAGCAGCCGGGCGAAGCGCATCCTCCCGTGGTGCAGGCTCCCTGGCAGGCCTCTCTGGGGTCCCCCAGCCTTTCCTGTCTCTGGGGCCTCTGGCCACTGGCTCCCCCCACGGTGGCCAGCTCTGCACGGAGCAGTTTCAGGTGGCACAGCACAGTGCCCGGTCGGGCCCACCCATGCCCCTCCCGGTCATGCTTCTCGTCCTGGGGCTTCTCCATGGCTACTAAGGTGGGAGGCACCAGGGACACCGTCCACCCAAAGGCAATCCCGGTGTGCGAAGAGTCACGACCAAAGAGAGACTCAAAATGAGTCCAGACTCGAATGGACATTTCTCCAGAGAGGAAGTACAAGTGCCCACTGAACTCGTGAAAAGGCACTCACTGGTCATCAGGGAAATGCAGGGCAAAGCTGCATATGACAGTGGCATAACTGGTGCCACTCCATAGGATCGGGATGGCTATCATAGCAAAAGAGAAAGCGACCAGTGTTGGCGAAGATGCGGAGAAATCAGAGTCCTGTATGCCTCTGGTGGGAATCCGAGAGGTGCAGCTGCTACGGGAAACAGTGTGACTACTTCTTTAAAAATTAAAAATAGAATCACCATAGGATCATTCGCTCCTTGGTATGTACCCAGGAAACAGGGACATCGGAGATACCTGGACACCCATGTTCCTAGCGACATCACTCACAAAAATCGAAAGGTGCAAGCTATCCAGGTGTCCATCCACAGACGACGGGATCGGGAGTCTGTGGCATGTACACTGGAATATCACGCAGCCCTAAAAAGGGCCGGGATTCTGACACCTGTGGCCACAGGGATGAGCCTGGGGGAGCTACCGCTAACTGTAAGAAGCCAGTCACAGGCTCCCACCTCTGGGAGATGCGTCGAGTGGTCAACATCGCAGAGCCAGAGGTGGCAGGGTGGTTGCCAGGGCTGGGTACAGAGTTTAATTTTTCATGGGCACAGAGCTTCAGTTTTATAACACAAAAGCTCCATGGAGATGGGCGGTGGGTGTGTCTGTGCAGCATTATCTGGATCTGGCACCGCCGAGCTGCACACCTGGGCCAGGATGGCAGATGGCAGACTGTGATGTGTGTCTTACTATAAAAAAAACCTTCTGATACAAAAACTCCCTGGGAGCGTTGACCCCTGGGGGCAGGAGTCAGGTGTCCGTCCCTCTCCTTCCCCTGAAAGGCTCTTCCCCTCCTGGAGACCCAGCTGTCACCCTGCGGCTGGTGGCTCCCCCCTCCCTCCCGCAGCTGCCCCACCTCCCCTGGCCCCTGGACCTCCATCCTCGGGAAGAACAGCCCGGAAGCCTCAGGCTGTGCCTCTGCCGTCCAGGTGAGACAGATGGCCCTGGGCAGGCAGGTGAACCGAGCTGCATCTAATGAGCAGATATTTACAGAGGCTCCGCGGGCCAGGGCCAGGCTTGGGAGCGCAGGAGAGCGCCAGGCGGCGGCGGGCCCAGGACTGGTGTGGGGAAAGCAGAGATCAATCGGTGGTTAATGGTCTGTGAACGACTCTTGGCCCGACCAGAGACTCTGGGCAACCTCTTTGGAGACATGATGAATCTCTTACCTAAACACTGTTCATTAATTTGGGGTTTGGGGCTGGGACAACCTCTCAAAGTCGCAGAGCAGCCCCCAGGAAGTGCAGGTGGGGAAGCAGACGTGTCCAGGAAAGGGCGTGGCCTGGGCCCTTGTGCTTGACCAGGTAGGGGACGGCAGAGAGGACAGATGGGGGCCTAGAGTATTCACATGGTGCTGACCACAGGCCACTGCTGCTGCTTGGGTCTGGAGCACAGCTGAGCCCCCTCGGAGGGGACACTGGGCCTGGGGAAAGAGATGTCACTCTGGGCTCTAACACGGAAATTATGCACACCTCTAAACTGGTGTAAGAATTTGAGTTTGAAGTTCCTGCTGGTCAGGCACTGAAGGTGTAAAAGCAGATGTCTTGCTTGGAGTTCAGGCTCTGCGAGTTCCATGCTGTGTGATCTAGGGTCTGATTGATTAACCTCTCTGGGCCTGGTTTCTTCATCTGTGAAACTGAGTGATACTGACAACACCATCCATCTCGGGGGCTGGATTGAGGGTTAGATATGACAACCCAGGTCGAGCGGGTGTGGCACAGAGGCTGGCAGAGCAAAGTCCACTGCTGGAGATATTGGTTGGCCCCTGTTGCCTGGGCTCACTCATTGGACCACTTGATAAACTCTCTTTTGCTGGTTTTGATGAAGTACGTGGAGACACGGAGTGTGTGTATCAAGACAGAACCCAACAAGATCGGTTCCCGTGTCACCGGAGGGTGGGGACACTCTGTCTCGACCCGGCGTTCTCACTCCCGAGCTGTGGGGCTGGGCGGGGCTGCCGTGGGATCCCCAGGGTCCTCTCTGGGGGCCTGTGCACCCTCAAGCTGCCCCAGAGCGTGGCTGGACCTTGCTCCAACATCAGGTGTGCACACGTGGCCCACGTCACGTTGGAGGTCAGCCTGCCCAGTAGGGTCCCTCCTCCCTCGTTCCCTGTCACCTGTTCCTTCTGCTGACCCAGCCACGAGGCCCAGGCTGCCCTGGAGACAGCACCACGTGGCAAGGGACCGAGGAGGGTACGAGGGAGGACCTGGGTCTCTTCGGCGAGCCCACGGGGGAGCTGAGACGCGAGCTTTCCCCAGGGCAGCCTGGGAGGACCGCAGCCACCACAGCATCTCGCTGCAGCCTGTGAGTCCCCACGCCGGGGACCCGCCCAGCGGTGACGGGCTCCTGACCCTCGGCACCAGGAGATGATATCAGTGTGTTAAGCCACTAAATCTGATTTGTTCCACGGCAAAAGCAGCTGATGAAGTGGCTCGTCAGAATCATTCAATAACATTCGAAAACGGACCTCCCACCCACGGGAATGGACTCTCCCTGGAACTGGCCCTGACCAGGCCCCAGAGCGCCCCGCCGGCTGGTCCAGAGGAAGTGGCCACGCAAACAAGTTTCCAAGAGTCAGACCCACATCGGCCCAGGACAGCGGTTCCGCTACGTGGTACTTATTGATCCAAGAGAAATGACACACGAGTCCACAGAAGGACGTAGAGGTGACCACCGACAGCAACTTCATCACCCTTGTCCCTAACGGAAGGCAGCCCAGGATGGAAAAGGACATTGTGGCGTGTTCTTGTGACCGAGTCGTCCTCCCCAGTAGGACGCGGTGGAGTTCAGGTGACTCACCAGTCACACCTCGACCAGGGGCGATTCTGCCCCCCAGGGACATTGGCAGTGTCTGGAGACACTTTGGTTGTCATGGGGGGTGTGATACTATTGGTTATTGTCACAGTGAGGGACAGGGGCTGTCAGAGTTAGAGGTCAGGGATATTCAACGTCCTGCAATGGACAGAAAAGCCCCCGACACACCTCAGGCTGCTGTGACAGATGACCTCAGGCTGGTGGCCTATACAGCAACGCCCAATTCTCACAGTTCTGGAGGCTGGAGGTCACGGTCAAGGGTCAGCAGGCCCAGGGTCTGGTGAGGCCCACTTCCTGGTTCGCAGACGGCTGTCCTCTCACCGTGTCCCCACCCAGTGGGGGACAGAGAGCAGCTTGTACCTCTTCTTATCAGGCTGCTAATCCCATTCGGAGGGCTCCACCCTCGTGACCTAACCACATCCCAGAGCCCCCGTCACACACCGTCACACACCGTCACACACTGTCACACACCGTCTCACACCAACACACACCGTCACACACCGTCTCACACCGTCACACACCGCCACACACCGTCACACACCATCTCACACCGCCACACACCGTCTCACACCGTCTCACACCGCCACACACCGTCACACACCAACACACACCGTCACACACCATCTCACACCGCCACACACCGCCACACACCGCCACACACCGCCACACACTCTCTCACACCGCCACACACCGTCACACACTGTCACACTGGGCGTTAGGATTTCAACACGGGAACAGTTGTTCCCCAAATCCCCACAACAAAGGCTCAGCGACCCAGAAGGCCCACCATGCTCAGAGGAGGAACCCTGATGGTGTTCAGAACCCGGGAAAGTGACGGGCGGTGACAGGTACCAGCGCGGCCATGGCTTCTGGGGAGAACTGACTGGGAAGATGTGTGGGTCACTCCTGGGGGACAAGTCCCATCAAAACTGGTTTGTCTGTAACTGTGGGGTGTGTGTAGATCACTGTAAGCAAGTGGTACCCAGGAAGAATCTGGAGAGATAGATGCACACACACACACACTCACACACTCCCACAGCCTCCTAAGGACAGGAGCTGAGGTGGTTGGGGGCCTGCTGCCCCGTCCCTCCCGGGCGATTCCCAGGTTGGACTGGCCTCACCTGGGGAGGCACAAGTCAGATTCTCAGGCCCCAGGTGTGACTCAGCGGGGTCTGATGGAGCCTGGGACCTGCCTGTAGGGAGCCCCCTGGGGACCATGGTGTGGGTGGTCCCTCACCTGAGGCCCCCCTGGGTGGGGAGGAGGCCGACACCGGGAAGGGTAGGGTGCCCTGGTGTGGGGTGGCTGCTCACAGGCACCGCCCGCCTCTCAGGTGAGGGCTCTGGCTTCCCACCCACATTTATCTTAGGACCCTCCACCGCCGGCCACTTATGGGCGAATCCCAGAGTGGGGTGGGGGGGGGCAGGGTTTTCTTCAAGCTGCAAGAAGCGGCTTGTCTTTGGGTCCAGACAGGAAGCAGTGTTTCCATGGCAACCCGCCCGGCACCAGCTGCCCTTCTGTGAATCCCAAGTCCAGGCCCCACCCCTCCCCTGAGTCCACTCCCGAGTCCTTGGCTTAGGGCTCTCCTCTTCCTACTCTCTCCTCCATTCCCAGTTATTTCTAAATTTACAATAAAACTTCTGCGGTGCGCCCCTCCCCTTGGCTGGCACCCAGCGTGACAGACGGGGAGACTCTGGGTGGGTCAGCCCGGCTGTCGGCTGGGTCAGTGCACCTCTGCCAACGCAGAACCGTACACCACCAGGAGACACACCTGCCCCGCTCTCCGCTGTTAGTCACCATTCAGCCGTTCACTTAGCCTTTGTTAAGGCTCCAGACGCTGGCACCATGGAGAGACAGCACCGTTCAATAATCTACCAGGAGAGCCAAGCGAGCGATAAATACTGTTAAGATCAGGAATAAATACTGTTAAGATCCGGGCCGAGGGCGAGGGAATGAGAGGAAGAGAAGTGGTGTCCACCGCACTACTGAGCATCTGAGTGTCAGGTAGGACTCCCCAAGCTTCCATTTGGAAAAAAAATAAATAAATAAAACAATATAGATCACATCTGGCATTAGCCACGTGTCCGTTACTGGTGTGCACGAGTTTCATTCAAAACTCACAGCTTCACGAGGCAGGCATCACTGTCAGCCCGACTTCACTTAAGAGGAACTGGCGCTCAGAGGGGTTAAGTCTGAAGTCACGCGGTTAATAAGACGCAGAGCGGGACTGGAACCCGGGCGGGGGCCCGTGGAGCCTGAGCTCTTTAGCAATTTGGCAGTTGGCTTCTCTGCCTGACATGGAGCAAGAACCCAATGAAGCAGTGGTCAGTTCTCCTTCTCAGGGGTCAGGCAGATGGAAGGAGGAACCGCTGGGCAAGAGGGAGAAGGGCCCACCTCCACCTGCCCAGCCCAGGTGGGTGGGGAGAGAGGCAGGAGGGGGACCCTGTAATATGACAGCTGTAAAGGAGCCCAGGGAAAGCCAGGCAGGTCAGTAAGATCCAAGCCAGCCTTGCCTGGGAGACAGAGGGCGGGTGGCAAGGGAGGGGAGACAGGGAGAGCCACAGGGACCCTGACTCTGTGCCGGGCACCCTGGAGCCTGGCTGCAGTCTGACCAGCAGGCCAAGACGGCACCCCGAAGAGGTGCAGGGGTGCAGAGGACAGGAGTCTGCAGCCCCCGGAGAAAAGTGCTAGTGTTGCCAGGACCCCGATATTTCTGGAGCAAATAGAATTTAAAATGGAATTTTAATAAGACTCCGAGGGACTGAAGACCCAAGAGTGAGACGCGAGCTGGAGGCCTTCTCACAGGGGGCTGCTGCATCGATTCGAATTGCCGCGTCACCATGCCCAAAAGGCTGGACCCTCCCCATGCACAGGACACAGAGAGCACAACACCAAGGTCACCGCATTTAACCTTCATCCTACCCTGTAGGTAAGTGCGGCCTACTTCTCTGTTCTCCATATCCTGACAGCAATCAATAAGACACTGTCATCATTTTCTCCACACAGGAAGAAACTGAGGCTCAGAGAGAGAAATGGAAATTGCCTAAAGGCACACCACCACCATGACCCAGCCGAGCTTGGAATCCAAGACCACCCTGAGCCAGTGCTGACCACTGTACTACCCTGCGTGGGTCCCTGGGGCCGTGGCCCTGGTTACTGACCACTCTACCTAGAAACGTCCAAATCGCTGCTTCTGATTTTCCAGCTGGTGCCACGTCATTAGGCTGAGCAGCCGCAGAGCCGGGCCCAGCTGCACTGCTCCCCACCTGCCCGCCTTCCCCAGCCATCAGCAGGGGGTTGACGGAACTGCCTGCATGATTGGGCATCCGCCTGGGTATTATTCTGTCCAGATCTGGGTTTGACAGTCTTTGTGCAGAACGTGTTTCACTCGTGACCTGCGCAAGACAATGTCAAGGCCACTGGAGACCCTCATCACAAACTGGGATATTCTGAGAATCCCCCGGTTACTGCTGTGGGTCTCCAACACAGCCCCCTCCCCCAGCCTCCAGCTCGTCATCAGCGGCCACAGCTGGGCTGGTGGCTACTCGCTTGCCTCCTGCGTGAGGGTCTCATTGCCAGACTTTGGCTTCTGAAATTCCCACCAGGACCCCTCCCCCACTCACCATATTGCTTTCCTAGGGACTCAAATCCTTCTCGCCCAACTGCCGTGGCGGACGTGGGGAGGAGCTGACGGCCTGGCTGACATCTGTGACATGGGACCCCTGGGCCTCTGGGTCTGCCCAACAGCGTTTCCATCCTTCCATTTGTGGCGGCCATGTTTTTAATGTTTGTTTTCCAAAGAAAGTCGTTTTGATATTAAAAGCTGAGAAAAGTGGTGAGATGTCAGGTTCCGTGACATTGAACTTGGGATCTTGGACCGGAGCAGCGATGGGGATTTTTGACTCTCTAGTCCTCGGGTCATGGATTAAAGCCTGTTACTGTGCCTGTTTATGGCAAACGATAGTTAAAGGACTGAAACGTGATCATTTTTAATCGTTTGAAAATTGACTCGAGTACGTCCAAGGTTATGCTTGTAACCATACTTCTTTCACACATTTTCATTATCAGAAGCTTTTCTTAATGGGAGAGAGAGGAGGTGAATTGTTCAGAACCCTTCAAGCATGTAATATTTGTCCATCAACGGCGATTCAGTGTAGGAAAGTGCAGAGAATCACTAGCCTAAGACGTCCATCCACTTAGCGCAGACACTGGGAAAGTGCGTCAGTTTCTACCATGAAGGCTTCAAAACTAGCCGAGCTGTGCTGGGCGTGGTGACGGCACACCTGTAATCCCAGCAGCTTGAGAGGCTGAAGCTGGAGGACTGCAAATTCAAAGCCAGCCTCGGCAACCTTAGTGAGGTCCTAAGCAACTTAGTGAGACCTTATCTCAAAGTAAAAAAATCAAAAGCGTTGGTGGGTATGGCTCAGTGATTTAGCACCCCTGGGTCCAATATCCATGACCAAAAACAAACAAACAAAAAAATCCAGGTTGTAAAGCATGGCTTCAGAATAGGACATGGACTATGACTGAATTTTTCTTACGTTTCAACTTTAAACCCAAATTCACGACTTTCTGGAGCCATGAGCTGAGAACACTGTGTCTGAGCTCAGCAGGAAAGAATACTTTGATTGATTAGTCATGTCTGCCATGAGCACAGTCAGGGGAGCTGTAGTAAAACATCAGATTGCAATCTGTCAGACGGAAACCAGCTCACGCCTGCTGCCCACTACCTGCGTATTGACCCAGCTTCCATCCTGTGGAAGATACATGAATAAGTCCCTGCCCTCGGGAAGCACAGTGCTCATGTGGGGGTCCAGATATGCCATGATCTACGACAGCTCTCCTGTGCACATGGCAGACATAGCTAATCCATGAAAGCATACTTTCCTGCTGAGTTCAGACACAGGGTACTCAACTCATGGCTCCAGAAAGTCATTGTCAGTGGATAAGAAGTGACATGCAAGATGGAAGCTATTGGTTGTTCCTGATGCAGACTTAGAAAAAAATAAGTAAGTACTAAGAGAAGTCTTTTATTTATTAATTTATTTTTTTTGCAGTGCTGGGGACCTAACCCAGAGCCTCATAAATACTAGATATACGCTCCACCACTGGGCCACAGCCCCAAAGCTGTCCAAAGAGACCAAGGTCTGGACTGTGTGCTACAGAAGACCTCAGGAGGAGCTTTTCACCATGGTGTGATCAGAGGAGGTTCCCGAAGGGGGGATTTCTGCCCAGGATTCAAGGTGACTGATGGGAGACACAGAGACATCTCAAACTGGGGGACTGTCAGCAGCCAGTGCAGGGGGGAGGGAGCAAGGGACCAGGCTGGGGAATGACTGCCTAGAATCTGGGTGAAATCAGAAGGTGGCGGTGCTCGGGACTTCTCCAAGGAACAGGTGACGGATAGGGGTGACCCAGGCCACCCTGGGAGGGATTTGAGAGCAGACCAAGGACACAGCACTTCCATATGGGCTTCTCGGCTTCCCTTTCCAAGGAGAAGAGGGCCAAGCGTCACCAGACATCTGCAGCCACCGCGGGGTTTGCAGCAGATGGGTTCCTTGCATGACTTGAACATCTAGTCAACAAGGAAGAGGCTTTAGGGACAGCCAGTGACGGGGCTGCTTCTGCCCCTCCCCTCCCAGCCACCACTGTGGCAGATTCAAGGCAGATGGGTGCCGTCAGATGGGCTGCTCTTCCCTTTAAGTGAGATGCAAACCCCCCAGATTCCCCTGCACCTCACACGGGCCAGCCCCGGGCAGTCTGCAAAATGCTGTCACGAAGATAAGATTCAAAGGACAGCAGGTCAGTGGCATCCAGAGCATGGGCTCCCTCACCACCCAGTGGGGGGCATCTCCTTGCTCATCGCCAGCTCCTGAGACGAGATTAGCAGCCCCAGACTTCCCAGCCCGGGTGTCCGTCTGGGGAAACTTATCAAAAGCTGTGAAATGTGCCCAGTGCCCTGCAGATGCTGGATCAAATAGGAAATAAAAGTGGCTTCTAAAGAGAACCTGCAGATAGAGGGTCTTGTCACGGCGCTCCTGATCCTTTCCAATGGAGTGACAGTGTTTGTGGACACCCTGTCCCTGTCCCTTTCTTCTCCTGGATGGCTGGGCTGGTGAGGATCCCCAGAAGGGGCTGAACACACTATTGATAGAGCAGGGGCGGGAACCGACGGCACTTTCTCTCCGAGCAAGGAGGCGGGCTTCAGGGAGCAGATGGGTTATTTATTCATTTCGTGCTGGGGATTGCACCCAGGGGCGCTTACCCAGGGAGCCACATCCCCAGCCCTTTTTTAAAAAAATACTTTATTTTGAGACAGAGTCTCTCTTGAGTTGCCTAGAGGCTTGCTAAGTAGCTGAGGCTGGCTTTGAACTCACCATCCTCCTGCCTCAGCCTCCTGAGCCGCTGGGATGACAGACATACGCCACCGCGTGGAGGGCTAAGGAGGCCAGCAAGGGTCGGTGGGTGTCCCAGGCCAGGAAAAGCTGGGCACTTCCCTAGGCCTGAAGAAGCAGGCAAGTCACCAGAACCAGGACAAGGTGGCTGGGTAAAGGAGGCAGGAACTAAGCCCTTCAGGTGAGGGACACTGCGGTCCCCCAGCAACCTGGCAGGAAGGGAGAGGGGGTAAATGCCCACCACTCTCCTGATGTCATCAGGCAGGTCTCCCTGGGGGTTCTCTGGGGGCAGCTCTGCCTGATGCCAAAGGGTAAGGGAGTCTGTCGGTGCAGCTGACAGGAGGGGGCCTTCCGGGGCCAGGACTTACTGGGGGCCAGACAACAGGGCTGGTGTCGGGGAGCAGGGGGAGGCCGAGGCTGAGGCGGGAGGATTCAGTGTGGCTTTGGAGACACAAGGGTCGGCCCGGCACTTACTGTGCTCTGGGCACGATGCTCGGTGTATGATCTCATTTAATTCCCACAACAGTCAGCCATGACCACATGACCTCGCACACACTCCAGACGGAGGTGTGGAGAGGTGGTGTCACTAGCCGGGGGCACATGTGGAAGAAGGGCCATCAGAGCTGCAGCCCAGAGCCCAGGTGCCTCCCACCTCCCTGCTCAGGAGGAGCGTAAAGTCGGATCACTGTACCTCGTCCTTTAAGGACGGCGTCATCACGAGTACTAATCGCTGATACTGTTATCAGTCCCACTGCCTTTCATTCACGGTCTCCCCACGGAGGCCGCTGGGGTCCCAGAGCTGGGTTTCCAACGGTGGCAGCTGCAGCCAGAGCCACCCTTCTTCTTCCTGCACAGGACGTGAGGACCCCAGCCCAGGGACACCGCTGGAGTCTGGGATGTGGCCTAGATGCCTGGCAGTGCTCTCAACCCACTCCTCCAGACCCTGTGCCACCAGGACAGCCTGTCACCAGCTGCCGGTTGGGAAATCCTCCTACGGATTTCAGGGGCCGCGGACTCCAGGGGCCCCCTCTGCAGAGGGAACGCTGTGCTTTGCTAAGGGGGTGTGGATAGCTCAGTTGGTAGAGTGCTGCCTCACACGCCCAGGGCCTGGGTTCAATCCCCAGCCACACCGCACACACACAAAGGGATCCAAGAGCACCGCATGGCACCTGCTGACTCGTCATCGCCTGTGGTGGCCTCCTCTTAGTGTTAACCGTCAGGAAGTCAAGCGTCACTCCAACCCTGCCCTCCCCCAGGCCCTGCCTGCTTTGTGAGGGAGCTCAAGGAAGGTTCTGCACTTCTGACCTGGGGGCACACTGCTCTCAGGGCACCACGGGGCTAGGAGCAAGGCGCCCTCCTCCACAGCCTGCCCCCTTCCAGCCAGCTGGCCACGCCCCCCGCCACCAGGCCACGCCTACCGCCACCAGGCCACGCCTCTTGCAACTAGACCACGCCCCTCACCACTAAGACCCCTAGGACCCTTGACTCCTTCCCTTTCCAGCTTCCTGGTTGGATTCCACCCCTTCGGAGTGTAAGGAGCGCCTGGCCCCGATCCTTCCCTAACGCCATCTGCAGGACTCCAGCCGGGATCCACGGGGACATCAGTCACCCACCAGGGCCGAGGCGTCAAGCTCACGGAGGCTCTCTGCCTGCCTGGCAGTCCTTCTGTTTGCCAAAATCCTCCCTCGAGCCCACATTTTGCATTTCTCTTTCTCTGCCCTCAGATTTCGTCCGCAGAAAAAAAGGCAGCCCACAGGACGGAGGCTCTTGGGCTCCCGCTGGAGACGGAGCCGCCACCCTCCCGCACCGTCTGTGCCCTGTCTGCTGTGCGGCAGCAGTGTCCTCCCGCCACCGGAGCCCGCACCCAGCCACTTGGAGCCTCGGCTTCTTCCCTGTCTCTCTCCCTCTGTCTTCACGGTTTCTGTCTGTGCCTGAAATTCCAGTGACCGCCTGTCCCCAGCGCAGCCACCACCTTCCCTCTCCCCGCCCCTGACAGCCACGGAGTCACCTGGACTCCCCGCCCACTCCAGGCCCATTCCCAGAGGCCCCATCAGCCGCGGAAGGTCCCTATTGGTCTCCAAGGTCACGGATGACCTTCACGGTCCACGTCCCACAGAGGAGGGGTCTCCCGTACTGGACCCTCCAGCAGTGGTCTCTGTTGTGGTGGCCCTCGCCTTGGAGAGCGTGTTTCCTGACGTTTTTGACTTTCCCGTCCCTGAGTTCTCTCTTGTCCTACGTCCCTTAGCCCCTCACTACTGTCCTTCGACGTCAGTGTCCGCAGACACTGTCCCTGGGCGTCCTTCTTCCTGCTCACCTCTCTTCCCAGTGCTCTCAGGGTGCACAAGACCCCGGGTCATCTCCAGCCAGCGACACAGTGAGTTCCAGAACCCCAGCACCGCGGGCACGGGGACCCCGGAGACCCTCGTCCCCTGCACCACAGGGAGCTCTGGCCTCGGCTGCCCCTCAGCTCCCCGACCCACCGAGTGCCGCCGCCACCCAGCAGGAGGGGCAGATGCTCAGGGCCAGCCCTCCTCCTCTCTTCCTGGGGCCATCTCTCCAGAGCAGGTCACCTCCCTGGCAGGCTGTCACCGTCTGACCCAGGGCGCTCCCCGGTTCTCACTCCCAGGCCCCCTGGCCAGCCTGCTCTGCACCCGGCGACCGGGGGTCAGTGCACCGCCCAAGCTGACCAGTCAGACCTCCGGAGAGAGACCTTTCCGTAGTTCCCACCGCTGCTGGGACAAAGAGCTACCCACCGATGGTGGCCCCAAGGTCCTGAGTGGGCCTGGCTGGCCTGACCGGTCCCTCCCTCCCCACCAGTCTGCCCTGTGCCGTCTCCACGGCCCGCCTCCCTCTGTGCTTTCTAACCACCCTGCTTCTTCCCCAGGGCCCCTGTGGGTCCCGTCCCTGGGATATCTTGGCCCTCATCCCGAGGCCTTGACCTGCTAAATGCCACTCACGGTGCCAGAGGCTTGCGGGGTAGCCCACTGGGGATATGGGAGGGAGGTAACAGCATTTTTTGTGCAATTATTTGTTCTTGTATTTTTAAGTGATTTTTGGAGCTGACTCTGGAGCCAGAGGTGCTCTACCCTGAGCTGCATCCTAGCCCCTTTGATTTCTAGTCAGGGTCTTGCTAAGTTGCTGCGGACTGGCCTCAAATTTGCCTCTGGAGTAGCTGGGATTACAGGTGTGCATCACTTGCATCTGGCCTATAACTTATTTTTTTTTTTTTAAAAAAGGTCTATTTTACATGTGCTTTATTATGTGCATGATGTATTAGTAATAATAGGGCACATAGATCAATATACACGTGCTTCACAAAGAATTAAATATGCACATATGAGGCATATATGCCCCAAATGTTTTTAGTGAAGGGGTCTCCAAGACAGTTGCAGGTCAGAGCACTGATCAACAACCACTGCTTGGGAGTCCCCGAACTCCCTCTCCACACTCTCCACAGCTGTCCACTTCCACCGATGTGTCTGCAAGACGAGCATCTCTCCCCCTGGAACGTGAACTACACAGCGTCAGGGATGTGGTTCACCTTGTGACTGTGGTGTCCAATGCTTGCTTACTCAGGGCCTTGCACACAGTAGGTGATCAGAAATCCGTATGTGATGAAGGAATGTCCTAGAAGAGGAGGTTCCTGCTCCCCTCCCCACACGAGCAGGAGCATTTCATCTTTCACATCTGGGACACTTTTAATATAGTCTCTCCCCCTGCATGGAGACAAGCCACTGCTTTGGCAAAGGAAAAAGAAGAGAATGATTTTGAGACACCTAAACTGTGCTTTGAGGAGTGGCCAGGGCCGAGGCTTCTTGTGTCCATCCTAAACCTTGCCTTAGAGAACCTTATTACTATCCGTCTCCAGTCCATCTATGGGAAAAGTGAGATTCAGCATGGCCAAGGTCATGGAGGAGTCTGAATTCAAGTTCAGGATTTTGTGTCTCACTTGCTTCCTATGAGATAGCTCAGCATCTTCATCATAAAATGAATATTTTCATTCTGAGAGATAATTTTCTGTATTGGGAAGCATATTTGTCCATTTCCATCACTGTAATGAGATGCCTGAGGCTGGGTAACGTTTAAAGAAAAGAGGCGGAAAGTTCAAATAGCACCAGCTGTGGTGAGGGCCTCGTGGTGGAGGGTCTTATGATGGGGGCAAGTGTAGGAGGGAGAAATCACAGCCAGATGGAGGTCAGAGAGTGACTCAGGGCCAGGCTCACTTTTTTATAACTAACCACAGGTTCCATGAGACGGTATTAATCCCTTAGGGGGACGGGGCCTCATGACCTAAGGATTTCCTGTTAGGCTCCGCCTCTTCAAGGTCCACCTCCTCTAAACATGGCCTCTCTGGGGACCAAGCTTCCAACTCGTAAGCCCTCGGCAGACACCCTCGGAGCATGTCCACCGCGGCAGCAGGCTGGTACGGATACTCCGGGGACCCCAAGTCAGAGGCTCTGCGGCAGCTGGGGCCGGGACCCCTGATGGCCTCTGTAGGTTCTGCCTGTGGCTGTGGACAGAGGGTGACAGTCACTGGCTGCTCCTAGGGTCCCTCCTGGTGCCTGTGACCAGCTCGTTAGGCGTCGCCCTTGAGAGTGGACCTCGGGGCCAGCGGGTCCTGCTGTGTCTCTCTTGAAGCCACCACCTTCCCTGGTGGCCTGGCCCTGCATGAAGTCACCGTGGTGGGGAGGAAGGTGGGCGGCAGGGAGCGGGGCAGTGCCCGCGCAGAGGAGGAGCCCCTCGAAGGCGGCAGTGCCCAGGGCTGCCCGGGGGTGGGGGCCTGTGGCCGTGGCCGTGAGCCCTTCCCCGACCCCACTCCTCCCGAGCACCCTCCATCGGAGCAGCAGGCCGAGCAGCCGCCTCACCGTCACCTCTCCCCCTGACGCCACCTCGGCAGCAGGTCCCCCGTGTCCTCCCATCGGCTGGCAGCTGACCGTCTGGGAAACTCTCTCCAATGTGCACCAAGAGAACAGGGACCTGGGGGGCGGAGCCAAGGACAGGGACGCTGCCCACACCCCTCCCCTCAGCTCCTCCATTCCCTGGTGGCTCGGAGCTTCTCCAGGGGACACAGCGCCCGCTCCTGCTGCTGCGTGTCTGCGACGTGTGTGTGGGCCCCAGTCCCACTGTCCCCTCCTGCTCCGCCTCCCGTCTGGTCACCAGGCCTCTCTGCCTCGAGGAAGGAGAGGTGGTGAGGGGGGAGGAGTCAGGGAAATGGGTCACCGCGTCCTAAGGTCTCTGCCAGGTGGACAAGACTCAGGTGCTCAGAATCCTGATCAACGTCTCAAGATATCATTGCAACACAGTGGCTTTCCTATGTCATAAAGCGATGGAAGCACATTTTACCTAGTGAGTTAGCACCCAGAGATGCTCCTGGCCTAGAAGACGGGGGTGAGCATGGCACCAGCCCCAGGGAGAATGCTCCGACCCACCCCCACCCCCGCCCCCGCACACCACCCCAGTGGGACGCGGGACCCAGAGCCTCCGCCTGCTGGGTGGAGCATACTGGGACCCATGAGGGCCCAGAGCTGTGAGGGGAGGCACGGGAAGGTGACAGGGACATAACAGGCAACGTATTTGAAGGACAGGGCGGGTGCCAGTGTGCTGAGGGGCCAGGCCTGCTGTGCACTCCACTTCCCGCGTGGGACTCAGGAGCCACCAGGTGTGCCCACCTAGACTCCACTGATGACGTAGTCAAGAGTGAAAGTCTGCTAGATACTCCCGGTGACAGGGGAATCTTCCTAAAATGAGAGTTTGCACTCAATAGCAAAACCCCAAGGATCCTATTTGAAAATGGGCAGAACTCCTAGATAGTGAGAAGACAGACAAACAGCCAACAGGAGGCGAGGACGGCTCAGCATCACCGGCCACCAGAGCAGACGCACATCAAACCCAGCGAGGCCTCGTCTCACTCCAGTTGGATGGCCACGATCAGAAAGAGAAAAGGGCCAGACCTTGTGACGCGTGTCTGTAATCCCAGTGGCTTGGGAGGCTGAGGCCAGAGGACCGCAAATTCGAGGCCAGCCTGGGCAACTTGGTGAGACTCTGTCTCAAACTAAAATAAATAAAAGGGCTGGGGATGTGGTCAGTGGCAACACACCCCCTGGGTTAATTCCCCAGGACGAAAAAAATGGGGGAAAAAAATAACAAGTGTCGGTGAGAATGTGGCAAAGAGAACCTTTACCCATTGTTGATGGGAATTTAAGTCACTTTGGCCATTATGTTTTTGAAGTTCCTCCAAAAATAAAAAGGGTGACTCCCGTATGAGCTGGAAGTCCCGGTGCTGGGGGTGCAGCCACAGGACAGGGGAGAACACGCCGAGACCCGCACCCCACCTTCACGGCAGCCCTGTTCCCACGAGCAAAATGTAGACTCGACCCGAGGCCCCGCCACAGACGGTGGATGAAAAGTGTGGAAAGATTCACCAACTCTCTCCAGCGTCACTCCAACAGATGGCAGCCTGCCCTGCATGACAGGATGGACGGACCCGGAAGGCATCACCCTCGGTGGACAACCCAGACTCAGGAGGACAAACAGCGCCCAGCGTCACTCCCACTCGGAATCTGGAAAAGCCACCTTCACAGAAGAGAAGCGGCGTGGGAGGACGGTCACAGAGGCCCAGGAGGAGGAGGAGGGGACAAGGAGAGGCTGGTCAATGGGACCCAGCTGTAGTCGGCTGGTTCTGGTGGCCGGCGGCACAGGAGGGCCACTAGAGTCAACAACAGTGCAAATCTCCAAAGAGCTTGAGAGAGGCTTGTGGGGCCCCACCAGAGAGAGGGCGGGCACAGAGACGGGCACGCTACCCCCCTCTGATCACTCCAGAATGTGCTCACGGATCAGAAATCACGTTGGAGCCCCTAAATACAGTCACTGTGCCCATGGGAACAGGCTGGGCACAGTGGCACACGCCTATCATCCCAGTGACTTGGGAGGCTGAGGCAGGAGGATCTCGGGTTCAAATGTCAGCCTCAGCCACTCGGTGAGACTCTGAGCCACTCAGTGAGACCCTGTCTCAAAATAAATATAGAAAAGGACCAGGGATGCGGCTCAGTGGTTAAGTGCCTCTGGACTCAATCCCTGATACAAAAAAAAAAAAAAAGATTAAAAAAGAAAAAGAAATTCCCACCTCCTACAGAGAACGCCACAGATGAGCGATCATTCAGCCGATCTATAATCTAACTGCTACGTCGTCTTTGTGTACATGCTCCTGCACTGGCTAAGTTTCCCAATAACGACTTTCTAAGAAATACGTCAGGAGTGTAAATCAGAATAGACCTACACGGATCACTTTGGAAAAGGCTTTGGATTTATATATATATGAAAAGCCTAGAAGAGGCCACAGCGAGACACTTAGCCCCCACCAGGGACCGCTGGGGCGGGCGGGGGGTGGGCCTGGATGCTGCTGGTGGAAGCCGGTGACCTGCCCCTCAGGAGTCCCACACAGGGTTCCAGGAGGATCCGCAAGTCAGTCCCAGCTGTGGACCTGGAGCGGCCGACAGCGGTGCTCACAGATACCGAAGGGGACGCCCACGGCTAAGAGTGACCGCCAGCCCGACGCCCAGGGAGGACCGCGCCGCAGGGTGCTGAGCGCAAGAAGCCAGAGACAGAGGGACACACACCGCCTGTGTCCGTTTCTAGGAAACATCCAGAACAGGCAAAGCCACAGGGACAGGAAACAGGGGCGGTTCCCGAGGGCTGGGGCGGGGAGGGGCAGGGACTGCCTGGTGGTAGGGCTCGCTTTGGGGGTGATGCAAAGGTCCTGGGACGGGGCGGAGGTGGTGTTTGCGACAGTGAACTGACCACCTGTCTCTGGTTCGTACATTTTTAAAATGGTTGATTTTACGTGGATTCTACTGCAATGCAAAAGAAAACAGAGCTTTGAAAGTCACTGTGACCTTCGTGCCATCAGGACAGGCTCAGGGGCCTTGTAGGGACGTTAGTGAAGGATTGAGTCCTGCCTGCCTGCGCTGGCCTGCCTGAGGTTCACAAGGCCCTGCCTGCCCGTCACACACTGGCCGCTCTTCACGTGCACCACCCTCCCTAGGCCCTCCTCCGCGCTAGGGCCCTCCTGCCTCAGGGCCCTGGCCCAGGCTCAATCCTCTTTGTGGCGCTCCCAACACCCACCCCTATGGCCCTGCTCAACCTGTGCTCCGATTCCAGCTCTCAGCTAGGCCTCCCCTGACCCCCGATGGGGTCATTTCCACCCGGCAGCCTCCCAGCTCCAGCACCGTCTCCTGGACCCCTCACCCCCACGGCACACTCTCACTTCTTTGGACTCTGGTCTCCCCCGTCACATCTTTAGTTCCGTGAGAACTGACACTAGGTCACTGCGTTGTTGGGTACCACTGAATCCCCAGCACTGTATCTGGTATGCAGTAGGTGCTCAATAAACAGGATCAAGGAGGAAGGGGAGGGGGAGAGGGAGGGGGGGCACAGGCCCTTTCACTGCTCTCCTTTTGAGTTCTCCTAACACACTATTCCTCATCGAGTTGGCTGTAGGGGCCTTTCTGTGCTCGTGTGTGGACTCCAATACGTAAAACACGAGCCCTCGGCGCTCGGAACTTGTCCTTATGAGACTGACCTCCTCCCTCCTCAAAGCAGGGTCCCAGGGGCACTGGGTGCAGTGAGGTGGTCACTGGGAACTGGACGGGAAAGGGCTCCTCCCCACCGATTCCCCCCACGCTCTGACTCGGGGCTCAGTGTCTGCCGTGGCCCCCCTCCTCCCTGGCTCCGATTCTCGCCCATCGGTGGGTTTCTTCTCCTCCTCCCCATCTGCTTAGGCCCTGTGTGATTCTCCTCAGCTCTGCCCCTCGCTGCGTCCGGCGGCCTCCGGATCCCCCTTCCTGCTGCCCAGGAGTCGACAGTGACCTGGGCCTTGGCGGAAACTCAGGGCCTCCACGAGGAGGAGAGGCACGCACCTGAGTGGCCTCTACGCTGCACCGAGGGGCAGCCCCACGGGGACAGGGCTGAGGGACACAGACCCAGAGTCCCTGTCCTGGGTGTCTGGAAGCCTGCCGTCTCCCGTGGGTGTGCACCTCTCCCTGAAACCACCCAGGCTGATTTCCTGCTGAAAAATGCACACTGTCTTGCTGTCGCTAAGCAACCAGCCCAAACAAGTCTACTGCGTCTCTGGAGGGTCCTGAGCTACACCCAGCGCCTGGAGCACAGGGAGGCGCAGGAGGCGCAGCTCCCCAGAGCACGGGCAAGGCCCAGACTGCCTGCTGGGGCCGTGCGGAGAGCCGGGCCCACAGGTCCGCGGAGACCCTGAGTGTGTCGGTTCCTCCTGAGCTCCAGCCAGTGACCCCAGGTGGGCCTGAGCAGAGCCCTCCACCCACTCCAGCCCCCACTGGAAAGAGCCCCTGAGCTTTCTGGGTTCCACTGTCCCCTCTGTAAAGTGCAAACCACAGCTACGCGAGTTTCACGGGGCTATCGGGAAGGTCCCCATCGATGTGGTTCAAGTGCTTAGAACAGTGACTGGCCCAGTGACCGGCACAGTGACCGGCACAGGCAAAGAGCCTGGTTCACACCAGGACGGCTCTATGGGAGCACATCTCTTGCTGTTGGTGGTGTTTGTGGGGACAAGGGCTCATCAGTCAGGACGCGGGCTCACAGTGAGCTCAGAATGGACCTTTAAACACAGGAGTAGCTCAGCGGGAGGACGCGCTCCGCCTGGGTTCCAGCCACAAGAAGCAAAGTACACGAAACAAACAAAACCAACCCTAACCAACAAGTAAAGGCTGAAGGGCGCGGCCCCACAGAGGCGGCCCCACAGCGGTGTGGGGCGAGTCAGTTCCGGGGTGGGGTCACAGTTCCCGGGCCACCTGTGGTCAGGACGGGCAGGCGGGCCTGGGAGGCCATCACCCCAAGCTGCGGGAAGCTCTCCCGGCGTCCCTCCCACCCTGCTCATCCGGAGGAGCAGGGCTGTCTTTGCTCTGCGGCAGCCTTTGCCCACCAGTGCCCACCATGCCCTCCAGTGCCCTCCAGTGCCCGCCGCCCCTGATGAGTGAGCTCATTAACAGGAAAGGCAGCACCTGTGCCCGCCGCCGGGCTCTGCCAGGGTGAGGACGGTGAGGGTGGGGGGCTGCCCAGGGTCTAGGGCCAGGAGAGGGACAGGTGGGGGGGCGCCACCGCCCACAGATGGTGCCGAGGCCCCAGTGCCAAGGGACGGTCTCTCTGCTGCCACAGGACCACGGCGGACAGGGCTTGGGAGGAAGCTTCTAACAGACCACAGAGAGGGTCCTCTCAAGTACAGCCCCAAAGTCCTCCTGGCCATAAAAATATTAAATTAATATAAACACCCGTCACGTGGCTCCATGACAGTTTTTAACATGACATTTTAAAAATCAACGTCTAAGGACGTAGCGAGAAGCTCACATGTCATACGGATCAGGCTGGGCACGTTGTCACAGAGTGACCACACTGTGTGACCAGCACATGTCACCAAGCAGGGCAGCAGCCAAAGGCTGGACACGGCCCTGCTCCCCCAGGGGACCCCCACCAATACATAGGGCCAGCTGCAGATTTCCGGTCAACGCCTCCCTGGTGGCACCCCCGCGGTGACCACCCTGTCCTGTTCATTCCTCCAGCAACACGGTGACTGAGTTCCAAAGACACCTTGTCACGTGCCCAACTTCAAGCAGATGTTGTCAGGGATAGCCACCAACCCACCAAACACATAAATAAATCATGAAGGACACTGCTGGCCTGGGGAGAGGGGACCACCGTCCACACATTGTTTGTTTGATATAAATCTGTCACTTATCTCATCAAATCTAGGAATTGATATTGTGGCGTCACAGGAAGCCCCTCCGGGCTCTGCCTCCCTGGAAGGATGGACTTTTCAGTTTGAGAGTGGGAAACAGGCGGTGTGGACGCAAGAGGCCCAAGTAGTGACCGCTGCTGAGGCCGAGTGACCTTACTGCCTTCCACCGCACCTTGGCTTTGAGGGGACAGCATCAGGGTCCCCTGGGGGCCTCGCCAGCATTTGAGAAAAACACTTAAGGTCACAACAAGGTGAGGGCTAAGGGGACCCCGAGACAAGGCTCTCTGGAGACAGGCCTGCGTCCTGTGTGACGGCAGGGGCGGCTCCGCTGGCTCTCCAGTGGGTGGCAGGGCAGAGGACTTCCCCTGAGCGGACCCAGGGCCGCCCAGGGGCAGCCCGCCCAGACCAGAGGGCAGAGACAACCCAGGGGCCGTTGCCACCAGCAAGTGCATTCGGAAGCAAGAAGGAGGTCCTTGTCCCGCTCTGCCTCCCCAGGGCTCCCTGCTCAGGCCACCAGCACCCATAATAACCAAGCTTCCCAGCCTGGGCTGTGACAGGAAGGTGCCGGGGTCCTGCCAGACCAAGAGCAAGCAAGTGGTGAGACGGAATTCCTTGGGTCCCCTGACGGTCGCCGTGCGCGAGGACAAGGACAAGAGAGAGGTCCAGAGTGTGGTTTTAAGAACCACGGAGAACTGTGGCCCGGGGCTGGCTGGAGGCACTACAGGGGACCCGTTACCAAGCGCTTCCACCCTCTGCCCCCTCCCCTAAGTAGGGCTTGCTGACCTCTAGGATTCCTGGAGCTGTCCCCAGAAGCCCAGGGACACGTCCCAAGGCTGTTTGAAAAAGCAGGAACAGCGGTGGAAGGGACGCCAGGCGCTTCCTGGTCAGTGAGTTGACCCACAGGGACTGGCAGGAGCCTGGGCGGGCCCCACACTCCGAATTAGGGATGAGTGTGCCCCGTGGTGAAGCACCTGTGTCTGGGACCGTCCACGACTTTCCCTGGGGACAGTCACGTGGATTGGTGAGACGACTGCGGGTGGTTTTTATGTCTTCTTACAGAAGACGCTGTTCCCGCTGGAGGCAGATGAAAATAAGACGTCGCTTCTACCTTCCCATCCTAGCCCATGACCCTGGAAACTCTGTCCCCAGGCCCATCAGCAGGCTCAGACCCCTGGGAGACGTCCAAGTTCTCTTCAGACTCACAGGAACCTTCACCTTCATGCAGCCCTCCAGGGCCTGAAATCCGGTTCCCAAGTCCGGCCTGCAAACCCCAGAGGTTCCCCAACAGGACGGACAGGGACGTCTCTGTCCCCAAAGACGGCCCAGTTCTCGGGGAGGGGGGATGGGGACTTTCCAAACCTCACACCCCTCTGCCGGGCGTTCCCCTCCCCCAGCCCTCTCTCTCTAAGGCGCATCTTCAGAGAGCACCACTGGCCCGGTCTTCTTTGTCCACATCTGCCACTGAGATCACGTCACCTGCCACCCTGCAGACACGGGCGCCTGACTTTCTTTGAAATCAACGGGGGCCGTCTTTCCTCTATTTACTTTATCTAGGTCAGCGGCTGAAGGAAGCTGCCACCAAGCCATTGTGAGACCTCAGCCTGCCACACTCTATAGACAGAGCCCCAGGTGGCTCCATCCCGTGTCCCCCAGGAAACCACTCAGGGGACTGTGGATGGGCAGGTGTCATGTGTCAATAAAGGCTCATTGTGTCCCTCTAGAGCCCGCACCAGACGGATGCACCCACCTGGGAGTTGCTAACAGAGCTACCCCCAGCTGGCTGCTGGGACGCAGTTGTGTGTGACAGTTTTTTCCTTGGACGCCAGGTGGTTTCCAGACACTACTCTGTGCTGGGAATAAGTATTATGCAAGGAGGCGAGAACCAAAGACCCGCCTGCACTGTCGCAAGTGCTGTGGAAGAATCTGGAAGCAATGGTATGGGAGAGGGTGACGTGGAGACGCCTCGTTTCACATGACAGTAGGCATCCTCCTCCCTGACTAGGTGACACTGAAACACAAAAGAGACCTAAAGGGTCAGGAGAAGCCATCTGTGTGAAAAGCTAGAAGAGAGGGGAGGACAGAGCTCAGTGTCCTGTAAGAATAATCATAAAACCAGGGAGGCGGAGACTGCAAAACAAGAGGACACTGGCCTGAGCCGGGCTGTAGAGAGAGCCACTCTGGATCAGGCAGGTGAGGGAGCACCGTGGAGCAGCTGGGGGTATGGACTCCAAAGTCAGACCAGTTCTGGAGAGCTAGGCTCTAAAACTTCTCTGTGTGACCTTGGGCAAGTTACTTACCCTCTCTGAACCTCTATTTCCTAATCTTTTGATGGAATCATCCCATAGCTTCTTGACGGGTTGTTAAATGCATTAATAATGTAAAGCACTCCTAAGAGGACCTGGCACAGAGCCTGTGCCATGGTTTGCTGTGACTTATCTAATGAGATGTGTGGACAATCGTATTAGGGCTGAGACTTCCTGCCTTGTCTTTAGCAGATGATCAGCCCTGGAGCCAGCCACTGGTTGTCAATAGGACAAAGCACGGGAGGGTCCTGGAGGTCACTTAAACCCACTGCTTCTGCAGGGGTCCTCTCCGGGAAGGGAGGACACAGTGCCCAGAGAGCCACCCCTGAAAGGAGCACAGTGGCCGTCCCTAGGTGCCCTGGGCAGGAGAGGAGCTGGAGAGGGCTCCATCACTTCTGGAAAAGGGTTCCTCCAACCCCTGCCAGCGGGGCGCTACTCCCACTTCTAGATCATTCCAGCCTGTCGTCCCACTGCCCTGTGGCTCCTGTTCAGCCAGAGTCAATGTCACTTTCCTTCAGCTGTAAGAACTCAAACCACTTTCCTTTCCAGGTCACTGTATGGTGACTGGCACAGGCCCCGCACACCTGGACCCCGTGGCTTTGGGATAATTGATTGGAAAAAGGATGGAAGCCCCGAGGTTGAGTGCCACCCCAGAGCCCCGTGAGCTCCGGAAGGAATCTAGAGGGACTGGGGAGGTCATTTAAGTCCCCCCCCCCCCAGCACAGGGCCAGCCTTCCTCAAAGCACTCTGACCAGGCACCTCCTGGGGTCCTCCAGGGAACCTCTGGCACCGTCCCTGGAGAACACCCTGGAGGTCACAGCTGGGGACTAGACCCCTCCCGGGCCGCTGCCGCAGGGCACCCTGGGACTGCAGCCCATTTCCTGCCCCAAGGAGCTCTGCACCGAGCAGATGCCAGGGGGCACCCTCCTGCTCCAGGGACCTTCCGAGACCGCCCGCCGCGGAGGGAGGCTGCGGGAGCCCTGGCTGGCACAGCTGAGGACAGGAGGCCCCTCCTGGCGTCGCCCGGTCGCACCCCCAGTCCCCGCTGGAGGAGGAGGCGCGGGCGGGGAGGGGGCGCAGCTCCCTTTGGGTTTTCTTCTCCGCCAGGTCCGCGGCCGCCCAGCTCCCTCCTCCCTCCGCAGACCCCACTCCAGTCCCCGACCTGTCCCTTCCCCACTCTCAGCCCCCGGTTCCTGCAGCCCGGCTCCCGGCCCCCTCCCACGTCCTCTTCCGAGTGCCCTGACCCCCGCAGCCCCCGCAGCCCCCGCAGCCACCAAGTCCCTGCGTTCCCCGGGGTCCCCATGGCCACCCGGGTCGCTTCCCCTGCCCTCCCCTTCAGCCCTCGCTGCGGCACCCCATCCCTCTCCGTGCCTCTCTGCACCCTCACCCCCAGTTACCCTTCACCTCCCTCCGATCCCCCCAGGCCTCCCCGACCCCTGGGGCACGTCCGCGGCCCCCTCCCAGCCCAGTGCGGGAGCCAAGGGAGCCTCGCGGCCGCGGCGCCTCCGCCCGCGCCCCCAGGTCCCCGCCACGGCCCGGCGACCCCGCCTCGCGGGAGGGCCCGGCGCCGCTCACCTGTTGGGCGGGCTGCAGCACCCCCGGACTCGCCTTCTCGGGGTCCGGCTCTCGGTCCCGCGGCAGCAGCCCCTTCTTGGGGTGCATGTGCCGGCACAGGCAGGTGACCCCGCACAGCGCGAGGATGCTGGTGGCGGTGCCCAGCGTGGCGCCCAGCGCGATCACCGGCACCGAAAGCACCATGGTGCCTGCTCCCGGCGCGGGGCTCGGTCCCGCCGCCTCGCACCACCCAGGTCCCCGCCGCCGCCCGCCGCTAAGCAGCTGCCGGGTCCCCGCGAGCCAGCAGCTCTCCCGCCGCCAGAGGGGCGGGGAGCGAGGGAGAGAGGGAGGGAGGACGGCGGCGAGGACGTCAGAGGAGGCTGACACCGAGCCGCGTCAATCAGCCGCCCCCCCTTCCCGCCAACATGTGACCGGACCCCCACCCAACAGCAGCCCGGGCCTTCCAGGTGGAAGGCAGCTCGGAGTGTCTCAGGCTGGGGACCATTTGGCCCCTAGGAGAGACTGGCCCTCGCTGAGGTCGCACCCGTGAGCGCAGGAATCAGGCCTGCGACCTTGTCTTTAAAGGTTCCCTTTAAGAGACATCTCAATTTTTGCTCATCCTCTTTCTCCCCCAGGGGCTGTCCCGGAGGTGACAACATAGAGTGGGGTGTGGGGGGGGGGGGCGCTTTGCTGACATGCAAACAAGGGGCTGAGGTTCCTCTCCCCCAGAGGGAAGAGTGGGGCAGCAGGCAGAGGGCTAGCACTTGCTCTGGCTCAAGACTGTCCTGTGTCCTGCTGAAGATGGGCACAGCCCCTCTGTGATCTGCAGTCCCCTTGGACTGGGCGGCAGTTGGCCTCTGTGACCTACTCCCATCTGCAGGGGTGCTCCTGTTCGTGGGTCCATGGAGAGGCCAGGCTGGGAGGAGACAGAAACAGGGTCATCTGGCACCCAGATTCCAAGGCCACACTCAAGAGAAGGACTTGTCCTTGGAGGACAAAGAGGATCTGCCTCAGCAGCTGGGACACCCTTGATTCAGAAAGAGGGAGAATAAAAGTGGTCTTCGAGGGCAGGGAAATTGGACTCCTCGGCTTGTGGGGACTGTCTAGAGATAGTGGGCTTCTGTTCTCTCGTCACGTGGAGTGTTTCACTCGGCAGACGCGGGGTGCGTGTGGGAAGGGGCAGAGAGGATTCCGTCCACAAGCTGCTGACCCCAGAGTCCGTGACCTCTCCTCCGGACCTTTGCTGCTGAGCTGCGGATGCCATCAAGGCCTGGTTCCATACCCAGCCCACGCCCTGCCTATTTGCCAGCTACCTGCAGAAAAAGACCCCCGTGACTCAGTGGTTCAGAACACTGATTCTTCTATCTACCGTGATTTTGTGGGTTGCCTGGGCTCAGCTGGGTGGTTTGCCTGCTCAGCGTGATGTCTTTTGAGTCTGCAGTCATGGTGCGGTCCCACCGGGCTGTGATGATCCCTGGCAGTTGCTGCGGCTGTAGGGGGGGGGTCCCAGCTGGGCTATGCATTTCTTCAAGGGGTGCACTTTTGTTCTCCTCCAGGTGGCTTGTCCCTGTAGCTGAAGCGTCTCACAGCATGGTGGGCAGGTTCCAAAAGGAAGAGGGTCAACGGCCAGTTTAAGGCCTGGATTCAAAAGTCGAAGAGCCACTACCATGTTTGGCCAAAGCAATACAGTTCCTCTAATTCTTTTCCTTTGGGACATCCAAAAGGGTGTTTCTGAAATGTCACACTGATCCTGTCAGTCACAGGCACTATAGCTTTAAAGGTTCTCCAGGGATATACCCCAGAGACAACTGGGATCCAGAGCCCTGAGGGACACAGTCCCTGCTAACCCCTCCAGGCTCCTCTTAATGCATTTCCCAACATGACCGCTCCCAGAGGGTTGGGATTCATCCAACAAGCTGACATCTTTAGAAGCTCCCTGTCACCACCAGTGGGTGCATGCAGTAGGCACTCAATAACAGTTGAACGACTCACACGATAATCTCACACAGGACTTTTATGGCTCATAAGGAACCCCATTTGCTGTGTGAGCTCCATTTTATTAAATTGGCTCTTCCACAAGTATTGATCGTGTGCCTGCTGTATACCGGGCATACATATTGTCCTGCTGAGCCCCATTTGCTACCGATGGTAGCCCTGAAGTGCCGGGGTCCCTGGTGTCTGAATTAGCATTCCCTCTCATCTGAGCTTCCCTGGGAGGTCTTCCTTGGCTGCCAGGCCTGGCAAATGCAAATTGTTCTGGGGAAATTCGTGGTTTAATTAAAGCTTTCAGCTCCGGGTCTCCAGGGCCTGGGCTGCTCCCCCTGGGAGACCCTTAATGCCACAAATCTGAACAGGATCCGGGATAGGGGGAGGGGGGAGGGTAAAGAGCACTTAATATCAGAAAATGTCTGGCAGAGACCAGACACCTGCCTGTGGTCCCCGGTTACTATGGTTACCAGGATGCAGGCAGCTGCAGTGGCCTTCATTTATAAGAGGACCCCAGCCCAGGAAGAGGAGCCTGCCTCTCTGGAAGGCAGTGAATCTGTGGCAGATTGCAGCCCTGAAGGCTAGACCCCGAAAAGAGTCCTGCAGATTCTGAGGCGCCTGGGCCATCTGACCGGGCATCCTTGCACTTCTGTCTCATCAAAGAGTGACTTATGCTTCTTGCTACTATCTCTGGGCGGGGACCTTTAATGACAACTCTCTAAGAAAAAGTGTCAGTGGGTTCCTTTGAAAACTGAGATCACATCCACTGACAGAGGCAGCTGAGGGGAGGGGGCGAGAAACTGAGGATGTGGCCTGCAGATAATTGGCAATGTGGGGGCTGCCAGGCTGCCGAGGGCAGACGAGGGCAAGATGCTGGGGAGCTCCTGCAGGGCTGAGGGGTGGATCCCTGGAGCCTCCCGCGCTTCCTGATGAAATGTCACCATTGTTATTTTGATCGATATTGGGCTTGTTGGATGTCTGGATGTTCTGAAGCATCACTGGATTTCTAAGGTATTAAAGTTCTTTGATCTGGGAGAGAAGATTTCAAATACGGGTAAGCATCTCTTGACTATGGGACTCATCATTAGGCAATTCCTTTGTTGTGGGGACACGATAGTCTTCTCACACAGACCTAGATGGCTCAGGCCTGTCCATGCAATCCAGGAAATGGGTGAGGCTGCCGTCCACATAGTCCAGCACATTGTTCCACAGCAAACTCTTTTTTAATAAGTAAGGGTGCACTCTAAAATAATCATAAAACATAATACATAAAGCAGTGACCGTGGTTTATTTTCATCTTCAAGTATTATGTTCTGTGCACAATCTCTGTGTTGCACTTTAATGTGACTGGTGGCACAAGAGGTTCACTTACACTAGCATCACTACAAACAGAGGAAGGCATTACTCCACGATGTCTTCTTAGCTAGAGACACCACTCAGGGATAGGAATTCTCCAGCTCTGTGATGATTTTAAGGGATAATCATTGTACCTGCTGACTCTCATCGACTCACACACACTTGTTATGCCGTGTCCAGCTATATAGAAGGTTCTCTTGTTTAGCAAACATCTATGGTGTCTGCATATGGTGCCAGAAGAGCGGGAGACGTGCAAACAGAACGATTGAATTTGAACATTGGAAGGAGTTTGGCGATCACTTTCTGAAAGTCTTTTATTTTACCAGTAAGAAAACTGAGCTCCAGAGAGATTGCAGCTTGCCCCAAAAGTAGAAGAATAAGAAGCTGGGTAGGTGTTTTAGGTCAGAGTAAGTTAGGCCTTGCTGCAGTAACAAATAAGCCTGCAAACCCTCAGGAATGACCTCATTAAAAATGTATCTCAGATTCATTCCACTGCCTTTCCTTTTTCTATCCCCTTCCCTTCCCCGCCTTCCCCTTTGTCTAATCTACTGAATATCTATTCTCCACCCCCCACCCTGCTTACTATGGGTTAGCTTCCAGTATCCACAAAAACATGCAAGCTTGGCTTTGGGGGACTAGATTATTTCACTTAGCATGATAGTCTCCACCCATTCACTTGCAAATGTCAAAGTCAATCTTCATGTAGAACTGAAAAGAACCAATTTTTTAAAAAGTCTATCTCCCTGCTGTCTACCTCCAAGGAGGGTAGGATGGCGCACAGGACACTCTTCTCCAATCGGTGGCTTCGGAATCTAGGATGGTTCAGTCCTGTGACTCCTTTGCTTCCAGCCACACCGAGAAGGGAGAACCCACGATGGTGACATTTTCGAGGCCCTGGTAGAAATGGAGTCGATGGAGTGCTCCATCCCGTGGGCCAGAATCTGGAAACAGGACAAACCTCACAGCAGGCGGCTGGGGAGTGAGGGGGAGGACGTGCGTGAGCCAGAGTCGTCTTTGCAGAAGCCAAAGCCCAGGTTCTTCGTGTGGTGTGTATTTCTCCAAGTGGCTCAGTCCCTGGGCCGCTGTGGTGAGTGGGTACCACCAGCGAGCTGAGCCCCTGGGAGAGCCCTGGTCCTGAACGGGCCCAGGCTGGTCCCTCCCGCGTCGCAGAGATCAGTCCCTCAGGGAAGATGGCGAGTCATCATCCCTCCCACAGGTAGAATCCTAAGTGCGACCCAAGCAAAGAAGAGAATATTTGTGACAGGGATTTAACCTACTCAGAGACACCAGAGGAAGCTTCCCGGGAGAAGTGACAGTTGTGCCAAGGTCTCGAGAGCAGCGCTGGCTCAGCACAGAAGGGGGAGAGCTCGTCCCAGACAGAGCAGGAGCATGCACGAGGACCCTATGACCACATGGTGCCGTGGGCACGGGGCCGCCGTGGCCTGGTCCATCCACTCTCCAAGAAAAGGAGCCTGGTGTTTGCATGGGTTGGTTTCTCGGATGTGCAGGGTGTCCACCGTGGTTGACGTCCAGCTGTGGAAATGTCCCTGGGTTTGCCGGTGGCTCTCGCAGGTAAGGAGGAGCTGGTTCCTGCACACCCCAGAGGCTCCAAGTGACATAGCCTGGGACATAGGGGACAGGGTCAGCAGCAGGCTTGCTGGCCTCGAAGAGAAGCCACTGAATGCTTCTAGGCAGGAGAGCTTGACTGATGGGGGTCGTGGAGACCTGAGGAGGCAGGGTCTGGTTGGAGGAAGCGGGTCATGCGGGGTGTGCCTTTGGAGGGTGTATTGGGACCCTGGTCCCCTCTCTCTGCTTCCTGGTCACCAAAAGGTGAACGGTTTTGCTTCTCCAGGTGCCTCGGCCAGGCCGAGCTGCCTCACCGCAGCCCCAGAAGCAATGGGGCCAGTCACCAGGGACCGCAACCTCCGAAACCGTGAGCCAAAATAAACCTTTCTTCCTGCCTTTCCGTTCACCTCAGGTACTCCATCCCAGTGACGCAGGCCTCACGCCGTCTCCAGATCTCAATGCCAGTCGGTCTCATTATTGAATTATATGATTTAACACACGGGTAATTCCACAAATGAACGGACTGCAAAGGAGAGCTGGCTTCCTGAGAACCAAGGGGAGGGCTTGGCCAGGATCCGCGCAGCAGGTGGCCTCCGGAACCGAGTTCAAACAGGTCTGAGCAAGCCATCTGTGAACGGCTGGGGAAATCCTCAAATTCTAGGATTCTGCCACCAGGTTTTTATGTCTCTAAGTTCTTCCTCCGCTGCCAGGAACAGGAAGCGGGGAGTCACAGACGGGGTGTCGTGGGCGCAGGAGATTTAACCTACTTAAAGGTGTTGATGTCTGGTCGGGGCTTCCCACGGGCAGGCGCGGCCCCGAGGTCTTGTCTGCACTGATGTGCTTTTTTAAACTTTAGAAAGGTGACACAGAATTCTCGTCCTCCATAGGTGGGAAAATCATGTAAACTGTGACTTAGGTTAAAATGAAATGTGGAAGGTGTGGGCGGCATCTTGAACTCCTTCTTGGAGTCTCACCTACACATCACTTGGTCCTAAGGCACCTGTTTATCCAGCTCCCGAGAGAAAAAGACAGAACAATACTCACACCCCAGGAATCCCTCCTGCATTGTTTTGGATGCTCTCCTTTGGAGGGTATTTTTAGATGGACCCACAATGGACGCTCATCTGGGGCCCAGAAGAGGAAACTTCCGCCTCGTTTGTGGGTGGTGAGATGCTGCCACCTAGAGGATGTGGGGGGAATGAGCCCTGGGCTGCTGCGTCTTCCTGAGGCCTCCTTGGGCTCTTATCTACAATCACCAGCTTCTCGCCCCCTGGCCCCGACACTTCCTGTTCCGGTTCCTTGCCTTACCTTTCCAACCCATTAGTATTTATCATATTTAATATTTCTAATTAATATTAAAAATATTATTTCTTAATAATCATAGTTCATATTGCACATAAGGCTTCTTATCTGTCACGGTGGAGGGCCAGTGCCCCTTTGGGAATGCAGGCCCTCGGAAGGGCAGGAGAGGGGTCTGTGTTCTCTGGAGTGTGCTCCCAGCCCTAGAGCAGCCCCGGCACATCACAGATCCTCCATAAGTCTGCCAAGGGACAAACAGCCACCCTGTCCCTGTCCCGCTCCCCAAGTCTTAAGACTTGGCCTCACCTTCAAGTACAACAACTTTGCAATCCACGCCACGGCTCCCTGCCACCTGCCCTGCTCAAGAGAGGCTCCAGGAACCTGGCGCTGTTGACCCCCAGGGCTGGGGGGGGAGGGGCCTGGCCAGGGACAGCCTGGGCTGGGGGTAAATTGGGCTGGAGAGTAGTGAGTTCTGAGTCGTAATCGAACCAGACACCTGTGTCAACGGTCTACACCCCCAGCAAATCCAGGCCCCACTGGGGAACCCGCCGGGTGGCCTTGGACAATTCACTCTGACGTCCCAAAATGGAGAGGATAAAGGGGTATAATGGACACAAAGGGTTAGCTCAGTGCTGAAGGTGGCCAGCGCAGGAAAGTCGGGAGTTATGACCATTGTTTTAAAACGTGGGTGCTGAAGGGAGAACCAGAGATCTGCTGCACGAGAAGCATGTTCCATTTGGTCTTGTGCCACCTCCCCCTCCCCAGGTTTGTATGTGGAAAAAATGAGATGGGCGATGGGAGGGGAGTGAGGAGGAGAACCGCGGGTCCCCGCATTGCCAAGCCCCCTCCTTCCCACCTTACCATGCACCTCTCGGGAGCTCCAAAGCTGCCCCAAGCACCCGTGACCTCCTGATGACGACCTTCACCCACATTTTTCAGACAGGGACAGAGGGGAATTGTTGGAGTCAACGGACCCCCAGGAGGGTGACTGCGAGCTTTGCAAGGTAACCCAAGCTTCATCTGCAGCCCAACTTGAAGGACTTCAAATTGCTGCAAGGAAGTACCTGCTGAGGTCCCCCAGCTACCTGGAGTCCCAGGGGTTCCCAGGGACCTGCCTCCAGGAGACCTGGAGAGGACTCTCCTCCCTGGATGGCTCAAGTCCGAGAGTTTTCCAGCTGCTTTCTCAGGGTGGTGTGGCTGGTGCTTCCTCCGCTGAACCCGTGAGCCACCATCCAGCCCCCAGAGTGACCTTGCACCCAGTGCCCACCCTGCCCCACCAGCCTTGGAACTCTGTCTCTGAGATTGGGTGACAGGAATAGGTCAGCTGTCAAACCTGGTGCTCCCCCAGCCCCACAGACATGTCTACCCCAGGGAACCTAGATGGTCATCAACTTGTGTCAATCACTCACTATTCAGCAAGACCACAGGGAGGGGGGAGCACTGTGGCATGGTCTGGGGACACGGCAGTGAACAAGAAACACCGGCCCCTGCCCCTATGGGGCTTATATTCTAACTCAGCAATATTCATATTTGGGGTGTATAGTTGTTTGAAAGAGGGGGATGTCCATGCTCTGGGAATGGTTAGCAGAATAGTAACCCCCGCTCTTAGTTGGGACCACCCAACTGTCTCCAGGCATTGTCAAATGTCCTCAGAGAGCAAAGCTATCCTCAGTTGTGAATCACTGGAGCAAATATACCCCCACCCACTCAGAACCCTCCATCTCCTTCTTTCTAACTGAACTAATTGCTCTCCAGGACTATTTTTTTTTTCAGCCTAAGCCCTAGAACTTCCCTCAGGCCCTCTCCCATAGTTACATACTACATTTTTCTCTTTCTTGATTTAGTCCACGAAATGTCTTTATTTATGGAAGGACATCCTTAAGTAACTTTCTCAGAAAAGGTGTGTAGGAGAGAAACAGTCTAAGTCCTGGAAAACCTGAATATGTACTTTTTCCTCTTACCCTCGGACCCTGTTAAACCCTGTTGATCACTTGGCCTCATGATTCTAGACTGAAAATCGTGCCTCAATTTTAAAGACTTTGCCCTGTTTTTTCCTAGTGCTGAGAGTTTCTGGGTCCATCTCAGTTTCATTCCTTTGATGGTGTCCTTTCTTGTTTGCTTTTGTCCGTCTGTCTCCCTCTGGAAGTTTCCAAGATCTTCTTGATATCATTGATGTTTGGAAATTCTACACCAGGATGTGCCTTTCAGTCACTGTGCTGGTCAGTCTGTGGCCCTTTTGATCTAAAAACTTGTGTGTTTAACACTTGTGCACTTAGACCAAAACCCTGGGGAATGGTTTTTTGTTTGTTTTTTGTTTTTGTTTTTGTTTTTGTTTTTTTTTCTCTTCATTTCCTCAAAATGTTCTGAGGAAGTTTTGGAAACTATTGCCTGTTACCTGAACTGCTCCATTTCATTTAGTTTCACTACTTATTCATCTTATGCTTTCTCTTTTACAAAAAAAAAAAAAAAAAAAAAAAAATTTGCAATTTTTTTTCACTTTTTTTCCTGAGGATTCACCATTTTAGATGTTAGCCTGACTGCAGGAGACGTCCAGAGAGCCAGCAAAGCGTCATTTCCAGGCATGTCTGGTCCTCCACAACCAGGTGAGCCAGGAGCCAGTTTCCCTGCCAATCCCCTCTCCTGCCTGTCTGTCCATCTGTCTGTCTGTCTGTATATCTGTCTATTCATCCATCCTACTGGCTCTGTCTCTCTGGAGACCCTGACTGATCCAGCTGGAAGCATCACTTGCTGATGACCTGCCAGCTTGGTATCCCTCTCGGGGCACAGGGGCTGAGCCCCCCACTCAGGAGCCGATGCAGTCCCCAACACCACACCTCACCAGCTACCTGCTGGCCTCAGGGAGTCCCTGCACCCTTTGAACCTCAGCTTCCTCCCCTGTATGATGATGGTGATGAATCCGCTTCTTTCCTTCAAGGTTTGGGGCAGAGACCATGTAAGCGAGTGAATCCCAGGCACAAATCCTACAATGATTTTTTTTTTTTTTTTTTGGTACCAGGGATTGAACTCAGGGGCACTCGGTTACCGAGCCCCATCCCCAGCCATATTTTGTATTTTATTTACAGAGACAGGGTCTCACGGTCTCTAAATAAAATACAAAACTCTCACTGAGTCGCTTAGGGCCTCACTGTTGCTGAGGCTGGCTTTGAACTCGCGATCCTCCTGCCTCAGCCTCCCGAGAGGCTGGGATGACAGGTGTGTGCCATACGCTCGGCTACAAGGTCCACCTTATTAATCACTTTGATGGATTTCTTCCTTCCTTCCTCCATTCCCTTCTTTCCTACCTTCCTTCCTTTTTTTTTTCCCCTGAGCAAAAGAGTCTCTGAACTTTTGCTTTTTCAGAAAACAAAAGAGAACTAAACTAATCCGGGCCTCCCTCTCCAGCTGTGGGGACCGGGTGAGCTGGGGTGGGGCGGGCCCTTCTCTGGAGGCTTGGGGATGGAGGAGTCTTCCTTTTTTAATGTTTGCTCAGTGCCTGGGGCCTCTGGTGGGCTGGGAAGTCTCCAGCTGAGTCTAACTGTGATTGATGGTTAGTGGCCATAAAACCTGGTTTCCTGCCTGCCCCCCAACTCTCAGCCAAGCATCTGCAGCAGCCTATAAACACCCCTCCCGCCAGGGCTGACTTCCCAGAGCCCCTGGGGCTGTTAACCAGCATCAAAGCCGGGCAGCTTTTCTGTCCCTCACCTTCCTGACCCACTCCCCTGTCCCGGCCTCCCTGGGCCTGGCTCTCCCACTGCAGCAGCCCAGGAGAGGCCCAGCTGGGTGCAGAGAGCGAGTGGCCTGAGATCTGGGCGCAGAGAGAGCGGGAGCCACCCGTCCTGGTGACGCCTCCCCCATCGACCAGGCCTGGTGCGGGCTGCACCCCTGGCCGCACTCTGGGGTGCTCATTCACATCCTGAGCCAGTGGCAGTGTCTGGAGCCTCTTCAGATCCGGCTCCATCACCTAGTTTAGGAAACCAAGAGGACTGTGAGCTGCTCACCCACCCAGGGACAGGCGGGGACAGGCTCGTCCCAAGGCCTGTGGGTCCAGAGATTGCAGCGGCCCAGGGTCCTTTCTCTCTAGTCTTCACTTCCTGCCCCTCCAACCCCAGGCAGCTCCTGGCGTCCTGAGGGGCAGGTTTAAAGGGAGGAAGTCTCTTCTCCTTGAAAACCGGTGTGTGTGCTCCCGGGGCACGTGGCGGCCTGGCGTGGGTGGCCTACAGGCCTGTAGGAGGGGAGGAGCAGCCCGAGGAGGGCCCACCCCGGGTGGCCAGGGCCTTCCCTGGTGGAGGGGCGGGGAGACAGCAGCAGATGAAGCACCAGCCGACCGTGAGCAAGGAGGGAGGACGCAGTGAGGGACTCTCTGCCAGGAGGGAGGTGGCTCTGGACGCCCTGAAGCCCCTTCCCGCTGACAGCAGAGTGTCCAGTGGAGGCGGCCTCAGGTCCTCTTGCCTTCGTGTTGCCGGCTCTGCTGAGGGTGGGCCGCCCTCCTGCCTCTGTCCTGTCCCTCCTGTGACCAAGGGCAGCACAGGGAGGGTGGCCAGGGGTCTGTGAGAGAGATGACCGGAGGGCGGCCCTCGTGTGGCAGCCAGAGGGAGGAGGGAAGCTGTAGGGCTGATGAGGGGGCGCGCGGTGACCCCAGGTTCTCCCGCAGTGAGGCCTGACCAAGGGAGCCCGAGCATCCCAGCAGCCGAGGGGCTGCAGAGTGCCCCCCATCCCAGAGCTCGAGAGGGGCTGGGGCTGCGCGGCCACCCGGAGCCTGCTCTGGGCAGGCCACGGCCTCCTCAACAGCGGGGACCTCACCCTCGGATTGGAGGCCCTGCAGGACCTCCCCTGTGCCAACAGCAGGGAAGGAGCCCCTTCTCGGCCATCTCCTCCTCTCTCCCTGTGCTGTCAGGTGAGGGGGCAAGGTGTCAGTGGACGTTTGACACCCGCACGAGCAGGTGGCGGTGCAGAGCACATTCTGCGGTCTCTATCAAGCTCAGTGTGGCGGACCCTCGGGACGCGGTAAGTGGCTGCTCCCGCTGCCGGGGGGTGATGTGCTCTGAGCCTGGCTCCTGGCGCCCCACCCAAGTGGCTGTTATGGCCTGGATGTGAGGTGTCCCCCAAAGCTCCCGTGTGAGACAGCAAGAAGGTTCAGAGGAGAAATGCCTGGGCTGTGAGGGTCCTGACCCGTCAGTGAATGATGCGGTGGCTGGTGCTGGGTGCGGCTGGTGGTGGGTGTGGCTGGTGGTGGGTGTGGCTGGTGGTGGGTGTGGCTGGTGGTGGGTGGTGGGTGCGGCTGGTGGTGGGTGCGGCTGGTGGTGGGTGCGGCTGGTGCTGGGTGTGGCCGGTGGTGGGTGCGGCTGGTGGTGGGTGGTGGGTGTGGCTGGTGGTGGGTGGTGGGTGCGGCTGGTGGTGGGTGCGGCTGGTGGTGGGTGCGGCTGGTGCTGGGTGTGGCCGGTGGTGGGTGCGGCTGGTGGTGGGTGCGGCTGGTGCTGGGTGTGGCCGGTGGTGGGTGCGGCTGGTGGTGGGTGGTGGGTGTGGCTGGTGGTGGGTGCGGCTGGTGGTGGGTGCGGCTGGTGCTGGGTGTGGCCGGTGGCGGGTGCGGCCGGTGGCGGGTGCGGCTGGTGGCGGGTGCGGCTGGTGGCGGGTGCGGTTGGTGGTGGGTGCGGCTGGTGCTGGGTGCGGTTGGTGGTGGGTGTGGCTGGTGGTGGGTGTGGCTGCTGGTGGGTGCGGCTGGTGGTGGGTGTGGCTGGAGGAGGTGGGGCCGGGGCGTGGCTTTGGGACACAGATTCTATCCGGTGCCTGGAGTCTCTCTCTGCTTCCCTCCACCAGGGCGTCCTGCCTCACCTGGAGGGTGGGGCCCCCTGTCTGTGGACGGACCCTGACACCCCGAGCCCCAGGTCAGCTTCTCCTTTACACTCTCTGGTCGATCTTTTAGCCACAGCAGCCAAAGAGCTGACTCAACAGTCTCCACGCGGCCTTGTCTCAGTGTCCTTGTCCCCAAGACAGGGAGCCGCTCAGGCAGCTTGCTCTCCCCCACTGCTGCCCCCGGGCATCACTCCCAAGGTGGCACCAGGAGCACCCTGGCCGCTGGCTCATACGCACCCACAGCTCCTGCAGGGCCAGAAGCCACAGGGAGAAGGACTTGGGGGGTCCCCACCAGACTGAGACCCAGGGCCTCAGCTGCTGCGCACCCCCGACCCAGGACAGTTCCTCTCATTCTCACACCTCAGGCCTTCACTGTCCTGTTCCCAAGTCCCCCCTATTCCCTGGGGGTGACAAGGAGGCCATCTTTGGCACCCTGGGCACCTGCTGCAGGAGGGGAGCTCCGGGGGCGCTCAGGTCACTGGATGAACCAGACGTCTCCCCCAGCACTTCTCTAGGGGCAGCCAGACGGAGGCCTGCGTTTCTTCTGTCCTAAACAGAGACACGATTCCCATCTGGTAAAACCCACCTATTTTTACGCACAGCTCTCTACGTCTAGATACACGAACACTGTCACCATCAAAACACAGGACATCTCCAAACTGTCCCCTCACCCCGTGCCCCTTTGTAACCATCCCGTCCTTCAAACCCCTGTCACCACAGGTCCGTTTCCTGTCCTGTATTTTCCCCAAATGGAATCAGAGAGAAGGATTCTGCGCACCCGGTTTTCCCACTGAGCGGGCTGCGTGTGAGGTGCGTGGCGAGGCCACGTGCAGGAGACGCGGGTCTCTTGTCCTGTGATGGTGTGTGAGCACCACAGCCCGCTCCTCTCTGCACCCGCTGAAGGGCGCTGGGGCTGAGCCAGTTCTTGGTGATCATGAAGCGACAGTCACGGGAGGGTTTGGTGAACAGAAGCTTCACCCCCTCCCCCTCCCCCCCCACCCCCGGGGTCAGTGGCAGCCGTGTGTCTACAGGGAACAGCTGAGCCGCTTCCCGTGCGAGGTGCCGCCCTGCAGTCCCACCGGCTGCGGGAGGCTCTGGCTGCTCTGCATCCTGGCCAGCGCTCGGCTTTGTCCCTAGCAGAGAGGCCAATCCGTCATCTCAGAGTGGCTTAACGCTGCCAGGCTCATGGTCCAGGAATGTTCTAGAAGGTGCAGGGTCTTGCTCAGCCCCTCTCCAGCTCCCTCGCCTTCTGCCCCTTTGCCCCCATGTGTCCAGCCCAGCCTCCAGGACAGTCTGTCCTGCAGGAGACCGCTGCCCGGGACCCCCCACCTTCTCTTTGCTGGGCTGCCATCGTCCTGACGTCCCCTGCAGCTCGAGGGCGACCCTTGACAAACGTTCCTGGTGTCCAGCTCAACCTGGGCAGTGACCTACTCTCCCTCCTGTGCCCCTGGGACTTTCCTTGACGGCCCCCCTCTCAACCGGGAACACACATTTATTTCTGTGGTAGTGACACGGAGGCCCTCCTGTCCCTGCGGCCCGTCATCTCTGTGACAGCAGAAACGGCACCGTTCCATTCACCTCTGCTCCCGAGTTCCTGGGGCAGTCAGTAAGAGTGAGTCTCGGTACAGATTGGAGGACCGGGAGCCACAGGTGACCTGCAGCTGCGAACCTTAGGGCCTCTGGCAGGTGTCTGAGCTATGGTGAAGGACAAGTTTCCCACAGTCCCCGGGACCTCGGCCGCCACTGCCACCCCCAGCAGATACCCGCAGCAGAGGCAGAGCAGGCACGGGGCTTCCCTCCAGGGGCCTCGGTCCCGTCCAAGGTGGGCGTGGCCATCTGGGGACATCCTCCTGGGTCCCTTCATGGTGGCCCCAGCTGGCCTTTTCAAACAGCCCTGCTCATCCTCTACTGGGCTGTGTGTCTTATTTTAATTACTCAGTTCGTAAATTATGGAATATTTTGACATAGCAAAAAATAGTTCAGAGGATAATACAATGAACCTCTGGGTTCCCATGGCCCGAGATGGAAACGAAACCCGGACAGTCCAGGTGAGAGCCCGCCGCTCGTCCCTCCCTCCCTGGAACGTCGAGAACGCGGTGGTCCACATTTTCAAGCATTTTCTTATTTTCACTGCATGTGCCTATTTTTATGTTCTGTTTTCACATTTGAAGCTTCTATACACCTGTTACAGGAGGGTGGATTCTTAATTCATCAACTTCACTGGCTCGGCCTCCCGCCCAGGGCTGTACTGGTGGATTTTTCCACCTTGTGCCTGCGGCCGGGGCTCATGGCTTCTCTCTGGTGTTTAACGTGCTGCTATTCACACCACCACGAGCCGCTACCTGCTCTCCTGCCGCTGGGCAGCGAAATCACATCTAATTTTTACTGTAGCAAACGACATTGAGCTGAGAGCATTGTTGCACAGGAGTGTGCAAGGTGTGCGAACAAGGAGTGCACCTGTGGGCCACGCTGGAGGAGACGGTGCACTTTCTGCTATGGGGAGATGACACTTGGGCGAGGTGACCTGACCCTTCCCCTCCCGTTTGCTGTCCCTGAGGTCACCTCACTTACATTTTGTCAATCATGAGGGGGACTGGAAACTCACAACGAGAGTGACTTGTACTCAGCTGATGACCAACGAGTCGGATCATCTTTCCACAGGGCCCTCGCCTGCGGCTGCCTGAGAAGTGACTTCTTGGGGGGGCAGACTTGGCTCTTCTACCAGGAGCCATCTGGCTTTTGTGTGTGTGGTTCTGGGACCCGGGCCCCCTGCAGGCCAGTCCAGGGTCCTGCTGCTGATCCCACCTCCTCCTCTGTCGTTGTCTCTATCCCTGGTCCTAATTCTCAGTCTGTCACCTGTGTAGAAGGTTCCCTGTCCCCATGACTGGCTCAGCCCTTCATTTTGCTTAAGGTACGTTTTCTTTTTTGGTACCAGGGATTGAACTCAGGGGCACTCGACCACTGAGCCCCATCCCAGCCGTATTTTGCACTTTATTTAGAGACAGGGTCTCACTGAGTTGCTTAGGGCCTCACTTTTGCTGAGGCTGGCTTTGAACCCGTGATCCTCCTGCCTCAGCCTCCAGAGCCGCTGGTATTACAGGTGTGTACCTGGCCATTTATGTGGTTTGAATACACAAACATTTTTAATGTTATTCTAGTCAAATCTATGAACGTGTTTCCTGGCTGTACGCTGGGTTTAAGAGCTCCTTCCCTGCTGCAAAATAAAACCCTCCTATCTTTCATTCTGAAAGTTTTAAACTGCTCTTTTCCATGTTTAGACGTCCATGCCATGTCCCTGTGTTTGGCTGGGGGTGAGGATCTCATTCTATGTTTATGTAAAGAGGATCAATTGTCTGTTGGTGACTGATCGACTACTCCACCCTCTCAACGCTGATTTTCGATGCTACCTTTGGAAAGAATGATGTTTCCTTTCTCAAGTGAGAATAAGAAGCCTTCCTCTGTGTTTCTGGACTCTGTTCTGTTCCGTCAGTCTGTCCGTCCATCCACACTCCCACCGCACACGATGTGGACCATGCTGGCCTGGTATTAAGTTCTACTTCCTGCAAGACGAGCTCCACTTACTGCAAAACCATCTCGACTCTTTTGCTCTTCTGTACATATTTTTACAACCACTCCTCCAGTTCCATGGAAAACCATTTGGGGGATTTTGATTGGAACGAAATTGAATTTAGAAATTAATTTGGGGAAAATTGGCATATTTATGAGGTCAACCTTTCCCGCCCGTGAACAGAGTTTATGTCCCCATTATCATAGTGGCCTGTTCAACACCTTGCAGATGAAGTTTTACTGTGTGCTCCACAAAGATCCCGCATATCTTTTGTTAGACTAATTCTTTGTTGACTTATTTTTATTGCTATATTTAAATGGAATGTTAAAAATGCCTTTTTCTGGCTCTGTGATGCTCTGATATAGAAATGCGTTTTATCCTGGTTTATTGATCTTACATTTGGCAACTGTGCCTTATTCTCTTGATGCCTATGATTTGTTTGTAGTTTCTCTTGGGTTTTCTGTGTAGATAATTGTGTTTCTTTCTGTTCAACGCTGACTTATTTCTTTCTCTCTTATTACTGTGCGACTAGGACTTCCAATTCTAGATGGAATAAAAAATATAGGTCTCAGATATTCTTCACTGATGCAATTTCTTTTAAGGAGAAAAACGATGTAGACTTTTCAACATTTTTCCTTCTTCATGTTTTATTTTACACATTTTCTATAACTTGGTCCTTTTTTATTTTCCTTAGAAAAACGTCAAGCTCCCGGTAAATTAATGTGATCGACACCCACATGCATCCTAACCTACCTTTCACACTGTGTCACGCTGGTTCCTTCCCCCTCTGTCACACACACACACACACACACACACACACACACACACACACTTCCCTTTGCCCTTCATAAGTAAGTTACAAAAGCCTGGTCCTCGGCAGGCATCTCCTAGGAACGGGGCACCATCAGAACCACACTTCAGGACATCAATGTTAATGCAGAAACTTCGGCTGGTCTACCGCAGTCTCGCGCATCTTCTTGCTTCTCAATGCAATGAGCGTTACAATGTGGATTCATCCGTGCTGCTGTGTGTAGCAAGAATCCGTCATTCTCACTGCGATGGACTATTCCACGATCGCCTTGCCCCCCTTTGGTGACCAATGCCCGGTGTCCAGCGACTGTGTTATTAGCAGTGATGTCAATGACAATCTTATGTGAGTTTCGTGGGGGACACAGGCACATACCCTGGAGCGGCGCGGCTGGGCATTGGATAAGCACGCATTCAGCCTTCGTGGCCACCCAGTGTCCCCAGTCGTTCTGTAAAGGTAAAATTTCCAAGCTGATTCTGAGCCACAAAGCCTGGGTTAAAGTGTAAAAGACCCGGCATTGTAAAGTTTCCAAGCTGCAGGGCCTGAGTTAAAAAGTGAAGGACCAGGTATTGTTAAAATCCTCTGTTAGGACAATACCCGAACTGCCCAGTAAATATTCCTCCTGATCCTCTGGCTGTTTAATAGCTAAGGGCTCTGAGCAGCTTGGCACGTAGGCATCCAGGCCCTAAAACCAATCAGTTTGAATGTGTACCCGCTTAGAAGTGACCAATCACCCCTGCCCAGTCTGTTCCCGCCAATGAATGTACTAATCATGTCTCAGAGTTGTTGTTCAATTTTCCCGCGCCTCATGATGATTTGTTCTGATGTATGCAAAGCACCCCCCCCCCGCCCTCCCCAAAAAGTGTACTTAAGCTCTGCTTGACCTCTGCTCTGGGCTCTGGGCTGCTCTCCTTTCTTGAGTGGGCACGGAGCCCCAGCGCGCTGGAACAATAAATATCCCCTTATGCATATTGCATAAAGCTGGTCTCTTGTGGTCTCTTCCTCCGACGTTTCGCCGGATCCTTACAGTTCCACCAGTTTGTTCTCCCACTGTCCAAGCGTCAAGCCTGAGCTTGTCCCCCTGAGCTTTCCTTATCTTTTTATTAATACTTACTTTTTAGATGTAGATGGACACCACACAATGCCTTTTTTTTATGTGGTGCTGAGGATCGAACCCGGGTCCCGCCCGTGCCAGGCGAGCGCTCTACCGCTGAGCCACAGTCCCAGCCCCCTTTCCTTATCTTTTAGGTTAGGGTCTTCTAGAAGGTGCATAGTGGCTGTTTATCTTGCCTTCATTCGACTCCCTTCATAACTAACGTGAGCCCCTCTCCCCGGGTCTCAGCACGGGGCTGGGGAGAACTGGAGTCGCAGTCGCTGATGGTCTTCTGGTCGTCTTTTGGTGACTGATTGCTTGCTGGATTCCAGGGTTGTCAGAGAATGTACTCCAGATGCTTCTAATTTTTGGAATTTTTGTGGCTTCTTAAAATAAACCAGCATATGGTACCTTCGGGTAAACATTCTATGTGCATTTGAAAAATGTGTGGATTTTGTCACTGTGACATTGTGATTTATAATAACAAATATGTATATTTTGGTCTGTGTCCCTGGCTCCTGGCCCAGAGCCCCTGGAACCCTGGGGACTCCTGAGTGTTGTAAGTTTCCGCCTCCCACCCCGTTCCTGACACAGAGCCCTGATCCCCGGGAGCTTCCCCGGCATGTGGTGGCTCTGGGCGGGCTCCTAGTCAGCAGAAGGACCGAGCCATGAGTAAGAGCTTGGCACTTCCAGCCCATCATCCCCTGGGGACAGACTGGTGGTCCAGCTGGGTCCTGAGTGGTCCCCAGGGCTCCAGAGAGAGGGAGGCACAGCCCAGCTCCGTGGGGACAGACGCGCTGGGCTCAGGACCCTTAGGGGTCTGGCCCTACGCATCCCTGCACCTGCTGCTCCTGGGAGCCCTCGTCGCATCCTTATTAACTTAAAAACTCATGAAGCCCCCGTGGTTCCACGAGCCAGTCCAGCAGATTCGCTGACCCTAAGAAGAAGATCGTGGGAGCCCTGGACAGAAGTCACGGGTGACCACTGCTCGGAACGGTCATCCGAAGCCGGGCAGCCCCTCTGGAGGGCCTGAGCCCGCCCCAGTGAGATCTGACTCAGAGGTGACTTCACTGCAGGGCGTCCACAGGGTGTCCAGGGAAAAGCCCCGCACATTTTGGTGACCAGAGTGTTCTTGGCTTGTTGAGCGTGAAAGTACAAAACAAAGTCCTTTTTCCTGTCTCCCATACAGTCACTGTCACACGCGTGTGCGTATTTGGGTCGATTGTAACTATTTTTTCAGATCTATATTCTCAGCAGTTTTTTTTTTTTAAACCTGTTCTATCCGTAGGGACATTCTATCAGCAAGGGACATCAAGGTCTCCCGTTATGATTGCAGATTTGTGTATTTCTTTCACTTTTTAAGTGCTATCAAGCAGTGCTTTACATCTTTTAAAGTTTGGATCTCTGGGGTGCAGATTAGCTTGGCGGTGTCTTCTGGTCTCTGTTTACCTTTTACCTTTATGTAATGATCCTCCTGTGAGATCCTCCTCGTCTGAAATACAGTCTTTGATGTTTAGTTACATCCTTTTTTTTTTTTTTTTAAATCTGGTTCTTATTTGCATAGCATGTCATTTCCAGTTCTTTGACTCTGAAAATGTCTGTCTTCTTGTGTTTAAAGAATGTTCTAGAACACATCTTCCCTTTTGGAATTTTGACTTTGCTTGTGAGTTTTTAAGGTGACCTACCTACTGCTTGGGTCCCGAGCCCCAGGTGCTGTCCTCCACCTCCCCACACTGTTAGAACCCCACTCTGTCCCCAGGGTACAGGACGTCTTCAGAACAGACGCAGCGCCAGCCGCCCTCTGGCTCTGGTTCCCCTTCCCGCCCTCTGCCCTCTGGTGATTCCGCTGGCCGCTCCGGCTCAGTCATGCTTCAAAAAACATTTCACTTTCCCTCCCTCAAGCATTTTCAGATCTTTCTGTACTGAGATGGGTTTCTTGAAGAATGTGTTCCAAACTGCTTCTGAAAGTGGGGGGCTTTTCCTACTATTCCCACTCGGTATTGTCAAGACCTCTTCCTAGCGGGAGTCTCACCTTCCATCTACCATGTGTACTGTGGCGTGTCCTCCTGGAAGAATCTTTTGTCTTTTGCCCTTGTTTACGGTGTCCTTTTTAAGAGAGAAAGTTTTAATACTCATGAAATTAAATGTGCGCCCCCATTGGGGGGGTACCAGGGATGAACTCAGGGGCTCTCAATCACTGAGCCCCATCCCCAGCCCTTTTTTGTATTTTATTTAGAGACAGGGTCTCACTGAGTTGCTTAGGGCCTTGCTGGGTTGCTGAGGCTGGCTTTGAACTCGCGATCCTCCTGTCTCAGCCTCCCGAGCTGCTGGGATTACAGGCCTGGCATGCCCACATTTTCTTAATGATATTTGTATGTCAAACTTTACCCAAGAAGATATCTTCCTCTTACATTGTTTGATCTTTTTAAAGTTCTAATTATTCTATTAAAAACTTAAGGACTGAAAATTCTGGTTGTGTAGACTATATAGAAAGGACATCACTTCATTTAGTTCTGAAGCAGAGTCACTGACACACATGGAGAAAATACGTGATTCAACCTCTGAACTCAAATGTCACCTGTATCATTTATCACAGTCTCACATGTATTTGAGTCTGTTTTTGCACTGTCTATTCTGGGCCAATGATTTATTTACACATGTTTATCAGACTTACTACTTTTGTCATTTCTTTTTTTGTTGTTTATGTTTTTAGAACTTATCTACTCTGATTTGTTACACAGGACAGCAGCATGCACTTCAACTCCTAGTGCACAGAGAGAGCACAATCTTTTGTGTCTGGTTGTTCACAAAGTGCATCACACCACCCTGTCTCCCTACGTGTCCTTGGGGTAATGACGTCCACCTCCTCCCACCGTCTTCTTTGTGTATCTTTAAGTCAAAGTGTGAACACCTGCCACACAAGTCCTTCACTGCTGCTCCTCAAGGTCTGTCCTGGCCACGCTCGAATATCAGTCTCCATCTGAGTCTGAAACGATTCTTCCTGCTTCAGAGAAAGTCACGGTCCACTGTTCTATTTTTGCGTTGTACCTTTTGCTACTTGATCATCTGAAACATTTTTTCATCCTCCTCTTCACACGGTTCCCCCTCCCCCGCTGTGCCCATGGGGCTGGCCCCGCAGAATTCTGTCGCTCATGTCCCCGCTGTGCTGGCTCCTGGGCACCTGCCACCTTGAGCTCACAGCCATCGCGGTGAGGAGGTTGGCGGTGTCCCTGGCTCAGAGGAAGGAAGAGGAATGGAGCCGCTCGCCCGAGATGGCTAGTTTAAGGGCAGCGGGGTCTGGAGCCCCGTCTCCCGGAGCCCCGTCTCCCTGCCGTGCCCCAGGGAGGGCGTCGGAGAATTCACAGCCGGGGTTTCTGTCCCCTTTCAGCCTCACGGTTCCTTTTTTGAGTGCTTGGGTTGTTAAATAAGTCAGAGTTGAACACTGATTTTGACACCTAGGACATGGGACAGGTCTAAGCCCCGACAGTCGTCTCTGCCGTCCAGTGACCCTTTTTTTTTTTTTTTAAATTTGTTCCTTTTAGTTACACGTGGCAGTAGAGTGTATTTTGGCCCATCTTATGTACACGGAGTGTAATTTCCCGTTCTTTGGTTGACCATGGTGTGAGTCACACTGCTCATGTAGCCACGTGTGAACTTAGGACACTTGGGTCTGACTCATTCCACTGTCTTTCCCATTCCTATTCCCACCCCCTTCTTTTCATTCCCCTTTGTCTGATCCAAAGAACTTCTATTCCCACTCCCATTACTGTGTGTCAGCACCTGCATATAAGAGAGACCATTTGGTCTTTGGTTTTTTGGGACTGGCTTATTTCACTTAGCATGATAGTCTCCAGTTCTATCCATCTACCAGCAAATCCATGATCCCATTCTCCTTTATGGCTGAGTAGTATTCCACTGGGTATATATACCACATTTTCTTTACCCATTCATCTGTTAAAGGGCACCTAGGTCGGTTCCGTAGTTTAGCTGTTGTGAATTGAGCTACTATTAACATTGGCGTGGCTGCGTCACTGAACTATGCTGACTTTAAGTCCTTAGGTAGAGACCAAGGAGTGCCAGTCACCCACTTGTTCTTGGTCTTGCTCCCCCAGCAGCTCTGGGTGGGTTTCCAGGGCACATGAGTGCTGGCTCAGTAGGAACCATTGGAGACCAAAGAAGAGCCCAGCTTTGCTGCGGTGGACGGACAACATGCGTGGGCAGCTGTGAATGCAGAGGAGATGGGCAGGAGAGCGCGGGGGAGACGCACAGCTGGACCATCGCTGTGGCTCCGCTTCGACCCCAGGTCCAACAGCAGCAGGTGCAGCCCCTACCTGCAGAAGGAAGGAGGGGAGGGAGGGAGGGAGGAAGGGAGGGAGAGACGGAGGGAGGGAAGGAGGGGGGAAATCAACAACACGGGAGGCTCAGGACGGAGGGGTGAAGGTCTATTTTGCACCCAGGTGAAAGGATTCTCTCCGCTGGAAGAAGAACCAGCCTTGGACACACCAGCTGAGGTCAGTTCTGCAAAAACACCTTTGAAATAAAAGAGGGGCCTAACCACTCTCCTGTGGGGTGAAAACAGGCCTGGGCCAGGCGAAGGCGGCCCTTTCCCTGGGTCTCCTCTGCCCTCTTTAGATTTATGTACAGAAGAGGACACTGTTCCCTGCAGGATCCCAGCAACAGGCTGGGGGACACCTGGCTGGTTCCTGCTTGGTGTTGGCTGGGCTGGGTTTCCCCTGCCGCCCGCTGGGCCTCTCTGCACAGATGGTTTCCCTGGGGACCTACACTGGCCCCTTGAGTCGTGATGAGATGATGGCTAACTAAGATAGAGTCCCCTCATGTGACGTTTTTAAGGCTGGAAAGGAACTCGACGGCTAACTAAGATAGAGTCCCCTCATGTGACGTTTTTAAGGCTGGAAAGGAACTCGACGGCTAACTAAGATAGAGTCCCCTCATGTGACGTTTTTAAGGCTGGAAAGGAACTCGGCGATCATCTCATTCCTTATTTCCAAAATGAACCCATCAAAGACTCTGTTCCTCAAGGTCTCGACCGACTTTTCCACTAAGAAAGGAGGAGACGGTCCTGCGGTCCAGGGAGGGCTGGAGGGAGGGACTCTGCGGGCTCTCTGGCTCTCAAAGCCCTGATACAAATCTGAATCGCAAGGAGGGGGCTGCGGGCTCCTAGAATTTCACTGTTTCCCCTCAATGTCATGACCCCCTGTGTCCCCGGGACCCCGCTTGGAGAACGGGGGCCGATCCTCTCACTTTACCGGAGCCTCCGGCGGGAGTGACTGGCTCCGAGTCCCTGTTCCCTTGGCTGGATCTGGAACCCGGCTACATCTGCAGCTCCTTCAAGTGAAGGGACCTTGCTTCCGAGCCAGGGCAGGAGGAGGGGGACACAGTTGCTGTTCGGGTTTGTGTGAAAGGAACGGAGAGCCACCTGACTCTGCCACAGGGTGTCCCAGAAAACCAAGGAATGTGGCGAGCCTGGAGAGCGGTGACCTGCCAGGCTGGACAGGGTGGGGGCTGGGACGCACCTGCTCCCTGCAGGCCCTCCCTAACCTGCAGGGACTCTGTGGTGGCCATAGCTGCGGGACCAAGGCAAGTTCTCAGGGCCACTTGCCTGGGGCGGCAGAGAGCCGCGGGTGACGGGGACTCTCCCTCCCTTTCTGAGGGCGCGTAGGGCCTCTGGCTGAGCTCAGGCCTGACTTCCTGAAGCGGGGACCCTTCCTTCCTCTTCCTGTGCCCTGGGGCCCCCTTCCTGCCTCTCCCTCCTGCAGGCGGACCCTCTGGGTGACCATTGGAGAGACGTGGAGCCACAGTCCAGGTAAGGAGAGCCCAGGTCCCTCGCAGCTAGCTGGAGTCTGTTTTTCTTCCCACTTTCCTAAACCAAACTATTCGGTGCGGAGAGACACTGGGATTAGAACTTTCTGGAAAGAATACAACAACGTCCTTCTAGAGAACAGACTGGGCTGGGCAGGGCCCTGCAGGAAGTGGCGCGTCTATCCAAGGCCCTGGACTGCGTTCTCCAGGGTACGGTCCCAAGTAGGAGGTTCCGTAGCCGCAGAGCGGAGTCTTGAGGGAGTTGGGGGCACCCACACGGGGCAGGGCCATCGCCCCTGCTCACGACTGCCTTGGCACCCCACGTTTTTCTGTGTCTTCCTTCCGTGTCGGGGCTGAGGTGGAGGCAGCTGGAGCCTCTCTGCCCACTTGGCCGTGTCACACACACCCCCCCTCCCTCCTAGCGAGCCCCACAGTCTGCGCCCTGCCCTGGCCCCCTCCTACTGTACCACTCGGTGTTCATGACCACGACAAAACGCCCGAGGCAGACCACTGTGTAGAGAAGGTTATTTAGCTCCCAGCTTTGGAGGCTGAAATTCCAAGTCGTGGGGCCTCATTAGACTGGCCTCTGGGGAGGCCTACAGAGGGGGTGGGGGGTCCTGGACGGAGGGCTGCAGGCATGAGCCCCCACATCCTCAGACGGAAGCCGGACAGTGACCCGGGGCCGGGTTTGCCACGATTCACTCTCAGGAGAAGTCGCTCGGGGCCCTGAAGAACCACCTAATGGCTGTCCAGGGCAGCACCCCAACCCTAAGGCCCTCCCCCAGGCCCCGCCTCCTCAAGGTCCACCCCCCCACTCCCACACGGGGACAAGGGCTCCAACACAGGAGCCCTTGGCGGGGAAGACCCACCGCGACCCCCCAGCACACTCAGACCCAGAGCCCCAACTCCGAGGGCCCCAACTCGTCTCTGCGCTCCCCTCCCCCAGCCCTGGGGACAGGGACCGCCGGCCACTGCCCCATCCGTACTTTCTTACCCTCGCCTTCGTGGGGCTCTGGCCTCTGGACCTTGCTGACCAGGAGAGTCTGTGTCCCCTGGGTCGGGCCGCTTGTCACAGGTAGCACACGAGGGCTCCGAGCTTCTCACCACAACCAGCCTGTCCAGCATGGCCCTGTCCCAACCAGCCCCAGGCCAGTGACCAGAAAGGGCAGGACAGCCCCCCCCCCCCCGCCCACTGAGAGCCTTCTGCCTGCTCAGTCCCCAAGGAGCCAGCGCGGTGCCTGCCTGCCCTCGCCTTCCCAGACACCACCCCGCGCGTCCCCGCCTCCTGGCCAGCCCCGGTGCTGGCCGAGTGGCCCTGTGCCGTGTGCCTGCTCCTGAGGATCCATGAGTGTGCCTCTCCCCCACCGTGTCCCCTCTGCCCCGGGCCCTGCCACATTTGAAACGCCCGCCCGCCGCGGTGCTCTCCTGCCCGCACCTTCCTCGCCACCTTCCCACAGGCCTCTTCCTCTCCACCCATGAGCGGTGGCCCTGGGGACCTAGGCACATGGAGGAGGTGGCCTCTCTTTCCTCCATTCAGGGGACGCTGGAAAGAGGAGGCTTTGGAGAGCGAATTTCCAGGGGTGGGGATGAGAGAAGGGAGGGCAGACCCGCGTCCCTGGCCACCGACGGGGTTCTGAGGCCACCCTGCTGTCACTTGCCGATGAGCGGAACATCAGAGTCCCCGGAGCCCTGACCGCACAAGAGAAGCCACACTGTCCCCAGCAGCCCCCAGCCCCAGGAGCTGGGGGATCGTTTGCCGCGTGAGTGGAGCCAGCCCTTCTGGGGTCCCCCTCCTCAGTACAGAGACCCGGTGGCCGCGTCCCAGTTTCCGGTAGCGGTTCCTCACTAGGACTTTCCTGTCTTCTTTCCAGTCTAATTTCAGCCCCAAGAGTCCCCGCCCAGCCCCGTGCCTCCCTGAGGCCCAGCCCAGCCCTGTTCCAGCCCCCACCAGGGCCACACTCACCCCCTCTCCCCTCCCCCGCGCTCCCCTGCACCTGGGTGGGGCTGGCCACGGCCGTCAGAGCCCAGAACCAGGCCGCGCCCCTCACCTCCACAGCAGCGCCACAGCTTCAGGGGTGTGGAGGGACGAGTGTCGGAGCCCTCTGTGGTCCAGGGGCTCAGCAAACCCACCGTCCTCCAGGCCTGCCCCCCCCCAGCGCCCTGGCCTCCGGCTCCCTGCACAGCCCCCTCCCCACACTTTCTGGAGAGTTCTCAGGGGCCATGGCACCTGGAGCCTCGCCTTCAGGACAGAGTTGTCCTCATGCGAGGGGCCAGGCCTTGGGACCTGGGGGCACCAGGCAGGACATAGCTGAGACATGGCCTGGAACCTCCCCCAAGGCCTTCCCGCGGCGGAAGGCAGAATCCAGGGGGGCTGGGCGAGCCACAGGAGGCGCCACTGAGCACCCCTCAGCTCCTGGTGGGGAGGGACTCCTGGGGGCCCCAAGCCCACCTCCAAGAGGCCCGGAAACCCCTGCCTGCGTGAGGCCCCTGCTCCACCAACCTGCCTCGCCTCCTGGAGACCGGGGTCTGCAGGGTGGCAGCCTCCGTCCACCTCTCTTGGCCTCCGTCCTGGGAGGTTTCCATCCTCGCCCAGGCCTGGGGGTGGACGCGCCGGCACCCAGTGGTCTTACACGAGGTCAACCTGGGGGCCTGGGCAAGCAGGTGGGCGGGACCAGAGCTGTCCTCCTGGCCAGGGGGAATCTCACAGGTGGACTGTGCCCCAGGGGCCTCTTCTGAGGGCACCAAGACACTTAGGTGACAGCAGAGCTCCCTGTTTCCCCAAGGAGAGGAGAGGGATGAGCAAGAAGCCCAGCCTGCAGCCACCCAGAGCCTGGGGTCCGAGTTACCCAGGCCGGGCGGGATGCAGGTCAGACGCCAGGACAGACAGGCGAGGAGAGTGGGAGTGCAGAGGGCAGCCTCTGTGCCTGAGCACGCCCTCAGGGGCCTGCATGAGGGGGCCTCAGCCCACCCCCAACAGCAGGCCCAGGACGCCAGGGGCTCTGGCCTCTCTGCTGAGATGGCTCTGTCGATGGGTCTCTCCTCCATCCCCTCCTGGAGGGCACTGTCAGAGAAGGGGTCCACGTACCTCGAGAATCGCCCCGTGTCCTGCTGTCCTGCTGCAGCGTGTCCCCCAAGGGTGGGCCCTGCTTCTCGGGGGAGGACGTGTGTGCTGTTCCCCTCCAGAGGTTTTCTTCTCACAGGAAAAGGGGGTCTCCTCTCTGTGCCGTGTTTAGGAAAAGATGGTTTTGAGCATCCCAGGAGCGTGGGGTCGGGGGATTCAGAGTCCAGCTTCAGCTCCTGTCCAGTGTCTGGCTTTGGCCAAGGTCATGGAGGAAGGAACCTACAGGAGGGGCTCCTTCCTCGGTACTCGCTCATATCCCTATTTAAAAAACACTCTAGTCTTTTCAAATACAAAAGAGAAAGTTTGTATAAAGCACCCTCAGGATTGTTGGAGTGAGAAAATCCAGGAGACTCAACCCGAGATGTAGCTTCCTTTCTCGAGCTTTGTACAGCTGTGGGGGCTGAGACCACTAGGGAGACACTCGGTGGCTATTGAGACACTTCAAGCATGTGATGTTTTCTGGAATCCGATATTAACAGTATCCAGCTGCCATAGCTATCTTGATGGTGAGTCTGTTCAACATAGGTTTGAAAGGCTTCTTTCACTTAGCGCGATGCTTTCAAGATCCACTCATGTCGTAACTTGGATCAGCACTGTATATTTCCTATGGCTGACTACTTCCCCACTGCATGGACAGCCACGCTATTTCAATGCATTCCTGTCAATGGCCGGTCGGATTGTTTGCACCCCTTGATTGTTACAAATAGAGCGTTGTCGCCATACAGGTTTTGCTTGATCATATGGTTTCCACTTTTTAGTTATATATCTAGGCAGGGGATTGCTGGGTCACATTGGTGACTCTGTGCTTCACTTGGTGAGAATCACTCAGCTGTCTTCCACAGTGGCTTGTCACCCTAGTACACCATTTTACATTCCCACTAGGAATGTACGAGGGCCACAGTTTCTCCAGATTTTCACCCACACTTGTTATCTTCTGTCTTGTTCTGATTCTAGCCGTCCTAGTAAATGTGAACGCTCCTGGGATGCTCAAAACCATCTTTTTACAGTTTTGTGCTTTTTACAGTCTTTTTAAAACTTATGTTTCTATTAATGACATATTCGTGAATACATTCACCATAATGTACTCCGTCCCCATCCCCAGTACTTCCACTTGCCCTCGCCCCCCTCCAACCCCGGCTCCTCCTCTTCTACTCTCCTGGTCTTCCTTCTATGAACTGATTTTTTAAAAATCAGTCAAACATACAAGTGGGTCTCGTTGTGATCTATTCACACATGCACACAGCACAGGGGCAATCTCATTCTGCAACCCTCCTCTTCCCCACCCCTTCTCTCTCCTCCTCACCCCTCCCTCGACTCCACTGTCCTCCCTTCTACTTTCATGAGATTCCCCCCCTTTAAAAAAAAACATGTATTTCTCTCCAGCTTCTGCCAATGAGAGGAAACATCCCCCCACCCTTGACTTCTGAGTCTGGCTTGTTTCACTCAGCACGAGGTTCGCTAGCTCATCCATTTACCAGGGAACGACGTGATTGCGTTCTTCTTTACAGCCAGGCATACGTAACATGTATATTCACCACATTTTCTTATCCATTCATGTACTGAGGGACAGTGGGGCTGCCTCCCTACTTTGGCTTATTGTCATCGCACCACTGTCAGCACTGAGGTGGCTGTGTCACTACAGGATGCTGATTTCGTTCTTTTGGATAAACACCAAGACCTGGGACGGCTGGGTCATATAGTGAGTCCATTTCTAGTCTTTGGAGGAAGCTCCATGCTGCTTTCCAAAGTGGTTGCAGTAATCTGCCGTCCCACCTGCGGTGTGTGGCTGCCCTTCCCCCACATCCTCTCCAGCCATCACTGTGAGCGTATCCTTGGTGAAGGCCTCTCTAACTGGAGTGAGAGGAGATCTCAGTGTCGTTTTGATTGGCATTTCCCGGATTGCAGAGGATTCATTGGCATTTCCCTAATGACTAATGGCATGAATCATCTTTCCGTGGGCCTGTCCGCCGTTCATGTATCTTCTTTGGAGAAATGATATATTTTAAAATCCTTTTCCCACTTTGGAATCAGGCTGCCTCTGTGGTTCATTGTAAGCGTTCTTTACCCGTTCTGGAGGCTGGGCCCGATCAGACACATGGTTATAGATATTTTTCTCATCATGTTGAGCACTTTGGGAATTGTGGCCATCTTAACGATACCAAGTCTTCCAATCCATGAAGAGCATTTTAAAAACCCTCCAGCAGCATTTTGTCATTTTCAGCATAGGGACAACTTCCTTCTGCATTTCCTCCTCTTTCCCATTCCTGTCTCTTCCTCTTCTCTCTTCACCATCAATCTCAGTGTGTTAGGGTCTGTAAACAAGTCAGGATGGCGCCTGGCATTTTGCCAGGGGGAGTGGTTTGTGAGGTGGCGCCAGCGAGCCATTAAGTGTGGAGATTCCTGATTGGTTGACTGCTGTATCGAGTTTATGTTAATTAAGATAAGCTGTGTGGAATGTATATATACCCCTCCAGTCCTACCATAAACGGCTCCCACTCCTGCTGTATCAATCCACTCAAGTTGTTCGTCATCCCCCAATTATTTTGCTGCAGCCAGACTGCGGCATCAGGGTACAAGTCTTCCAAAAAATAAAACAGGCTTGGATACTTGTGATTCCACAAAGTCACTGCTACCATGTTCCTAGAGACCAGGCAAAGACATCACAAGAAAGGAACGTACAGACCAAAATTCCTGTTATGGTTTGGATCTGAGTGTCCCCCAAAGCTCACAGGTGAGTCAGTGCAGGAAGGTCCAGAGGAGAAATGATTGGGCTGTGAGAGCCTTGACCCAGTCAGCGAACTAATCCCCACACAGGGACCAACTGAGTGGTACCTGAGTGGTGGGGTGTGGCTGGAGGAGGTGGGAACTTGTGTGTGGCTTGGGTGTATACTTGTATCTGGAGAGTGGAGTTTCCCTCTGCTCTCTGGTCACCATGATGTGAGCTGCTTCCCTCTGCCACTCTCTCCCACCATGATGTTCTGCCTCACCTCCAGCCTGGAGGAATGGAGCCAGTCTTTATGGACTAAGATCTCTGCCACCTCGAGCCTGCTAATAAACTTTTCCTCCTCTCCAATTGTTCTGGTCAGATCCTTTAGTCACAGCAGGTAAAAAGCTAACTAAAACAATCCCTTATGAATAGACATGCAAAAACCTTCAACGATTTGCTGCAAACCACATCCAGCAGCATATTAAAAGAAACATACTTCATGGCCAAGGGAAATTTATCTCAGGAATGCAAGGATAGCTCAATAATCCATTGGTGTAATGCAATAGAAAAATTAAGAAATAAAAGCATGTGATTATCTCAACTAGTCCCAAAACACTTGACAAAATCCAAAGCCCTTGCATGATAAAAAACAAACAAACAAATAAACAAAAAAAACCCCTCAACACTGGGAAGAGAAGGGAATCTTGAACCCAATAAGGAGCATTTATGAAAATCCACAGCTAATGTGATATTAATGGTGAAGACAGATAGTTTGCTCCTTAGATCTGTAACAAAAAGGCAGTTTGGTTTTGCCACTGTTCTCCAGCATTGTGCTAGAAGTACTAGCCAAAGAAATTAGGCAAGAAAAAGAAAAGACATCCAAACTGAGAAGGAAAAAATAAGACTTTCTACTGTTTTGTCAAGGGTCTGTTAGTAGTACAGTATTCTCATTTATTTTAGGTTTGTGTGCCTGAATGATAGCTTTCCTGGTTCTGGGACTCTAGGTTGACAGTTATTTTCTCTCACATGTGGAAGATACTCTTCTACTGACTCTGACTTCCATCAGTATTTGGGAAATGTTATCTGTCAGTCAAATCCTCATTCCTCTACAGAGATCTTCTTTCCTCCATGTTTACTTTAAGATGTTTTATTTGCATCTAGTGTCCTGAGAGATGGCTTTCAGGGTGTCTGTACTTCTTAATTGCAAAAGAAAATAAATAATTACACGAGGACAAATGGGAAGTTTTTCAGAAAGAGGGAAACCACCAAAGTCATTCCAAACCCATGGAACAAAAGGAGGTGTTGCTAAAACTGTACTTGCTTCTTAAATCAAGGATGTCTCCTTCAGCCAGATGACAGAACAGTTTCCTTTAAAATAAAGCCCAGACCTGACCGAGTTGATCTCAACAAGGTAAATCCTGGTGTGACCATGACCTCTGGCTTTCCCCTCTGTTGTGGCAATCTTGTGCATAACTGTGGAATACCAGATAAAATTTCTCTATGACACTGTGACTGCCCAGCTCATTAGCCTGGGGACAATGAGACCGAGTTAACATTGCTACTAGAACAGCACATCTGACAAGAACCTTGAGCACCAGTTATTCCTGTGATTCCCTGGGGATAAAACTAGGTCACATGACAGATATAAAATATCACTCTTCTAGCAGGACCTCCGGCTCTCAGCTTGGCCCAGGACAGAAGGTGCTGTATGGAATTAGGGCTACGCCCTCAGGTGACACCAGGAACCTTTTTTCTGCTTTTAGCACACCATGGGACACCACTCCTGGTCACATCCAGCCTGGATGCACTCAGAGCTCAAGTCCTACTGCCTTAGACCAGAACCTTCCATGGCCAGAGCTCGGCTGCCCCTTAGGTTCTTCCTGGCACTGGGGAAGTGGCAGTACGCCACATAGCTCTGTCTCTGTGTCCACAGAGCACTGGTCAGAGGGGCAGGTCCTTCTGTGATTCCCCATTGGCAGCTGTGGACACGGAGCCCTGAGCAGTCAGAACTCTTGTTGCTGTCCTTTCTCTTTCCATAGAACGTGACCAAGTCTGGTCACCTTTGGCCTCCCTCAGCCTCCCTGGGCCTCCTCAGCCTCCCTGGGCTTCCATGCCCTCTTTGTCCTCCTCCTCAGGCCCAGACCACTCTTTTTCTCTATTTCTCCTCCAACCAGATGACCCTGTTCAGCCACCCCTCCCCGAGTTCAGCCACAGAATCGACTGCCCCTTGGGGTGAGGATAGCCTCCTCTCTTTCCCAGGAAAAGCTACCTTGGCTTTTAAATCAAGCCCATGTCACCAAGGTGGCCGAGCTGGCTTTGGCCTGAGATCCGAGAAGACGATTCTGCAGCGAGAACCTCTCTGCCAGCCGGGCTGCTGTGTTACTTGGCCTCTTTGCTTTCTGACCAGTGGTCACCTTGGACCTGCTTTTAGTGGAGCAAAGTACAAACTTTACAATAACCGGTGGTTTCTGCAAAAGCCTGTTTAGAACAGAGAAAAGGAGGGGATCTCAGAGCTGAAACAGGTTTGGAGAAGCTGGGAGCGCAGCTTGACGGTCAGGTGCCAGCCACAGGGGCTGGTGGAGAGGTGACCCGTCTCTCTGGGCTTGAGTTTCTGGCCTCGGTAGAACAGGTCTCCACAGCGGGATCTCAGCCCTCCGTATCCACGGGCCCTGCATCCAGGAAGTCAACAGCACACGAGGAAAATATTAAGAATGAAATACATCTCAACTGAGCACATGTGGATTGTTTATTCTTGTTATTTCCCTAAGCAATGTGGTTTAACAAGTCTGTACACAGCATTCACGTTGGGTTGTGTTTTACTGGTAAACCTGGAGATGATACGAAGCGCGTGGGGCAGGCCAGGGGCTGTGGGACAGGCCTGTCGTTCAGCTACTCTGGAGGCTGAGGTTGGAGGGTGGGGTCAGGCCAGGTGTTCAGGACCAACCTGGGCAGCAGAGTGAAATCCCATCTCTCCAAATATTAACAGGTAGGAGAAAATAAAATCAATGAAGTTTATGGGAAGATGTGCCCAGGTCAGATGCAAACTCCACACCGTTTTATATAAGGGCCTTGGGCACCCAAGCCTCTGTGGATCTGGGTATCCGCAGGGGTCCTGGGACCAGCTCCCCACGGACACCAAGGGATGGACGTCTTGGGAAAGGAGTTTTGCAGCTGTCATTAAGGATCTTGAGTTGAGACCACCCTGAGTTCTCCAGGAGGGTCCCACATCCAGTGACAAGTGTCCCTGTGAGAGACGGCAGAGAGGAGGCGAGTGGAGGAAACGGCCCTGCAGAGATGGCCCAAGTGAGGCAGCCCCGGGATCCCCTGGCCACCAGCAGCTGGAAGAGGCAGGGGAGGGGTCTCTGCTGGAACCAGGGAGCCCGGCAGGCCACACCCTGGTTTGGGAACCTGGCCTTGTAACTGTGAGGAACGAGTCCTGTCATTGTCAACGAGGGTGTGGCCGTGGGCAAGAGATCTCCCTCTGGTGGCCCCCGGGGCCTGGAATTCTCATCCCCCAGCTCCCTGGAAGACAGATTTGGGGACAAGGGGCTTTCATGCAGCACTCACAGGCCCCTCCGTCTCCCGTCCACACCGCTGCCCCACAGTCACAGGTGGATGGGTCCATGTCCTCTGTTAGGGGCAGGGAGCACATTTTCCCTGTTGGGTTTTGCCACCGCCACCTCTGCAGCCACCCTGCCGCGACATGTACTGGTTTCATAAATATTCAACGCACAGCTGTTGATTTAATGATTCCTGATTTCCGGCCTTGGGGAAGACACCTCATCTCCTTGGAAACCCGTTTTTCCCACCACAAAACTGAAGACAGTGGGGTGCAAGGCGGAGACACGGTCCTCTAAGTCCTGGCGGGAAGGGTTCAAGGAGCCGGCCACGCGCTGCTGCAGGAACGTGGCCTCTTCTGCCCTCTGGTGGGCGAGGGGGAATAGCACCTCGTCGTTGCCCTGGGGGATTCCTAGCTCTGCAGGAAACCGGTAAAAAGCGCTGTAGCAGAATAAACTTCAGAAAGCCGCAGATGGGAAGGTAAATGTCACAACCTAGAAAAAATGACCCATAGCTACTGTCAGTAAGCAGGAATCAGGTCTACGTCCCAGGAGTCCGGGGAATCCTGAACTCGGCTTTGGAGCTTTGGGACCTCGACTTACGACCCCCCTCTCTGGGCTTCACTTTCTTATCTGTGAACCAAAGTCTGGATAAGAGAAGCTTCTAGAAGGTGCTCGGCTTCCAGGGACAGAAAACCCAACTGACGGTGACTTGACTCAGGGGTTGGCAAGTTACGTGTGAATACACACCAAGTCTGACTGGCCAGCTGCTTCTGTTCAGACCCCAGGCTCATAATGAGTTTTTGCAATTTATATAATTGTTTAAAAATGAAAAGAATAAATAGTGATATTCGTGACTTGAAAATTACACGAGATTCGAATTTCAGTGTCTTCAAATGAAGTTCTCTTGGAATCCAGCCTCGCTTCTTTGTTCCTATGTTGTCTGGGATGGTTTTCCTGCTACACTGTCAGAGTTAAGTCCCGGCGATGGAGACCGTGTGGCTTGGAAAGCCACATGTTTGCTCTCTAACCCTTAACAGAAAACCACTTGCTGATCCCCGACTGGACAGTAAAGGTGTTAGTGACTTCACATAACATCCCCGCAGGCTCTTGGCCTCCGGGCCCCGTCACAAGAAAGCAACCTCGGCTCCATGGGTCACATCGACACACAATCCACATTCTAAACAGGAAAGAAGGATCAGGCAGAAAGACTTTACCGGGCATGGCTTTTGCCCAGGAAGACACTGTTTCCCAGAAGAGCTGTAAAAGGCTCCCCCTTCTTATTGGCTCAAACTAGGTCACATGGTAAGCCCTGGGCCAATCACTGGGATGGATGGTACTGACCACCTTATCCTAAAGGGGCTGCGAAGAACCTACCTTCCCCGAGATGTAGAGATCTTGGGATTGTACACACACACCCAGAAACGGGGTTCTGTTTTTAGGGAAGAAAGGGGACAGAGGACATGCATCAGGCAAAGTCACTAAGATCCCTTGTACTGCAGGTACCTCCAGTTTCCGGTTGCATGCTGTACTTCAAGTCTGAAGGCTTCTTGTTGACACATTTTCTTGACTTGCACCCTCCCTCTGCAACTCGAGATGCATTTCTGAGCGACTTTGTTCATTTAGGATTTTTTTTTTTTTATACCAGGGATTGGATCCAGGGGCACTTAACCACCGAGACCCATCCCCAGCCCTTTTTAGTTTTGAGACACAGTCTGGCTAAGTTGCTTAGGGCCTCACTACGTTGCCGAGGCTGGCTCTGAACCCCCCATCCTCCTGCCTCAGCCTCCTGAACCCTGGGGTCACGGCGTGCGCCCCACTGCGCTGGCTCACGTAGGACACTTTGAGCCGCCCTTTTTCCTTCAAGTTGTCCTTGGTCTGAGGCTTTGTGATTGGTGATGGGTCCCAAAGCCAATCCTTCCTTTTGACCCACCTCCTCATGGAGGGAGGTGGAGAAGCAGGGAGAAGACAGGGACTTCCCCAGGGTCTCCTGGCACCCAGTCGGCTCAGGGCAGAATCCAGAGATTCATAGTTCACCAGGAAGGTTCGACCCAAATCCCCGGCCGCTGAGAGCCAAAGAGGCGAACTCTGGAACTGCCTTTCAGTTCTGTGCTGCTCTGGAAGAGATCGGAGGACCCAGGCAGGTCCCCTCAACAAAGCCACGGCTGGTGGAGCCAGCAGGAGGGGCGGAGCTCAGGGCCAAAGGCCAGCCCTGCGCAGGTGAGTTGAAAAGCCCTTTAATAAGGACTCAAACCTGAGATGGCATGGGCTTGTCGTTAGAGAGACAGGGGCTCAGCTGCGCCAGGAGTGGAGGGAAGCCAAGGGACACCAGGCAACTAAGAAAATAAATGGGGAAGACGCAGCCTCGGTCCAGAGAGCAGACGGGGCTTCGCAGGGAGACACAGGAAGGAGGGCAGGCTGCCAGGCTCCCACGAAAGAGGACGGCCCCGACCTCTGACCTCTTGTTGACTTGGATTTGGACATGCTGTTCCTGAGGTCTTTTATGTGCTAAGGAAAAAAAAACCCAGGAAAATAAACCCAAGTTCTCCCAACAAGAGGGCCAGGCCCCTTGCAGCCACCCAGCTCCCACGGGAAGGAAAGGACACAGTCCCACCGACCTCGGCTTCTCCGTCTGTGGAGCAGAACGTGGTGCAGCGTGCTTCCGCCAGCTCCCACCCAGCCCCGTCCACGCTGCCCTCCTGGGCCCTGCCCTCCTGGACCCTGCCCTCCTGGGCCCTGCCCTCCTGGACCCTGCCCTCCTGGACCCTGCCCTCCTGGGCCCTGTCCTCCTGGACCCTGCCCTCCTGGGCCCTGCCCTCCTGGGCCCTGCCCTCCTGGACCGTGGAAACCGCCCACTGACGTCCAGGTCCTCGTCTCCTCTGCAGCGGGGCAGGCCCACGGCCTGGTCTCCGTCTGTGGGTTGACTTCGTTCACGACTCAGCTGTGGAAGGTGGCCCTCCCCGGAGTCTGGACCTTCTGGAACACACCAGGAGAGAGGCTGGGTCTTCCGAGGACAGTGGGTGGAGTTTTGAACCCTAGTTCTGTTACCGCTGTTGACCTCCAAAGAAGCACGCCGCCGAGGCAAGGCCAGAGTAGAGATTAGAAATTTATTAAAGGACAGCAGAAAAGACTTCTCCCGGAGGAAGAAGGGGACCCAGGAGGTGGAATCCGTGGAAGTGCGGTGGTCTCCCCTTTTTATAGTTCTTTCAGTGATGGAATGTAGGTGGGAAGGCCCAGGGGTGGGACACAGGTGGGCCAAAGAAGTCGTCTGAGCAGGAAGGACTTCATTATCACTTCTTTGGGATGGGCCATCTCCAAATCTGCTGGGGGCTGTTCATTAACACTTCTTCCAGGTGGACTTTGGCCTAGGGCCTCTTTGGGACTTCATTACCATTCCGTGAGTCGTCCTGTGTTCCCTGAGTCATCCCCAGCATGGCCTCCATTTTAGATTTCACTCGGTATTAGACCCGATTTACCTAACCACACTGACGACCTAACTTTAAATCTGGCTTCAGTTCCAAGCTTCACAGCGACGTTGACAGGTGCCAGCAGCAGAGGGCTCTAGGACCAGTCTTGCCGTGAGCCGGGTGTGTCCGGGGCTCTTTTGACTCTGGTGTCTGGACGGGTCTGAGCACCATCCAAGCCTGGTTCCTTGGTCCCCTCGGTGAGTCCACAGGGTCCTTAATAAATGCAATAAGCTCGCCAGTGTGGGTTCCATTGTCCGCAGCCGCGGGCCTCGGCCAAAACCACCCACACAGTGGCTGCCAGGCGGTGGCACCGCAGGGGGCGGCTAGTCCACAAGGGGGTGACGTGTCCACACCCGGGCAGAGCACGGGTGTCAGGGTCTGTTGATTTCCCTCCCATGGACGTGAATCATAACCCTCCCCACTGGGAGAGAAAAGGGACCCTGCCAACTCCGGGTCAGGTCTCCCCAAGTTCAGTCAGGGAAGGCCTCTCCCCCGTCCCCTGCGACCTGCCCCCAGGGATCAGTGGCACGAGGGGCACCCGGGTCTGAGTCCCTGCCAGAGCCCCCCGCCCCCCGCTGGTGGACTTGCCTGGTCTGCACGTGACCTCTGACCTTGGGTTCTTCTGCCCTCACGACTGTCACACCTGCTGCCCCTGCGCCTTCCTCAGTCCCCACGTGTCCCCCTGCATCCCCTCTTCCTGATTGCCAGGCCCCCATGTCCCCTCAACAGTGCTCTGCCACTGTGTCCCTGCTTGAGGTCCCTGCCACTGCAGCTGGGGGGGGGGGATGCACCTGGGGTCTTCCTTGCAGCAGCACCATCAGAGGGCACCTCAGGAGGCACAGGACCCGCCGCCGCTCTAGGCTGCAGGGAAAGGGTGACACGGGAGGGGGCACGGCGAGAAGGGGAGCCTCCGAGTGCCCAGAGTGGGCTGGGCACAGAGGATGAGGTCGGGTGGGACAGCTGTGGGTGTGTTCCAGGGGAGGGACTGGGGGATGTCGCAGGAAGACGTGGGTGAGAACGCTGCCCACGCAGGTGGCCTCCCCTGGGGGGACAGGGCCATGTTACAGAGGAGGCCACGCTTAGGCACCAGGCCTCATGCACCTCCAGTACACGAGTGTGAGGTCAGCGGAGGGACCTCTCGCCTTTCCCACGAGAACGTTCCAAAGCTCTGCAGGTCCAGCAGGCAGCAGGGAGTGCGGCGGCCCTCCACAAGGGTCGAGCTGGCACGGGCTTGCTCCTTGCAGCTACTCATGACCCCTGCAGTCACATGGGGGCGACGTGCCATGCACCTTTCCAAACGCTCCCTGGATGCTGCGAGTGTAACCCTCAGAACGACCCCTGCAGGACCAGGGCTGTTAAGAATCCTCTTACAGCAGGAGAAACCGAGGGTCAGAAAGGCAAAGGGACAGGCCCAAGTCCTGCCGCTAGGGGGCAGCAAGCCAGGATTTGAACCTGAGATCTGATTTCAGAGCCTAAACCCATCCTCCACCCACTCCAGAGATGGTAAGGAGCGTGTCACTTGTCTTCCTTTCAATGTCTTTAAATATGGAGGTGCAGAGCAAAGGGTTGGCACATAGTAAATGCTCAATAAATAATAATAATAATTTTCATAAATGCCCAGAGACTGGGCAGGCCATGTCCGTCCTGAGCATCTACCACCTAGGGGGAGCGGAAGATGTAATTGGGGAAAAACGGATTTATGTCGGATGCCAAGACTCAGAAATAACTGGCAGGAGAGGAGAGATCAGACGCAGCGTGCAAGCCTCTGTTTCCCTTCGCTTGTTGTCACACTGTGACAGCTAAAGAGTGAATACTTTGCAAGAAAAAGAGTATACATCTGCCTACGTTTTTCTAGATTTACATCTTTTCACTTATTGGAAGGGGTGGGGGAAGAGGACCAAATGTCTTGAAGGAAAAAAAATCAAAAGGCAAGATATACGGGAGGAAGGGAACCCGGTGCGCAGCTCTGTGCAAACGTGAAATGCAAATGCCCGGAGCTGGTTTCGGTGATTGGCAGCCCCGGATAGAACGGATCACAGCCGGGAGGAGCAGATGGGACGGGAGCACCGGCGAAGTGCGACCATCCAAACTTGAGAGGGAAATGCGATCCCAAAACCCAAAGGGAGGGGAAGGCCGGGAGGCGGGGAATGGGGGACCCCCGCACCCCTTGGGCGGGAAGGGTTGAGGCCCCTGTAATGACGAGGATCCACCTCCAGGGGGCGGTCGGCCCCCGCCGGGAGGCGGCGGCTCCAGGGCGGGGCGTGGGAAAGCGCCGAGTAGGCTGGACCCACGGGGCGGAGGGCGCGGGCGCCGCGGGAGCAGGGCGGCCCGGGGCTGAGCAGGGCCAGCTGGAACGTGGCCACCAAGGAGAAACCGTCAAGAAAGAAAAAAGTGGCTGCCGAGGCCGGAATCCACTGCAACTCGGAGCCCAGAGGGAGTCCCGATGAGAAACTGTCGCCCTGAGAACTGGTTTCTGGGGATGACACGCTCGTTAAGGGGGGGCGGAGGTGGTCCCCTCGACCAGGGGTCAGCAGGACCTGTAAAGGGACAGCTAGTGACCACTCTCGACCTCGTGGGCTCTCGAGTCCTGCTTACAAAGGCACAGCCGGCCAGAAGCCATCCTAGCGACTGTGCTCGTCCCTGTCCCAAAGCTGATTTGTGCTCAAGAAAATTAATTTTTATTTAATTTCCCTCTCAACAGAATGAAAAGCCACAGAGCCACGGGGTGGAAAAGAACCTGCTAAACACAAAACACATTCGATAACTGTTTGGTATCCAAAATATACAAAGAAGACCTGTCTGTCTTTCCTTCCTTCCTTCCTTCCTTCCTTCCTTCCTTCCTTCCTTCCTTCCTTCCTTCCTTCCTTCCTTCCTTCCTTCTTTCTTTCTCCCGCTGCCCTCCTCCTCCTCCTCTTCTTTGTTTTTTTTTTGTTTTCACACCAGGGATTGAACCCCAGGAGTGCTCTAGCAGAGCCACATTCCTGGCCCGTTATATTTTTGAATTCTGAGACAGGGTCTCACTGAGTGGCTGAGGCTGACTTTGAACCCTTGGTCCTCCTGCTTCAGCCTCCTGAGCAGCTGGGAAGCCAGGCGTGTGTCACTGCGTCCTGCTTCAAAGAAGTCAGAATGCAAACTACCAGATCAACAGAGCTGGACAGAAACCCCCCAGAGATGACGCACAGATGGCGAGAGAGCACAGGAAAAGATGTCCACCCTCGGGTGTCGTCACCACGTACAGATTAAAACAGCCGTGAGAGCCCGCTACCCAGGGAGCAGACATGCTAAGAGTCAAAAGGCTGGCCACAGAGAGCTGGGGGGCTGTGGGGTCACTGGAGCTGGGGGGGGCTGTGGGGTCACAGGAGATGGGGGGGTGTGGGGCCATGGGAGCTGGGGGGCTGTGGAGCCATGGGAGCTGGGGGGCTGTGGGGCCACAGGAGCTGGGGGGGCTGTGGGGTCACAGGAGGTGGGGGCCGTGGAGCCATGGGAGCTGGGGGATTGTGGGGCCACCGGAGCTAGGGGGCTGTGGGGCCACGGGACGCTCACGCACGCTGGTGGAGTCGGAGGCAGCCCACAGCTTCCAGAGGATGCTTCTGTGGTTTCTCCCAAAATGAAACATGTTCCTCCCAGACGATCCAGCAGCCTTGCTCCTTGACATTTGTCCAAAGGAGTGAAAACTACGTCCAGCCAAGCCCCACCCAAGAGGATTTATAGCTGCTTTATTCATGGTGGCCCCAACTTGGAAGCCATCAGTGGCTTCCAAGGTGAAGGGGTAAATAGATTGTGATGCATCCAGACAATGGAATATTGGTCAGCACTGAAGAGAGACGAGTTCTGAAACCAGGAAAAGGCGTGGACGCCAGTTCAGTCCACATTTCCTGCCTCAGCGCCCTGCAGTGAGGATGACAGTCCACGCGCGTCCTCGCCCACACTGTGGCCAGGCCCTGGGCAGGCGCGGGGCGGTTCACGGGTTTGACTTCATCTGCTGTCCACAGCAGCCCTTCCTTCGTGAGACCTGATGGTTGTCAGATGTGTTTGTAGGTCAGGAAATGCCACAGAGAGGTTGTCACCTGCCCGGGGCCACAGAGACAGCTAATGGCAGTTGTATTTGAAGCCCAGGCTCCTAGCACAGGGTTTATTTAGCATGGAGTCACGGCTTCAGGGATTTGGAGAAGAGAAAGACGGTGGGAGATGGTGGCCAGCTGTCTCGGCATCAGTACTGCAGAGTGACCATGGCGCTCGTGGCCAGCCGTCACCCACGGCTTGGCTGACCCGAGGGCGCCAGGCTCCCGTCTGTCCAGGCTGCAGGTCAGCTCTGACCTGCTCCAGGTCTTTCACCTTCCTTGGACCAGCGGCCACTTGGTTGGCTGGACCTGCCTGCTGCTCCCAGTGCCCGGGAGAAAGAAGCAGTGGTCACTCGGGCCACGTGTCAATCACTGCAGCAGAAAAGGACAAGCCCACGCCTAAGCACAGCCCAGGGGCCTCGCGTGCTGTGACCACCCTCATGTCACGACCATGGACCAAAGCCACTCCCGAGGCTGAACAAAAGCGCGGAACAAAAGCGTTGCTCCACGGCCTCCACACGGCCTCCACACGGCCTCCACCCAACCTTGGAACCCGGTGGGCCATAATTCTACCCTGGGCTGATCACCTGAGCCACACAGGAGCTGAGGCTCCGGGGGGTGGCAGGGGGCTCTGGGGCGTCACGGCTGGTGTGAGAGGGAAGGGCCGCACTCAGCTCCCTGATGTTCTCTTTTATGTCCAGCCACATGACCTGGAGGACCCTGGCCTCCACCTGCGGGACCCTTCGCCACGGAGGAGAAGAAATTGAACTGCTGTCCTAAAGGGACCAAGTGACAGCAGAAGGTGCCCCCTGGCCTACGTCTATGAGGACATTTCTCTGTGCCCTGCGGTGGGAAAGACTCCAGATGATGGACGTATTATCATGTCTCTATCTGTTGTGGACGGACGGTGGATCTGTGTTGATTTTGATGAATTTTCCCAATTATTCCCTTTCCTAAGGTAGTAAGTGTCCCGGAGGCAGCTTGGAGCAGATCTGGGAACCCGGACAGAGGCAGGAGGGGGAGGGGCGGGAGGAGGAGGGGGCAGGTCAGGCCGCTCCCAGAAGAGCTGGCCACTGAGCCAGGCTGGAGGGACGCAGATGTCCATCAGGGAGGGGGAGAAAGGCCATCCAGATGGACGCCGCCCACCGAGGGGCAAGGCACGGTCAGTCCCTCCCGCACTGCCCAGCAGCTCTGAGGGCCTGGGCCTCGCAGGCAGGGCACTGGGCTTGGGCCGAAGCCCCCAGAGCCTGGCCATCGGGGCTCACGTCTCTGTGCCCTGTTCCAGCTGGGGTGACCCTGGGCAGGTTGGCCCACCTGGGAGTAGAACCGTGGGGAACACACCTCCTGCATCATGGCCACGGGTCACATGAGACGGCGAGAAGTGCCTGTAGTGGTGACTGTCACACAGAAGGACACAATGGCGTCAGCGACTTGTGACGGGAACGAGGGAACTTATAGGGGTGCGGCTCAGCAGGGCTGTTGTGCCGCCCTGTGCAGTTTAGGGGGTGGGTGGGGGGCTGCTCTGGGATAGGGAGCTTCTCACCCCACGCCAGGTCCAGGGGCCAGAGCCCGAGACCAAGGTGCCAGGCCTCCTGTGGCCCCCGATGGCCGGGGAGCGGCGCTGAGCAGGAGGGAAGGGGTGTCTCTCTGAAGCCAGGAAACAGAGCCTGGGGCAGGCAGGAAGGGCCAGCACAGGGTCAAGGGTCACCACAAGCCCAGGCAGGGCATCTGCAGGCGGGCGTGCCCTATGTGCCTGGCCTGTTGCCCGGAGTGGCCCAGGGACAGGTGCTCTACGTTACTTTTCATTAAAAAGTGACTTTTTCAGAATGCTTTAATTTCAAAAGCAAGATCTCATCTGTGCAGAGAGCAAAAAGAGGAAAGTAAAAATATACCTATGATCCTACTACAGTGAGCCGCTCCACTCGCTCTGTTCCCACCCGGCTCGTCACTAGACATTTATATATATTCACTATGGAAACTGACTCATACTCTTGTCCTTTCCCTGGCTTGGCACTATGCCATCAATGTCTCCCACGTCAATCATCACCAGTCTCATTTTTAATGGTTATTATATTCCATTGTATGGATAATATTCCACTGTATGGATAAACAGATACTTTGATTTATTAATTCCTTACTATTGGGATTTAGCTGTTTGCAGTTTTAATTATTCTAAACAACTCTGATGAGCATCCTTTTGCATAAATATCCACCCCTGTCCTCATTTGTTTACCTGGGTTCCATTTCTAAAAGTGGAATTACCTGATGAAAAGATGTATCCATTTTTAAGCCTCTGACACACACTGCGAACCAGCCTCAGGGGAAGGAATAGTAAATTATGCCCCAGCGATGGGTATCTAGGGGACCACGCTGATCTTTAAACACAGGGTCTAGAACAAAGCCTCTCATGTAAGAGGAGCTTAATAAATAGGCACCGGTCGTATTTTGAGCATTCGAAATCCAGACTCTCCCAAGCACAGCTGCCGTCTGTTAGCGCTCCAAGACACAGAGCCTCGCTCATGTAAAGGAGAGGAAGGTGGGGGGTGCAGGAACACCAGAGGAGCCATACCTCAGGGACGGTGCCGGTTAGTAACACCCAGGTCATCACCTGGCACTTTCCCTGACGTGACTGTGTCTATTCCAACACGAATCAGGATCTAGATCATTAAACCAGCTCTGGCCAAGGGCGTGTCCAGGCTTGGAGGTAACAGACCATGCAGAAAAGAGCTACTGTCCTCGACCTCCAATCCAGTGCGAGAACTCTCCCCGGGGACTCGCACTGCCCGCCAGTAGCCCGCGGACCAGCCCCGGGGCGCCACCGAGACACGTGGGCGTCCCCGCCAAGTGCCTCAGACACAATCCCAGCTGACCATCGGCTTGGATCGTGAACTATTTTTTTTTTTTTAGGCTCATTTCTTTCAAATTCCCCGACTAGAAGGGGATTGCTTCATCCTGACAGAAAAGGATGATCACGGAAAGACAGAAGGAGGCTGCGCTCCTCTCCGTGCTTCTGTGCTAAGCCTCACAAATGAAAGTCACACGACACTGGATTCACCCATCCCTGACACCAAGGAGAGGAGAATGAAGGAGAAAAGATGTATTAGGACACGCAAAAAGGATCCTCCAACAAAGCCCGACGTTCATAGACACCACCCAAAACACCTTGAAACCAACCTGTGGCTCATACAGTTAGAAACGTCTGGGCGGACACGGGAGGGGGCGTGATGACAGCCTGAAGCCTCTTTTCATTGAATAATGAACATTCCCCAAGAACACCACGGTTCTGTGTGTGATCGGCAATCCATTTCTTTTCATGAGCCACGTTCCATTTTAATCACACGCAGCGTACAGACAATCCTCTTTAGGATCACCTGACGAGATTGCAGAGGAAAAAAATGTGCAGATTAGGTGACAATCACCACGCTGAGACCCCAACGCCCGCGCCCAGCGGCAGGCGGAAACGAGGGGGGACAGGAGGACCAAGTGGCGTCGCCCCTCGGGGACTCCGTGTGGGTTTCCGTTTGCTCGCAAGCTGCTGTGGAGAAGGTTATTAAAGGGAACCAACAGCCCAGGGGCGGGGGACGGGCAGGTCGCGGGAAACTGTCCCTGAGGTTGTCCCTGGGAAGTGGCTGAGTTTCCGACTCTCTCCAGCCTCGGTGTCCCCTCTGTGGCACCTCCCCTGCACGGGGAGCGTAAGGACTTCCCAAGACACAGAGTTCAGGGGCTGGCGGCCACGAGGTAGGAGCCGCAGAGGAACAGCCGTTTCTGCTGACCCGGAAGATGCAGAAATGACCCTCAGAGAGCCCGTCACCGGACGTGGGTCAGCCCACGGTGACACACCTCCCTCAGCCCGGGCCTTCTCTCTCTTTGATGTTGATGTCCCTGTAAGTTCTGCTTGGGGTGCTTTAGGATGGGCGACATCAACAGATAATAATACCTCTACTGTCACCTACCCCTCGCCAGGGGCCACGTTATCAGAACATCCTCAGACGTGCTTCCCAGGAGGCGCTATTATTCCTCCTCGTTCTCTTTTCTTCTTCTTCTTCTTTTTTTTTTTTTTGGTACCAGGGATTGAACTCAGGGGCACTCAACCACGGAGCCCCGTCCCCAGCCCTTTTTATATTTTATTTAGAGACAGGGTCTCACTGGGTTGCTCAGGGCCTGGCTAACCTGCTGAGGCTGGCTTTGAACTCGTGATCCTCCTGCCTGGGCCTCCAGAGCTGCTGGGATTCCAGGCGGGGGCCCAGTGCCTGGTGGGCCTCGGTTTTCTAATGACAAAAGTGAGATGTAGAGGGTAAGCTTTCCACGGCAGGAAGCAGCAGAGGTGAAGGAAATGCTCCTGGGCCCGTTGGCAAAGGTGGTGCCCTACTCCAGCCTCCGGAGCCCCTGTGTGTCTTGGTGCCCGCCCTTAAATGTGGCTACATTTGAAAGAATTTCAATCACACCCCGCCAGCATCACATGTTATTATTTTTCCTTTTCAGACGGGACTGAACATGGGGGTGCTCTGCTACTGAGTGATCCTTACCTCCCCCACCCACCCACCCCCCGCCGCTATTTTATTTTGTTTTTCTGAATTTTCAGACGAGTTGCCCAAGTTGGCCTTGAACTTGCAATCCTCCTGCCTCTGCCTCCCAGGTACCTGGGGTGACAGGCGTGCGCCCACGGCCAGCTCTTACACCACATTCCTGGTGGACAGTGCTGCTCCGAGCCTGTGCCTTCCAGAGGCGCCTGGGCCTGGCCCTCCACAGGACGTGCCAGTGAGGGACAGCCCTGTGTCCTTTGTATTCCTTTCAGTGAATCTACCCACATTCTTTAAAAATAAATCAAACAACAAAAAGTGACCCAGTAACACCCACATACAAAGGGAAAAAAATGTGTGTTGGCCTTCATGAAAATGAGAGCTTTTGTTCATCAAAGGACACTACCAAGAGAGTACAAAGGCAAACTGAAGATTTGGAAAAGATAACTGCAATTCATTTACCCAATAAAGGACTTACATCTGGGATAGGTTTTTTAATTCCATCAAATTATATAAGGTGAATAACTCAATAGAAAAGCACATGAAACCAGTCCAGGTGTCCTTCAGCAGATGAGTGGATAGAGAAATAGTGGTGTATTTACACAATGGAATATTACTCAGCTTTAAAGAAGAATGAAATTATGGCATTTGCCAGTAAATGGATGGGGCTGGAGAATATCATGCTAAGTGAAAGAAGCCAATCCCCCAAACCAACAGCCAAATATTTTCTCTGATGCCAATTCACAATGGTGGGGGGCTGGTGGTGGTGGCTAGGGAAGAACAGAGTTGCTTTAGATGGGTAGAGGGCAGTGGGGGGGGAGGGGTAAGGGTGGGAGACGAGAGTGAAGTGGACATTATCACCCTGTGTGTATGTAGGGCTGCACAGCTGATGGACGCTCCATCCTGAACCACCAGAGAATGAGAAGCTCTGCTCCGTTTACGTACGACGTGTCCAGGTGCGTGTGTCTGTCCTGACAACTAATCAGAACAGATCAGAAAAGCACGAGGGGTCAACAAGGCAAGGTCACGGGCAGGAGGAGGAAGAAGCCACAGGAGAGAAACGGCGAGCGTCCCAGGGGACGGGCAGGCTGGTCACTTGATGTCATCCTAACACGGTGTGAACATGGTTCGTGTCACGCTGCACCCCACACATGCTCGCGGTGATTACCTGCCAACCAAAAGGAGTGGTCACAGAATAAGAAATTTTTAACTGTGAAAGATCTAGAAGAGGCCGTCCACTGGGCCAACGGAAACCCTGACGGCTGAGAGAAAATGACGGAAATGCCACATGGTGACAAAGCGTGGATCACTGTGTCCCCGTGCACCGGGTGGGTACCACCTGGTAGAATCGTGCTGAGGGAACGTTTTCTCTTCTTCCAAAAGCGGGCATGCTTCCCCTCTCCTCTCTGCCTCCAGAAACGCAGTAAAATTCAGCATTAGAAGTCAGTGCTCCAAAATGTATGAAATAACGAGGCAGAGGGAGGGGACCTGGGGCCTCCCTGCCACCCTGGAAGGAGCCGTGGGCAGTTAATTGAGCCGTAGGGAGACTGAGAGCAGAACTGCCAACACGGCGAGCTTCAAAAGTGACAAAATACAAGGCTTGACCTTTAGAGCAGACGCCGCAGGCTCCTCAAACAGCGCAAGGTGTTCTCTGAGGCCGGGAGCCACGGAGGCCCTGGGGGAGCTTGCTGAAGGGGCTGGAAGGGGGCTGCGTTCACATTAAGTCATAAAACAACTTTCTTTGGGGAAACGGGTCTGTGACATGCTCCTGCCGCATTAGAGGAGATCACCGAAATCGGACGTTTGCGGAGCTTTGCTCAGGCCTTGGATACACACTCGCCCTACGTCTGGGCGCCACCGTTATTCTTGGTGGGCATCTGTTTCTGCAGCGTCTCAGTAAGTCGCGTCACACACGAGGCTCCCAGGCAGCTTCGGAGCAGAGAAAGGAGAGATGATTGTCATTAACATAAAACTCAGAGCTGAACCAGCTGCTCCGGGATCCTCCCCTCCAGGGCTCCTCTCCAAGGCCCGTCCCCTCTGCCCCCAGCCCGCATCCTGAAGATTCTATTCTCTTCTCCCCACCGGAGCTATGGTCTCCACTTAGGTTCAGGACCTATTTTGAGCTCATTCCGGTGTGCGAGACTGAAGTCCTTTTTTTAAGTTAACACTCGCGCTTCTTTTCTTTTTTAGTCTGTGGAAGTCCTAATTATTCCAGCACGACTTGCTGAAAGACTGTCTTCGTTCTCTGATCTGCTTTCGCATCTTTCTTGCCAATCAGTGGAGCATGATTGTGTGAACCTACTCCTGGGTTCTCTGTCTCGTTCCACTGGGGCTCTGTCCACCCTCTTCCAATGCCACCCATCTTTTCTGAACCCAAGGAGGCTTGACCACTGAGCCCAACCACCAGGCCTTTCTAAATCTTTTTTATATTTTATTTAGAGACAGGATGTAACTAAGCTGCTTGGGGCCTCACTAAGTCGCTGAGGCTGACCTTGAACCTGTGATCCTCCTGCCTCAGCCTCCTGAGCTGCTGGGATTTATAGGTACACACACCGCCCAGGCTCCAACCCACAGTCTTGATACTATAGTCTTGAAATCAGGTGACGGTTTTCCCCCTCCTTTTTCTTCTTTTTCAAACATTGTATCAGCTATTCTGGTTTCTTTGTCTAGTCATATAATTTTTAGAATGACTTTATTCCTATATGTAAAAATATGTCTGTGATTTTGATAAGAATTGCACGAAGCATGCAAATCACTTTGGGGCAGAACTATCTTTACTATGCTGAATCTTTCAATTCAGAGCACATGCTGCTGCTCTATTTGTTGATTGGTTTTTTTTGGGTTTTTTTTGGTTCTCTGTTTGCTTTGCAGTACTGGGGACTGAACCCGTGACCTTGTGCACACTAGGCAAGTGCTCTCCCACTGAGCCACACCCTTCTTTGTTTAGATTTTGATATTTTTAATCAGCATTTTGTAGTTTTCTGCATAGAAATCCTCCAGATTTTGTGAAATTTCGACTTAAACACTTCACGATTTTGAGCAATTAAATGTGGTGTGGTATTTTCTACTTGAATGTTCATGTGCTTGTAGCTAGGAATAAAAATCCAGTGGGTTTTCATCTATTCATCTTGTGTCCTTTGACCTTTCCAAACTCACGTTAGTTCTGTTTTTTCTTTTTTGGTTCATTGGGGGTTTTCAGTGTAGGAATCACATTATTTGAAAACAGAGACCATTTCATTTCCTTTTCCCCTGACGTGTGCCTCTCGTTCCCCTCCTGCCTCCTCGCGTGGCCAGAAGTCCCAGAGCCATGTTTCTGACCCTAGGGAGAAAGGACTCCTCCTTCAACATCAGGTGTTTTTATTGGCTTCAGGTGTTTGGAGATGCTCTTTTTAAAGGTTGCAGTTGTCCTATTTCTACTTTTTTTCTGTCATGGAGGATGTAGAACCTTGGCGTTTTCCAACGTCCATATGGATGGGATCCGGGGCTTCTTCTTCCTTGGCCTGTTCAGTGTTGGATTGTGCTGACTTTGACCACATCGAACCAGCCCTGCAGCAAGCCCCCCTTGGTCAGGGGCTATAATTCTTTTCAAATGTGGCTAAATGTTGGTGTTTGTGAACCTGTATTCATGGGGCACGTTGGTCTTTTTCTTTTTGTGTGTATTTTGGTCTTTGTAGTAGAGAAATATTAGATTCGTTAGACGAATCGAGAAGTCTTTACCCCCCTTTCTACAAAAGACTGTATAGAAAATAATTCTCCAAGGGTTTGTTCGCATTCTCCCGTGAAACCGTCTCGGCTTAGAGAGCTCTTTTTTGGAAGACTTTAAGTTACAAATTCCATTTCCATAGAAGTCACGTGGCCATTTGTGCTATCAGCTCACACTGTGCACAGCTGTCTGCAGCGTTACCTGAGCATATCTTTGGCTTTGGAGCATCTGGAGCAAGATCCTGTTTCGTTTCTGCTATTGGTAATTTGCTTCTTTTTCTTGCCAGTCTTCCAGAGATTTGTTAAAAAATAAAAAAATAAAACTTTTTAAGGAACCACATGTCTCAGTTGTCCTCTGTTGTCCACATCCTTGATTTCATTGATGTTCTTTATTCTTTCTTTCCTGGTGCTTGCGATGGGTTTGTTTGCATCTTTTTCTAGGTTCTTGAGGTAGAACCTAGGATTTTATTTAGAGTTCCTTGATGTACTACTTGTTTTTGCAGCACAGGGGACTGAACTTACATGTGAGGCAAGTGTCCTATCACTGAACTATAGACAAGCCACCCCCCCCCTTTTTTTCCTAATGCACAAGGCTCTACATTTCCTCACGCTGTCTAGCTCTGTGTCACAGACTCTGGGACGTCCTTTTCTCTCTCAGTAAGTTCACTGTGGCCTTGTTTCCCTGGAGACTTCCTCTTTGGCCTGTGGACTGTTCACGTTGCTTGGTTCCAAGGTTTTTAGACAGTTTGTGGCCGTCTTTCTGTTACTGACCCCTGGGTGGATTTCAGTGTAGTCAGAGAGCACGCTGGATGATCTTAACTATGTCCAGTTTGAGGAGGTCCGTGCTAAACCATGTGGGATGATCTATTTCGGTACTTGTCCCAAGGACTCCTTTTGAGTGCACATTGGGCCAGCGGGTGGCGCGTTCTATAAATGCTGATGCCATCCTGTTGGTTGATGGCGTTGTGAGTGCCTCGACATCCTCGCTGATCCTGCCTACTCGTCTGGTCAATTGTTCAGAGTGGGTTTTGCCCGTTTCTCCTTCTGGTTTATCAGTTCTCTGCTTCCTGTATCCTGCAGCTCTGTTGTTGGTGGCTACACATCAGGAGTGCCGTCTCCTTGTCGGGTTGACTCTTAACATTTCATAGTGTCCTTCTCCACTTCTGGGAGTTTTATTTGCCCTAAAGTTTACGTCATCTGATGTGAACACAGCTCCTTTGGTTGTTTACATAATGCCCACCCTTTTAGTTGCCGACATAGATCTGTTTAAAGTTTCTTGTAGACAGCACATAGTGGGGTCAGGTTTTCTCACCGACTCTGCCAATCTGCGTTTGTGTATTTAGGCCATTTACACTTAATGGAATCATCAACACTCGAGGACTTATCCCAACAGTTTGCATTTTCTGTTTTCTCACTCCTGGTTTTGTTCTCGTTGCCTGTGAGATTCCTGAACATTTTTCCCCCTTAGAATTCCCTACCTACAGTGCTTTTGAGCATCTCTCTATACACCTTCTTCCTTAGTGATTGCTCTAGGTATTTCACACACACACACACACACACACACACACACAATATCACATCCTAGTGTCATTATCTTACTAGCCTGAGTGAGGACACATTATCTTTTATGTCCCTTTTCTTTCTTCCATTTATAGTTGTCTTAAATATTTCTTCTACAAACGTGGAGATACCCATCAGCAGGGATGGGGCTCAGTGTTTTTGTCATTTTGGGTGTGGCCTTTGGCTGGAGGAGAGGGGTCAGTGATGGCAAGCTGCTTTGCGAGTTGCCCCTGTCCTGGTCCTTCAGCTGGAGAAGCAGGCCTCCTTGCCCTCTGCACTTCTGTCTTCAGGTGGCTTCACGTATCATCTCAGGGCTCTCAGTCAGACTCTGTGGGGAAAAGTGGGTGCAGTGAATCCAGTCTACCTTCCTGGAAGCACGTCTGGGGAGGGGGTGCCGAGGTTGGACCCAGGGCCTTGGGCGTGTTAAGCACCACTCACTCCCGGCCCCCTGCATTCTTAAAAGGTGGCCTCTGGCTTCACTTTCGATAAAGGACATTTCCCCGTGAAACAGGATCGGCATCCCCATGCCCTTCCAAAGAAATGGAGAAAAGTCCGCAGGAAGAGAGAAGACAATCCGCAGGAGAGTCCATCCCAATCTGCCTGCCCAGGTACGAGAGGCAAAAAGCTCAGTTTCCTAAAACCTGAGGTGACAGAACACTGGTGACTGCCCACGGACACTTCTGTCTCAACTCACGTGTCCCAGGGGTCTGCACCGACCGTTCCCAGAGTTAGCGGCGCGGCAGGAGCACCTGCAGAAGGCTGCGCAGGTGAGACTCCAGCCTCGATGTGTCAGTCTTGGGAACGCCGAGCCCCTCGGTCTTCCCCAGAACTCACTGGGATTGGTAAAATCACAACGAGTGACTGAGGACCCCTAGTCAGAACTCACTGGGTTCCCAGGGGAGAAGGCGTTTTAAGAGACAAGTGGGGTGACAACAGAACCTGGGAGACCAAGAGGAGGCGTGGGTGCCGGGCCCAAGGGCAGCACCGGCTCTTCCCTGGCCATTCACAGAGCAGTTATCGGCTCCCTCCTGACCCCCGCCGTGGACAAGGCTCTCTCTTGGACCTTGGTTTTAGACTTCGTAAGCTCACTGAGGGGCCATGATCTAGGGGACCTCAGTGCCAACATCCTCTGCCTTCTCCCCTAACTCCAACAGCCATGCGCGTCTTTACCAGTTATCAAAGCTCGAGTTCTCCTCCTCCTCCTCCCTCAGCGATCCCCTCTCCCTTTCCCAGGTAGAGCACCCGCCACAAGGCAGGAAGGACCTCGGCCTACAGCACCAAACTCCACCCATAGCTGCTATAGCCATTTTAAGTGACTCAAACAGGGGCCTCTTCCTCCAGGCTCTTTACTAGGAAATAGCTGTGGTTACTCTTCAAAATTAGGGTGACACTGAACTCCGCAGTGCCTCCTGGACTTGGAAAATGCACAACCTGCTCCACCGCCCAGATCTCTTACCTTCCTTCCCAGGGTTACTGCCTGAGGTCAGCCCCTCCACCTGTGCTTTGCATCCATCCTATCCCATTCTGCCTTCTTAAAACCCAACCCCATAAGCCACTCTTGGACAGAGGTCGGTTTGGCCCTGAGATGATCAACATTACAAACCCCTGGCTCCACCTCATCGATACTGAAACAAGCTGACCTCAGGCAGCCATCCTGGGAAAGGAAGGTATAAAATCCAAGGTGGAAAACCAGGGACGGTTACTGCCCGCTAGTCGGGCGTGTATCATCCACCACAGCTACAACCTGGCGGACAGAAGCTGCTGAAGGATCCTCCGCCTCAAAGGGAATGAAATTCGCAACGATTCAAGAAGGGCCTGTGTCAGATCTGGAGGAACTTCCAGTGAGCTGAACCCAAGGCCATCCACAAAAACACACCGTCTGAGCTCCACGGCGATCCGGACAGAACAAAAAGTTTGTTTGCAATGTTCAAAGAAAGAGTGGGACCTAACTCTGACGTTGAGTTCACTGTTGGCTCTGGGTGGTTCAGTGATGGAGGACTCATTATTCACTCCACAGTGAGAAAGTGAGCGTGCAGTCTGCAAGTGCTGATGGGGAGAAGCTGAGGAACTTCTGGAAACTCGACATAAGCTTATTGCGGAGGAAACTCATTTGCCAGAACGCATCTTTCATGCCACTGAGGATTTTGTAAATGCTCTTTATGATGTTTGCATAATGATGAAATTGCCTAAGGACACAATGCATTGTCACCGAACAGCACACGACTGTAATTAAAAATAAATAAATAAAGTATCCACGCTTCCTTTCACTATCTCGCTTCTCCACCAGCAGCTTCTTGGAAGGATTTTTTGTGTTCATCTCTCCATGTCCTCACCTCATTTCAAGCCGCCTTCTCCCCATTCCACTCAGCTCTGGCTAACGGCAACGTCTGTCCAGTCGTGATATTTCTCAGTCTCTCCACTGATTTCTAGACAAACTGACCCAGGTGACTGGCCCTCCTTGAAGCCCGCCCAGCCTGTCACTTTCTCCGGTTTTTTCTCAGGAGGCTGCCTGCTCCTCTTCTTCCTGAGAAGCAGATAAGCTCCTGGGCGGTCCTGCCCTTTCCCACAGCCATTCTCTGCCCCAGGCCATCTCTCCCATGCTCCTGCTCCATCCAGGAGCATGAAGGAAGGCACGGGCCTCTGACTCAGGTCTCTCCACCAGGGGGTCCAGGCCTCCAGCTCAGGTCTCTCCACCAGGAGGTTTGTGTTAGGTGCAGAACAGGCTGAACTAAGTTGTCTGCAGGGCAGGCTGAACGAATGTTAGCTGCAGGATAACCCACGTGCTCAAATCCCCCTCTGTCTGGTCCTTTGTCACCTGTTTGCGTCAAGTCTGAACACTCAACCCCACTCGAGGCTGAACACTAGACCCCCACCTGTGCAAAGGAAACCCCATCTGACCCCTGCCCTGTCTGCCTGAAGGCAGAAGATGACACCCTTAGCAACTACTGTGTGATCCGATCACTGCTGGCCAACAAGGCGGCTTGCAGACCCATTAGATCTTGGCTATAAAAACTCTCTCCTGCCAGGGCCCCCTCTTGCTCTCTTGCTTTTTCTTCTCTCGCTTTCTTTCTCTCTCATTTTGCTCTCTCTTCTCCTCTTTTTCACTGCTGCAATAAAGATCTCTTGGTCCCCTCAAGTGCTGTGGTCACTTTCCTTTCAGTCCGGGCCTCCAGCTCAGGCCTTTCCACTAGGAGGTCCGGGCCTCCAGCTCAGATCTCTCCACCAGGAGGTCCGAACGGGCACCTGGGCTGGCCTGCTGAACTTCTCCACTAGAAAGTTCCACGGGCAAAACATGCCTAAAACCAACTGCGTCCACAGCCGCCTCCTGCTTTCCCTTTGGCATGTCACCTCAGCGTCCTCTCGGCTACAGGTGCAGAGCCTGGCGGGGTCACTCCAGTTACGCGGCTGCCATGTCACCATACACCTGCAACTCTCCCTCCTCCCCTTCCTCCCCTGCTCTCCAGCGTGGCCCTAGCTCAAGGGACCGCGGCCAACAAGCTCCCTGGAGGCCTCCACGGCTGAGCCCACGTGCCCGCGGTCCCCAGGCCTCCAGCCCCCTCCTGGGGTGAGTCCGTCGGCCTCCACCACCGCGAAGCCTGAACGGGGCTGCACCGTGTTCTCTGGGCTATGGCAGCGAGGCCACAGTACCTGCTGGGTTCACGAGCGGGAGGCGGAAGCATGACACTAAGGAAAGCCAGGAGCGGCCGAAGGTCAGAGCCCAGGGGTTCCGAATGCCCTCCTGCCACACACAGCATGGCGGCGGCCCGAACCCGCGCCCGACTTCCGTTTCCTGTGCGGAATACGTCACTTCCTCTCCGGTGCTCTGGAGCCCCTCAGAGGCTGGGAACCTGGGGCGGTCGGGGCTGGCTTCGCCCTCTGGTCTCCTGTATTCTTGTGGTCTCCAGGGCAGCCGCTGCGGCCCCGATTCTCTGCGGCCTGCGGCTTGGCCCGCGTGGAGGGACCCACGAGGTCAGGAGGGATGGAGCCGGGTGGCGGAGGCGCGTCCTCTAGGCTCGTGATGAAAAGCCACCCCTCGCCGTCGTGGGGCTTGATGGGGCGCGCGGGCAGGCGGCGCGCAGTATCCCGGGCTTCGCGGGCGCGAGGAGCCTGCACGGGGGCGGGAGGGGGCTCGGAAACCCCGAAACCCTTTCGGGTTTTGTTGGCCATACTGCAGGCTTTGGCGAGCACCGAGGCCCTGGGCGACATCCACAGCCCTCTCCGTTTCATTTCATTTTGAGACAGAGTCTCGCTGACCTCCAACTTGCAATCCTCCTGCCTCGGCCTCCCCAGTCTCTGGGATTCCTGGTACCTAACCGCATACCGGCCCCTTTAGTTTTAACCATTAAACTGTTTGTGCCATCCAGTGACCACTGTGCTTCTGGTAAGCCTTCTGGCTTCTGAGGCCACGTCTAGGATGAAGAGCCTTAATTGGGTAGTTTTCATGGGTGGCAGGCCCCATTCTTCACCTCCTTTTATTGAGATGGCAGTGAAAAGCCAAGGCAAATAGCCCTACTAAAGGGGCCGAGAAAGTCACAGGAGACCAGAGCCACTGACCTTTATTTTTTAAACGGACTCTCCCTTGAAGGAGCTTACCACCGATGTTGGCATGCAAATAGGTGCTGTGGGACTTGAAAGTAAGAGAGATTTTGCCACAGTCCTTAGGAAAGATGGTTACCAAACGAGTACCTCCTGACGGCAGACCTAATGAGCAAGACCACAACCTCCTTCACCGTGGCACTGGACCAGGCTGCAAAGCTCGCTGTCCCTCAGAGGTGGCCACAACCTGCTCTGCTTAGTTGTCATATATTGTCTCTAACCTGAATTTTTGGGGCGGTGGGTAGGGGACAGGGGTCAGAGTGTATCAGAGTCCCCAGGTAGCTGAGGAATTCATGGAATCTGTACAACTCTCACTACTGCCCAAGTTACAGTGCCGGGGAGAACTGGAAGACTTTTCCCAAGTTTACTACACAGCAGCTAAACCACTGAAAGTCAGGAGTCACAGGCCTGAACAATCGGTGAGCAGAAGGTGGCAAGGGATTTCATTTGATAACGGGAACATAGCTTTCTTGTTTAATAAAATGCTTTAAAAATTCATCAGTGGTTTTCAGTAATTAGCATATAAATTTCAGTTATCAATGGGTTCATAACAAACAGACTCATTAGGTACCCCACTCAGTCATCTATCTACATGAAAAGTTCTGCTAAATTGTATTTGTGGGCATTGATCAAAACTAATGGGAAAAAAGATTAAGATAAAAATCATGGGATTAAATTTTTAATTAGTTTGCTCCCTGAACAATTGCGTGGTGTGACATGGTGATTGATTGGCTACTTCTGCCTGCCTGGGAGGATGTGGTTCTGCCACCAAACCTCTGCACATAAGAGGGTTTTACAAAGGCCATTTATTTATCCTTCTCTTTATTCCTGCTTAACAAGGAATTGAAAAGGAAAGGAAAGTCTGGGGCCTCAAACTCCCTGGTCTGGTGAGACATATAAAATATGAGCTGAGGGCTTCAGTCGGTTCACTAATAAACCTTCCAAACTTAACATGTCTAAATGGAACTCCTCATTTCCTGCCCGATCTCTTCCTGTCTCGGGGTCCTTATTTCAATGACTGGAACCATCACACATCATTGGCAAAGACCCAGGAGCAATCTTGATTCTTTCTGTTTCTCATCAGCTTTTCTTCCAAAGCAAATAAATTCACTGCCCTCATCCTTACCACCCTGTGCCAGGCGCTGCCGTCTTTGACTTGGTTCACTGCAACAGGCTCCGAGGTTGGCTTCCCTGCTTCTAAGCCTGGGATCTGTTTCCACCATCCCAGTCCCTTCACCACAGAGCAGCAGCCAAAATATCTGTTGAAACATAAGTTTAGGATCTATTTCTTCTGTGTTTAGGACTATGCAGTATGTCCCTGTGTCAATCACTGGGCCCTTCCAGGCCCTGAGGATCAGGGCTCGAGCTGGGCCCCCTCAAGGGACCTAGACATACCATCGTTCTCCTTTCAAGTGGCAAGTTTCATCTTGCATTAGCTCAAGTTCCGTTTGCCTGGAGCCCTCTCCCCCTGCCCCCCATCCCCGGTATTCACAGGGCTGACCTCTCTTGTTTAGGTCTGAACGTAAATATCATCCTGACCCCCGAACTAAAGTAGCCTCTTAGTCCAGTGACATGGTCTGACTCGGTTCCATCACAGTGCTCCTCAACGTCACTATTCTCTGCGTCTTCTTCCCTTGTTCACTGACTACCTTCTCCCCGAGCCCTAATATATCAGCTCCATAAAGGAGAGCTTGTCTCGGGCCTCAGTGTTCCTCGGGAATAGTCTCCAATGGATGTGTGAGTCCATGAAGGAATGGATCCCACTGGCCCCAAAGCTGTTACCATCTCACCTCAGACGCCCCGAAACGGAAGGCTGGGAAAGTCAGGAGGAGAAGCCGGGTAGGGTGGACCCTGATGCACATGATGTGGACATGGACACAGTGGAGAGAGGAAGAGAAGCACTTGGGATGGAGGGTCGAGGGACAGTGAAGGAAAACGGGAATGACGTGGACCAACTCTCAGATAAGTTCTAGAAATCGGAAACCTCGTACAAGCGTGTGCATGCACACACATTCCAGTGCGAGGAAGCGTCTCTCAGCACTGGCTTTGTGTCCGACCCTTGGAGAAGGCTTTCGCTGGTAGAGATGGCCGGGACCCCAAGGTCCCCTCCTCCCCAAGGGACGAGAGGACTATGTTTTAGAAAATCCTGAGCCCAGGGCTGCCTCCCAGTTTGGCAGTTCCACTTAAATGACATATTTTGTCTGAAAGCCATCTGACTTTATGCCATCTAACATTGATATTAATAGCGGATGAAAATGTCAGGTCCCAATCAGGCTCCCGCCAAGCCGTCAGCTCATTCCCTCCCCCTGGGTTAGAGCAGAGAGGACACGGGTAGGGAGAGGGAGACCGTGGGTCCCGGGCTTTAAAAATGCAAGAAGAAACGCCTAGCTCAGTTGAGTCCTCCCATGAAGCCTCTTCCCCTGTTACCAGTCACCTCCTGGGTGCGCCTTCTGTCTTCTGGGCCCCTCTGCCTGGACCTTGTCCATCTGGGTCCCCCTCGAGGCTCCCTGACATTTGAAGTGTGCACTTCATCCAGCTCCACGTCAGGGCCCCACGCTGCACTTGGTTTCCCGTCTCCCACGGGCTGTGACACTTCCTCATTTCCCTGTGTCGTCCACCATCCTGACCCTTGGGCGTGCCGGTCACTTATCTGTAGCCCGTCCCTCAGTTCAGGTTTCTCCATTACTGTCTCTGGATGAGACTGGGCTTTCTAAGCTTCTGCAAGAACGCCAGTGAGCAGGCCCTTCCCCATGCAGACCCCTGCTGCGGCCGCGTCCATAATGTCAACGTGGCCACTTGGTTCTTTCCAGGGGAAAGAGGAGAAAAATATATACATGTGTGTATGTATATATATGTGTGTATATGTGTGTATATGTATATAGATGTCATGTGTGTATATATAATACATATTTTACACATGGTATACACATATATACGATATATATATATATATATATATTTTGGGGGCAGATACTGTGAGACTCCCTTGGTGTCATTTGTGACCACACTCTCCTTGTTCTGTGCCTGCTGGGAGGTGGCAGGTGGGTCGGGTGATCTGTTCACCTGCACATCCCAAGCACAGATCAGGACCCGTCAAGAGCAATGCTCTCACAGAGTCAGGGCTGGACGGAGTGTTTGCCACTCTAGGACATGGCTGGGCCACATCTTGACACATGGCACGGTGAGACATGCCTCCGTTGTCATGTGTGCATGTCAATCAGATGGAGTTCTTTTTTCTGTGAATTCATTCTGCAGACATGTCTGTGGGCCTCACCTCACTCTTATCCTCTGGCTGGTCTTCCCAGAACTCAGAGGGGAGACTGAGGCAGCAGCGTGTGCGGTCACAGCGACCAGGGACAGAACACCATCCTGTCCCTCGCCTGCCCCTCACTGCACACTAGGCTCCCAGTGACGGGACGGCGTCCTCTGCTGGATCCTGCCCACTCTCATGGACCTGAAGAAGGACTCCCATTACCTGCCCGCACCCGAGGGATGCCCAGAAATCCCTGCCGTGCCACCGCGCCCCTCTCTGCATTCCACCCTTGGTCCCAAGGCTCCCTCGAACCAGCGCTTTCTTTTGTATGTGTTTTGATTCATCCCTATGAAAGTAACGCAGGACCATCCAGAAAACTCTTGAACACAGAGAAGTGAAAGAGGAAAAAAAACAGGGCTGGGGATGCGGCTCAAGCGGTCGCGTGCTCGCCTGGCATGTGAAGGGCGCTCAGCACCACATACCAACAGAGATGTTGTGTCCGCCGAAAACTAAAAAATAAATATTAAAAAAATATTTTAAAAAGAAAGAGAAAAAAAAACAACCCTACACAGGACCACAGGTTTCTACCACCCGGAGACCACCACTGCTGGCCAGCCGGCGTGTTTCCCTCGAGTGTTTTTCTATCTTCACGTCGTCTTACCGCACACTTTTCCCTCTCGTTATTACTTCATCGTCACCTGAGCACGCGCTCTCATAGGCAGCGCTCGGGGAACCCCTTTTTAAACACTGCACAGGCCCACCCCTCCCGGGGCAGCGCATCTAGCTCGTTGTCTATTTTTGAAGATCCTTCCCTGGCATCTCTGTTGCCATAGCCGACCGATTCTTCAGGAGAGAGTTCCAGAAACGGAAAAGCAAGTTCTAAAGGAAACGGGCTCTTCCTAGTTTCGCGAGGTTTCTTTTTGATTTCTAAAACTGTTCGCACGCGCCTTCTATAAAAGAGCTCCAGGAACGCAGATGGCCCCGAGGAACCCACGTCCAGTCTTGAGCACGGTTCAGACCCTTGTGGCCGCAGCAGTGTGGTAAGAAGCTTCCTCTGGTAAACAGCGGCTTTCTGTTTCTCGAGGATTGTTTTTAGGTCTCTCTGGCAGATACTGTGTTGAAACCCAGAATTACGTGAGGCCCTGGTTTGCCTCTGACGATGGCTTCAGGCTTAGCTGGGCTCCATGGTTTTTCATGGCAGCGAAGCCCACTTCTAAAGTCTCTCTGGGTCTGGCCTGAATGGCCAGGCACGGGAAGGGCCTTGCTAAAGATGTCAGTTGATAATGCAGGAGGCGATGACAGTCGTGGACAGCAGGGGCCAGGCCGGCCAGGGTGCTGGGAGGGCCAGAGGCCACGGGACGGGATGGTTTGGAAGGTCATGAATCCCGATGGCATAACACAGAGCATGGGACCGTATTCAAAGGAGCGTCAGCCCTCTCTGTGTGACCTGAAATCATGTCCGTGGTATTTTGTTGATTCTGAATAGCAGGCCACAGCGAGGCCGTGATTTAACCCCATCTGAGCAAAAAGGCAAAATCCCTGTCAAGGGAACCTCGACCCTCCACAGGAGCCGGGCTGTGGGCCCAGGTCTGGGAGGAGGGTGGGGCTGGGGGAGGAGGAACCTCTGCCTTGGTGGGGGTCTGTGAGGAGCAGTGAACAGGGAGAGTGGGAAACCAGCCCTGAGAGCGTGGGGGGCGACGGGCGACTGCAGGAGGTGGTCCTCAGGCCCAGGCAGGGCGATGCTTTCCCTCTTGACCAGACTGGGCCACGCGCCGTAGGGAGGCCCATCCACCAGGAGAACGTGGCCAGCTGGGCGCATCCTTCCCCTGGCGACTGTCAGAAAAGTCTAATACATTGGCCTTCACCTGAGGTTTCAGACTCAGAAAATCTTCTGGTGGGTGGACACATGGAATGATCCAGAGACTCAGGAGGAGCCATCCTTCCTCTGATGGGATGAGAGAGGGGGCCAGGAGGGAGAGAGGAACATACTTTAAAAGCCCCAGAATGGAGCCAGGTGCAGCTTGGGAGGCTGAGGCAGGAGGACCGCTGAGGCTAGCCTCAGCAACTTAGTGAGGCCCTAAGCAGCTCAGAGAGACCCTGTCTCTGAATCAAATGTGAAAAAGGGCTGAGGATGTGGCCCAGCAGTTAAGTACCAATCCTCGGTAACAAAACGAAACAATAAAAAGCCCCCCCAGAATGGGAGAGATGCGTGGGACCTCAGACTCAGAGGGCACCCCTGGGCCACCCGTGAGATGGGCCCAGACCTTGAACAAGGCTTTCGCTGACCTTCCCCGTCTTTGTCGAGGGCAGGCTCAGCTAGAGTTTCAAACAGGATTTGCTTTACGTTCTACTTGCGAGTTAGGGTGTGTTCAGGGGCTGGCTGATTTAGATGATGATGCGTCTGCTGCAGACCTGAAGGGATGATTGAGTCTCAGAGCCTCCCGTGCCGTCCATCTCCTGGGTGACATGTTGTCACAGGGCCAGCTTGGCCCTCGGTCCAGCTTCTTCTCTTCCCTTTCTTCATTATTCTTCAAATATTAGATTTCCCTTCCCTCAATTAAAAGTTGCAAAACAGCCTCCAAGAAAATTCAGGACGCCAGAGAGGAGCGCCTGGGGAGGTGGCATTGCGTGGCAGGGGGCCGGGGGCTGTGGGCTGGCCACTGAGGTGCCCCTGTGGCAGGTGGCGTCTGACCCTCCGTGGCCGCACTTCCTCTGTGGGGGGTGCCTGATGCTGTTATGCAGATGAGCTAGGAGATGGGTGGCACCTGTCTGGCACCTTACAGCAAGTGTCACATCCCCTGTTACAATCAGGACCCTGTCATTCCCTGTTTGGCCACAGACTTGCTCTACTCCTTGGACGAGGTGACGCTCTCTCGTCCCTCCTGTGCCACAGTTGACCCTCCCCCCACCCTGGCTGTCCCCTCCACTGGCCCTGGAACCTGCCTCCTGGTGCTGGGGTCTGATCTGCTGGCCACCTCCGTCCACTCTTCTGAAACTGGCCCGGGGCCCTGGCTCGGGTGGCCATGCGGCCCGCCAGATCCAAAGCTGTGGCGAGCTGCCCAGCCTCCCCGGGAGCCTGTGGAAGCCACGGTGACCCGAGAGCGGCTGGGGACGAAGGCCTCTCCATCGGGCCAGGCTGGGGCGGGCAGGGCTGCTCTGTTTGAGTTGGCCGCAGTGGATGATGGACAGGGGATGTATTTCCACTGCCCTTGACTCTGTCTATCATCACAAACCTGAGAGGAAGGGGGACGGAGTCTGGGGGACGAGTCTGCGGTCCTCCTCTGTGCGCCTGATTTATCTCTGGCGGGCAGCGGCGCCCCGCGCAAGGTCCCTTTTTGTTTCCAAAGCAGGAGACTGAAATATGAATCTATGGTGATGAGAGAAGAAAGGGACTGAGAGGCATGAATCTTATCTTCTGGCTCCTCGTGGAGAGGGAGAGGGATCATGGCTGTAATTAACTGCTCCGTGGCTCCTGGCCGCGGCTGGAGCTGGGGAATGGCACCCGGGAAGCGGGGCAGAGGCTGCCGCTGGGGGCTCCTAGGGAACGTGGTCCCAGGGGGATGTCCCCTCCAGTTCCCAGCTCTCAGGGGCCAGCCAGGAGTGCTCCTTGCCGTCCCCCAGCCCCAGCCACCTGTGGCCACAGGGAGCAGATGACAGCCTCTCTCTGTGGCTGGCCTCCGCCCACGGGCCTGTTGGGTGCTTGTGAAGGCTCCTGGGAGAGGACCGTCCTGAGCAGCTTGGAGACCCCGGGAGACCCGGGGTTGCCTTATCTCCGTTCCTCGCTGTGACTGCTCCCCGCACACAGGGGCTCGGGCAGCCTTCTGGCAGGAAGAGCGGACCTGGAGGGTGACAGACCTTGATCACTGCGCCCTGCACAAGGCCGGGGCCACTCAGCAGGAGCCAGGGGTGGCAGGTGGACAGGAGCACAGGGCTGCGGTGACAAGTGTTTGTGGGGCCTTCCGTGTGCTCGTCACATCCTTAGCCATGAAGGCCACACAGCGACCCTGTCCCCTGGGTAGGCATCTCTCCCCAAGCCTGTCCCCTGGCCTGTCCCCCTCAGCGAGGCTCCCAGGAGGCCCCAACAGCCCTTGGTCAGACGTTGATAAGGATGCGACGTCCCCTCCAGGCCAGCAAGTGCTCAGCAGCCGGGGAGCGTGGAGGTTTCCAGCTGCCACCCCTCCACACAGGAACCTGAGGTTCAGAGAGGCCCCAGCGCCCCGCCACAGCCCTGGGGGAACCAGCTCAGCTCCAGTCTCAAGCCAGCCCCAGCTTAGGACCAGGACTCTCCCGCCACCCTCGGGAAGGGCTGGGAGGAGCCATTCAGTGTCCGCCTGTGACCTTGGCCTCGGGCAGTTCACCAAAGGACAGCTTGAAGGTCCACTGCCGGAAAAGGCAGAGCCAGGCCCGGGGGCAGGTTGTGGCAGGTGGGTGCTGCGTGGGGGGTCCAGGGCAGGTCGAGGATGGAGACTGAGATGGTTGTAGGGACAGTGGAGGCAGGGCACCGGAGACGGCAGGACGCGGTGTTATCTGGCTGCAGTGGGGTTCAGAGGGCACAGCTTTCACTGTAATCAGTCAATCCCCTGAGCCCCGAGACCAGGCAGCTTCAGAACCCAGCATGTAAGGAGGGGCTCACAAGCTCCCAGGCTGCAGAAGTTCACAAAGAGCAGCTTTTTCCCTCCCTGTTCTGGGCAGGTTAACCCTTCAAGGACAGCACCTGAGAAGGGGGAGCTGCTTCTCCCCTCTCCTTCCTCCCCTGCCAGCTGTGACCATGGCGCCCCATTGGTGACTTCTCCTAGAAAATCAGACACCTCTGTGAAGCCCAGCTCCTGGCCAGAGGCTTGTTAAAGGATCGGTCTTTTTTCTTTTTTAAAATCACAGTTTGCATTTGAAAACACACTTCTGCAAACCACTATGCTGGAAAAATGTTTGTGAAACTAGTCGAGGGGCTTCCAGCACCTGGAGTGCTGATTTCTTCCCGGCCAGTGGCCAAGTAATAGAGCAACAGGAAAATCGGAAGTCACTGAGCTCTTCTGTGGAGTCTCTTTTGCTGATAGCCCTAAAATCAATTATGGTGAAGACTTGAGGAGAAGCTTAGTTCAGATTTCCTGTGGAGGAGGGGTGCCACTGTGAGATGTAGGGGACCGTCCTGGAGACCAGCAGCTGCGAGGCGTCAGGCAGTCGGCTCCAGGAACACAGCGATGAGCCCTACTGAATGGGAGATGGGACCCAGCAGGGCTTTGGGAACAAGTGGCCTGTGACGCCCGAGGAGATCAACTTAAGGGACAGAGGACTTCTTTTGGCTCACGACTTCCGAGGTCTCAGTCCACGGACCCCTGGCTATGTTCCTTCTGAGCCTCTGGGAGGCCGAGCAGCGTGGCGGGCAGCACTGCGCGCGTGTGGCCGCTCACTGTGTGGTGACCTGGGAGAGGGAGAGGGGGCAGAAGCAAGCCCAGGGAAATACCAGAGCCCTCGAAGCCACGCCACAGTGGCCCACTGCCCCTCCCAGTCCCCCCCCCCCAGCAGCCCGTTGGCTGTGCCTTCATCGCTGGACTCACCTGGACGAGGCCAGAGCCCTCCCGACCCCGTCACCTCCCAAAGGCCCACCTGTGAGCCCTGCCGCCTCGGGATCCAAGCCTTCAACACCCGAGTTGTCGGGGGACATTTCAGATCTAGACCATAACAGCCAGTCAGCAGAGGCTGTTTCTGGCAGCACGTCCCCGGGGGCTGTTCCTCGTCAGTGAGGGCCTGTCACACTCACCGACACAGTCACTTGGGTGGTGTGGAGCTAATGATTCAGGCTCCCAAGCCCCACTCAGACTGAATCAGGACGGGAAGGGCCGATCCCGCGCTGGACCAGCTCTGCAGAGGATTCCTGCGCAGGCAACAGCCCGGCTCCTCGGAGAGATGCCGTCTGGTTTCCACCAGGTTCTCCTAGAGACCGGGCAAGTGGGGAGGAGCCAGAGGCCCACACTGTGCTCCCGACACACTCAGTGAAGCGTTTTGTCCCCGGCTCAGAAGCACACCTCTTGGATACAGGTGTCTTCAGAGCAGACACGTCCAAAGTTCTAGGGTACAAAGAGTGACTTCCCGTCGCTCACTCTCACCTCATTTGCCGTCCACCCAGCCATCCTTCCTTCCATTACCATCCCTCATCGATCCACCCAACCACCCATCCATCACCCATTGATTCACCTACCCATCCACCAACCCATTATCCCTGTATCATCCCGCTGTCCATCCATCATCCATCATCCAATCATCATCCATCCATCCATCATCCATCATCCATCCATCCATCATTCATCCATCCATCCATCATTCATCCATCCATCCATCCATCCATCCATCCATCCACCCATCCACCCATCCATCCAGTGTTTTCTGAGCACCTCTCTGCTCTGTAGCTGGCTCTGGGCCAGGTTTTGGAGACATGAAGAAGAATAAGGTCTGGGTCCTTCCCAGAACTGTCCATTGAGACAAACAGACACACTGACCATCACAGTACGGGGATGCGTGCCATGATCGACACTGCGCACACTGGCCTGGAGAAGGACTCCCGGGAGACCTCCAGGGATGGGCATTTGTGGGGGGCTGTGAAGGGTGAGGGGGATTTTCCAGATGGAGAGGGCGTGAGGGCGTATTGGAATGTAGGTGAGTCCTGTGAACGAAGTCCCTCTGCATCCACAGGGACAGCGAGGCCTCTCCTCAGGCCCCAGGGAAGCCACATTCCCAGGCTCATCTGCAACAGTCGCCTCTAAACTCCACACCGCCTTGTGACATCTCGGAATGAAGAGGGAGCTCTCTCAAGTGGGCGCCCTGCAGGCCGACGGGGCTGTCTCCTACATGACAAAGTCGTGGCCATGGTGGACATCTGGATATCCTCCAAAAGCTCCATGGGGCAAGGTCCCCAGCATGGCCATGTTCAGAGGTGGGCTTTGGAGAAGCGAGTGGACACGAGGGCTCTGACCTCATGGGTGACGTGGACGTGTCTATAATGGCCTTTGGGGGCCTAGTTGGAGGAGGTAGGTCTCTGAGGCATGCCCCAGAAAGGAACACCTTGCCCCCAACCTCCTCTCTCTCTCTCTCTCTCTCTCTCTCTCTCTCTCTCTCTCTCTCCTTCCCAGTGGCCATGAGGGGAGCAGCTTTCGCCCACCGTGCCCGTTACCATGGTGTTCTTCCTTACTTCAGGCCCAAAGCAACGGAGCCGGCCACCATGGACTGGACCCCTGGAACCATGAGCCAGAATAAGCACCCCCCAGGCTGTCCCCTCGGGTGTTTTGTCAAGGGACAGGCTAATGCGAGGTGGTGGGATTAACAGGTGAACACCCACCGAGAGGCACAAAGCGCTGCGGAAGTTTGAATTCAGGTCCCAGCTCTGACCCCAACCCTGTGTGCAGGTCTCGAGCCTGGGCCCCCCATTTCAGAACTGGGGGTTGGCTTTGGGCTCGTCCAGGGTTCCACCTGGCGCCCAGCCCTGACCGAGCACACGTGTAGCAGTGACCTTTCTCTCCACCCGAGCTGCTCTGCTGCAGCACATCAGCAGGGGGCCTTCACAGATGGGGCACATTTGTTTGGAGCGCCCACCACTGGCCCAGGACCTGCAGTTCTGAAGTGGCCTTGGGGGGCCTGCCATGCAGAAGCAGGACTGCAGGTGGCGCTGTGGCTCCAACCCCGAGATGCTCCCTGCAAGTCTTTGTCCCGGGCATCTGTGCAAACTGGGCAGGGAGGTGGCCAGTCCCAGTCCTTCTTGGCGCCCTCCCAGTCCAGCAGACCCTGCGTGATCTGCAAGAAGCGGCCAGGCCAACCTCCAAGCCTCCCCACCTCTTGTGCCCCTCTGCCCATTTTCAAGGCTGTTTCCTGCTGGGCCTTCCCTCTGGGACAGAGGGTCCTGGGGAGCATGGCCTGCCGGGAGTGGACCTGAACGGGCTGCTTTGGTCCTTGGAGCTTCCCTTTCCTTTGCTCATGGCAGGCCGGGTCTCAGCTGGAGCCTTCGAGGTATATTTGGGTCAAGCCTCGGTGACCCCCGCTCTGTGACCTGCACACCTGAGGTGACTTACCTGGAATTTGGCAGGCACCCTTCCTGTGGCCTTCTCCCTCTTCCTCGGGGTTTGAGTTTTTAGCTGAGCCATTTAATAAAGAACCAGGGAGCAGCCAGGTGTGTACTTCCAGCCGTGGGACCCCCTCCCACACGCACAGTCACAGGCTGAACCTGGCCGTGAGCAGGCACCAGGGATGTCACTCTGGGGGTGACTAGGGCCCTCTGCATCTCTGAGTCTGCCCCTCCCTGCAGCCCTTCGGGGCACCCAGGAAAGTGGGTCTGAAAGCTCTGAGCTCACTGAATCCTTATGGAATCCTTGGAGGAAATGACATCCCCATTTTGTGAACTTGAAGCTGAAGCCCAGAGAGAGGAAGCCAGGTCCATGACAATAAGGAGCAGAGCGCCAAGCTGGGGGCCCAGGCGGCCCGTCTCCAAAGCCCACGCTTCCGCCACCTCTGCCCGGAAGACAGTGGGTGCTGCGCTCCTGAGGGAGGGGAAGGGGCTTTGGTTCCTCCAGCTGCAGAGGGGGAGGCCACACGTGGAGCTGTTTGGTGCTTGGATGGCCGATAAATTGCTTGCAGAGAAGGAACCCGGATGGAGCAGGGCTGTCCAGGAAGGGGACACGGGAATGGCTTGGGAACCACCGTGGGGTCATCTTTCACCCCGGAGGCAGAAGTAGCACCTCGACTTGACGCACGTCCTAAGATGTGCATCCACCGGGCACCGGGCAGGTGGGGCATCACTCTCCCTGCGGCCACAGGAGGAGACGTTGCCTTTCCATCTTAATAGGGGAGTGTGACGGCTGGTCCTCCGGGGTGTGAGCTCGGGCTGCCCGGCTTCACCCCCTCAGAGTCACTGTGCCAGGCTGCTCAGCTGGTGAGTGGCAGAGCTGGGGCCAGAACCCACCTCTGCTCCCTCCCAGCCCTCCGCTGACCACATGAGAAGGGGCCATGGAGGAAGGACCCCAGGATAGGGTCACGGTCCCCAGGTCTGTGACTCCTACGTCTCTGAGAAGGAGAGAGGGAGACCCCTGCTGCGTGAACCCCGCCACGCAGGGATGTGCATCGATGGGGGGCATCCACTAGAGGATTGAGACCCCAGGAGTCAGGAGGGGTCCTGCCACCTCCCCTCGGCAGGGGCAGAGCAGGCTGTTCCCCCAGATGTCAAGGGAGGGGGGACCTGCCCCACGAGGAGTTGAGTCCCGTCCCTGCCTCTTCCCAGCCATGTGACCTGGGCCAGGGACTCCACTCTCCTTTTTCCTGTTTCCTTACCTAAAATTGAAGGAGGAGGACGCACACACCTCGCGGTGACTGGGAGAGAACACGCGGTGTTGACCACTGGTCACTGAAAGACCCCAGCCTCAAAGCCTTAAGCTTAATGTTAAGAAATATAACGTTTTGCTCTGCAGTCACAAGATGCTTCCTCCTAACCGCAACCCATGCCCCACACCCCCCATGTTGTAACCCATACGTTAATACCCTCATGTCAAAACCGCAAGATGTCCCAGACAGTTAAGAAACCACGAGATGCTCCAGAGGGGCAGACTTGAGCAAAAGAGGACAAAAATAGGAGCACATGGGTGGGGTCTCCAAACCCACTCTGCCCCCTGTGACCACTTTTAGGGGAGCTTGAGAGGGGGCCAATGAAATAGCTGATACTGTGCCAAGCTGTCATGGGGGGGCCAATGAAATAACTGTTACTGTGCTAAGTTGGAATCTTATCCCTTGCAACCTATAAAAATCCTGTAACCCCGAGCCCATGCATGCAAGCTGCCTAAGCCACGGCTGAGGTTCTGCTTTGCATCCATAGGCGCCTATGTGAATAAATTCCTCCTGCTGATTGCATCCAGTGACTCGCGTGTTCCATTCTGGGTTGGGGTCTCGGGGGTCTTTCATTTGGGGGCTCGTCCGGGATTACCGGAACGACCCAGACCCAAATCCGGAGGACACTCGACTTCACTGGGAGGTAAGCCGGCAAATACGAGCTCTCTGTCTCTATATTTGTCTCTATGTTTAATGTCTTGCGCAGCGTCTGTATTCTGAAGTCTACGCGTAGCTCAGTATCTGAAGGCAGCTTGAGAAGGAGCTAATTTGAGGTTTAGCTCGGACTTCTCCCCTGCCACCCTGGGAGACGTCCCAGGGATCCGAAGGGTCCATTTTTTCGGGGCCCCCAGTGTTTCTGAAGGATACACTGCCTTTGTAGGCGAAAGAGAAGTACTAACTTCTCCCAAGCCATCTGAATTCGGTTTCTGCCGGCACCGCGCAGCGCTCGTCCCGTTCGGTCTCGTCTTTGTACTACTGTGTCTGTCTGTCTACTTTCTGTCTGAAAGAAATATGGGGAACACCCTAATTACCCCTTTGAGCCTTACTCTAGATCATTGGCAGGACGTCCAAAAGCGCGCAAACAACTTGTCCGTGACGGTCAAAAAGAAGAAATGGAAAACTCTCTGTGCCTCAGAATGGCCTACATTCAATACCAGCTGGCCTCCTGAAGGAACCTTTAACATTGATTCTATCTTACAGGTGAAGTCTCGAATCTTCATCCAAGGTCCTCAGGGACACCCTGATCAAATACCCTATATTATTACTTGGGAAGATTTAGCTTCCACGCCACCCTCCTGGGTAGCTCCTTTCTCTCCTCCTAAGTCTCCTTCTTCTTCTTCTCCCCTCGAGCCCTCTGCCCCTCTCCTTCCAGTTCCTCCTCTTCTACCCCCTCAAACCTCCCAACTTTACCCTGTTCTCGACAAATCTGAAACTTCAACTAAGCCAGGGGCAACACCAAAGAAGGTTTTGCCACCAGAAGACTCAGCCCTAATTGACCTGCTAGCTGATGAGCCTCCTCCTTATCAGCCCCAGCCCTTGCCAGCCCTTGGGTCCAATCCACCTTCCTCGGAGGAAGAAGAAGATAACCAAGAGGGTCCAACAGCCAGTGCTCCCCCAGATCCATCCCCCATGGTGGGACAGCTCCGAGGACGACGGGATCACACTGCACCAGGGGACACTTCTAGAGTTCTCCCCCTGCGGCAAATGGGGGGTCCCAATGGCCAATATCAGTATTGGCCATTCTCAGCCTCTGACCTTTATAACTGGAAAACTCATAATCCTTCCTTTGCTAAAGACCCTGTAGCTTTAACCTCTCTGATTGAATCTATTCTAGTGACTCACCAGCCAAGGAGAAACAAAAAGTTCTTTTGGAAGCTCGCAAAAATGTACCAGGGGATGATGGGCGACCTACCCAACTCCCAAATTTGATTAACGAGGCTTTTCCTTTAACCCGGCCAAACTGGGACTATACCACTGAAGCAGGTAGGAACCACCTACGTCTCTATCGCCAGTTACTCATAGCGGGTCTCCAAGGAGCAGGGCGTCGGCCCATTAATTTGGCCCAGGTAAGACAAACTATTCAGGGAGCAGAGGAGAGCCCAACAGCATTTTTAGAAAGACTAAAGGAGGCATATCGGAGGTTCACACCCTTCGATCCTGATAGTGAGGATCAGAAAGAAAATGTCTCTATGACATTTATTTGGCAATCTGCCCCAGACATCAGAACTAAGTTGCAAAGACTGGATAATTTGCAGGATTTCTCTCTAACAGATTTGCTGAAGGAAACAGAAAAGATATTTAACAAGAGAGAAACTCCAGAGGAACAAAAGGATAGAATCAGGAAGATGCAAGAAGAACGAGACCTTAAGCTTAGAGAAGAGTCAGACAAAAGGGAAAGAGAAAGTGATCGAAAGCGTAACAGGGAACTAAGCAAAATATTGGCCACTGTAGTTCAGGCAGGACGTCAGGGAGACAAAGTAAGTCAGGACAGGGAACGGAGCAGACCCCATGTAGACCGAGACCAATGTGCCTACTGTAAGGAAAAAGGACACTGGGTAAAAGACTGCCCAAAGAGACCCCCCAACCCTAGAAGAGGTGCAAATCGGGCCTCGCAGTTACTAGCATTAGATGAAGACTGAAGGAGTCAGGGCCAGGAGCTCCCCCCTGAGCCCCGGGTAACCCTACAAGTAGGGGAGCAACCTGTAACCTTCCTAATGGATACGGGAGCCCAACACTCAGTGCTGACGCAAGCACCAGGACCCATAAGCCACAGAACAACATGGGTCCAAGGTGCCACCGGGAACAAACCATACCGATGGACTACCGAAAGAGAAGTACACCTTGCCACAGGTAAGGTTTCTCATTCGTTTCTACATGTGCCTGATTGTCCGTATCCACTACTAGGAAGAGACCTGTTAACCAAATTGAGGGCCCAAATTTATTTCAAGGACGGGGGTGTCTCTATTACCGGGCCAAACCAGACCCCCTTGCATGTATTGACTTTCAAACTAGAAGATGAATACAAACTTTTTGATAAGTCCTCACTACCTATTAAAAACATGGACTATTGGCTTAGTTCCTACCCGGAGGCCTGGGCAGAAACTGGAGGAATGGGAATAGCTAAACAACAACCTCCAATAGTCATATAGCTAAAAGCCACTGCAACTCCTATTAATATTAAACAATATCCTATGTCAAGGGAGGCCTACCAAGGCATCAAGCCGCATATCAAACGCCTCCTAGATCAAGGCATTCTAACATCTTGCCGGTCGCCCTGGAACACCCCGCTGCTACCGGTCAAAAAGCCAGGGACTAATGATTATCGACCGGTTCAGGACTTAAGGGAAGTTAACAAAAGGGTAGAAGACATTCACCCCACAGTGCCAAATCCCTACAATCTCCTCAGCACCTTGCCTCCGACCCATACCTGGTATACTGTTTTGGACCTAAAAGATGCCTTTTTCTGCCTAAGACTGTCTCCCCAAAGTCAGGCCCTTTTTGCATTCGAATGGAAAGATCCCGAGGAAAGGGTTTCTGGACAGCTGACTTGGACGAGACTACCACAAGGATTTAAAAACAGCCCAACGCTCTTTGATGAGGCTCTGCACCAGGACTTGGCTGAATTTCGGGTAAGACACCCTTCCTTAATTATGCTTCAATATGTGGATGATATCTTGTTGGCTGCAACCTCCAAAGAAGACTGCCTAACAGGTACGAAAGAATTGTTGCAAACCTTGGGACTACTGGGGTACAGGGCATCAGCAAAGAAGGCCCAAATCTGTCAGACAAAGGTTACCTATCTTGGCTATGAACTTTACGATGGTCGGCGCTGGCTGACAGCTGCCAGGAAAGAGACTATCTCAAATATACCAACTCCCCAGAGTCCCAAGCAGCTGCGGGAGTTTCTAGGAACCGCAGGTTTCTGCAGACTCTGGATTCCTGGGTTTGCTGAGATAGCAGCCCCCTTGTATCCACTGACTAAACCAGGTATTTCCTTTACCTGGACTGAGGAACATCAATTGGCATTTGAACAAATTAAATTGGCTCTTTTATCGGCCCCCGCCTTAGGTCTGCCAGACATTACCAAGCCTTTTGATCTGTTTATAGATAAAAAACAGGGTTATGCAAAAGGGGTTCTAACCCAAAAACTGGGACCCTGGAGGCGCCCTATAGCCTACCTGTCAAAGAAATTGGATCCAGTGGCAGCCGGATGGCCACCTTGCCTCCGGATGATAGCAGCTGTGGCTCTTCTGATTAAGGATGCCACCAAACTGACTTTGGGACAGCCATTAACCCTATTAACCCCTCATGCCATTGAAACCATAATTCGCCAGCCACCCGACCGCTGGATATCAAATGCCCGGCTTACCCATTACCAGTCTTTGTTATTGGATACTGACCGGATCCAGTTCGGCCCCTTGGTGACATTAAATCCAGCAACCCTCCTGCCGCTCCCAGAAAAAGCAGATCCTCACAACTGCCAGCAGATTCTTGCAGAAACACAGGGGACCCGGCCAGACCTCACAGACCAACCAATGAAGGATGCAGAGCTAGTCTGGTATACAGATGGAAGCAGTTATCTGCTCAATGGAGAACGACGAGCAGGAGCGGCCATCACCACTGAATCTGAGGTAATATGGGCGAGTGCGCTTCCGGGCGGGACGTCAGCTCAGCGGGCAGAACTGATAGCTCTGACTCAAGCCTTAAAGCTGGCAGAGGGGAAAAAGCTAAATGTATACACAGACAGCAGATATGCTTTTGCCACTGCTCATATACATGGGGAAATTTACAAGTGCCAAGGATTACTAACCTCAGAAGGAAAAGAAATCAAAAATAAGACTGAAATATTAGCTTTACTTAAAGCTTTATTTTTGCCTAAGAAATTAAGTATCATGCATTGTCCCGGCCATCAGAAAAAAGACACTCCAGAGGCCAAAGGGAACAGATTAGCAGATGAGACAGCCAAGAAAGCAGCTCTAGGGCCACAGCTCTTAATAATGACTCTATTGCCCCAACAAGTAGACCCACCGCATGCTAACCACGAAGAACAATGGGTCTATGAAGACAAGGACTTAAATGTCATACAGAGACTGGGGGCTACCTACAGCCCAGAGGACAATACCTGGAAATATCAAGGAAAGACTATCATGCCCCTTAAAGATGCAAAACAACTAGTGAAGTCCCTACACAGACTCACACACCTTGGAGCTAAAAAGATAAAAGAACTTTTAGACCGCGGGGAAGGTACTTTATATCTCCCAAACAGGGATCAACTTCTTCGCCAGACAGCAGAAAATTGTCAAGCATGTGCCCAGGTAAATGCTGGTAAAAACAAGATTGGAATCGGAATTCGAATAAAAGGGCATAAACCTGGAACCCATTGGGAAATAGACTTTACTGAAATCAAACCAGGTATGTATGGCTGTAAGTATCTTCTAGTTTTTGTTGATACCTTCTCCGGATGGGCAGAAGCATTCCCGACTCGACATGAAACTGCTAAGGTGGTTGCAAAGAAACTATTAAAAGAGATTTTTCCCAGGTATGGGGTACCTGGGACAATTGGATCGGATAACGGGCCTGCCTTCGTTTCCCAGGTAAGTCAGATGGTGGCCAATATATTGGGGATCAATTGGAAATTACATTGTGCTTACAGACCCCAAAGTTCAGGACAGGTAAAAAAAATAAATAGAACTATTAAGGAGACCTTGACCAAATTAACGCTTGAAACTGGCACTAGAGACTGGGTACAGCTCCTGCCTTTAGCCTTATATCGGGCCCGAAATACCCCAGGCCCACAGGGACTAACCCCATTTGAGATTCTGTACGGTGCCCCACCACCTGCTGTTAACTTTTATGAAACTGAAACCTGTGCCTCCCTCGCCCCATCTATGCAGACTCATTTGCGTGCCTTGCAGCTGGTTCAGAACGAGGTCTGGAAGCCTTTAGCCGCAGCATACAAAGAGGAACTTAAAACCCCATCGCTGCCACATCCCTTCAAAGTCGGAGACACCGTCTGGGTACGCAGACACCAGAACAAGAACCTTGAACCACGGTGGAAAGGACCCTACACTGTCCTGCTGACGACTCCTACTGCAGTCAAAGTGGACGGCATCTCTGCTTGGATCCACGCCTCTCATGTAAAGACTGCTCATCCACTGGAATCCACCAGCACCTCTTCAGGATGGAAATTGCAGCGCACTCAAAACCCGCTAAAGATAAGACTCACTCGCTGCTGACTTTATTCACTTTATGTCTAGCTCTCCCCATGTCAGCTGCCAGGCACCACTTGTATAACCCCCCGCACCCCCGAAAGTCCCAGACAGTTGGGGATCCTAGAAGCCGCAGTACAGCAAGATCTGAGGGCAATAGAAACCTCTGTAACTGCTTTAGAAAAATCTTTAACCTCCTTATCAGAGGTAATATTGCAAAATAGACGGGGTCTAGACTTATTGTTCTTAAAGGAAGGAGGGCTTTGTGCTGCCCTAAAAAAAAAAAAATTGTTACTTTTACACAGATCATACAGGGGTAATAAGGGAATCCATGACAAAACTCAGAGAAAAGACTAGATGCACGGGAAAGATCCCTGCGGAGCTCTCAAAGTTGATTTGAAGGCTGGTTCAATAAGTCCCCATGGCTGACTACTCTATTATCTACTATAGCTGGACCCTTGATTATCTTGCTGTTGATTTTAACGTTTGGACCCTGTATTTTTAACAAATTGATGCAGTTTATAAAAGACAGGCTTTCTGTAGTACAAACCATGGTCCTTACCCAGCAATATCACTTGCTTCAACAACAGGCTGAATCTGAACCCGAACAGGCAGATCTATGGATATAAGATTATATCCCTGATAAAAGAAAAGGGGGGAATGAAAGACCCCAGCCTCAAAGCCTTAAGCTTAATGTTAAGAAATATAACGTTTTGCTCTGCAGTCACAAGATGCTTCCTCCTAACCGCAACCCATGCCCCACACCCCCCATGTTGTAACCCATACGTTAATACCCTCATGTCAAAACCGCAAGATGTCCCAGACAGTTAAGAAACCACGAGATGCTCCAGAGGGGCAGACTTGAGCAAAAGAGGACAAAAATAGGAGCACATGGGTGGGGTCTCCAAACCCACTCTGCCCCCTGTGACCACTTTTAGGGGAGCTTGAGAGGGGGCCAATGAAATAGCTGATACTGTGCCAAGCTGTCATGGGGGGGCCAATGAAATAACTGTTACTGTGCTAAGTTGGAATCTTATCCCTTGCAACCTATAAAAATCCTGTAACCCCGAGCCCATGCATGCAAGCTGCCTAAGCCACGGCTGAGGTTCTGCTTTGCATCCATAGGCGCCTATGTGAATAAATTCCTCCTGCTGATTGCATCCAGTGACTCGCGTGTTCCATTCTGGGTTGGGGTCTCGGGGGTCTTTCAGTCACGGGCAAGGTTGGGTCCCGAGCCCTCCACGGGTATCGTTCACTGAATCTCCTCGCTCCGTCTCACAGAGACCCAGAGGCTCAGCAAGACCCCACACCAGCGCTGAAGGGGACGGTGCTGGACTCGGAGCTCAGAGGACTGGCCCTGGCCAGCCAGGGTCGGCCAGCAGGTGACCTGCAGCTAAACCACGGTGCCCTTTGGCCTCTCAATTCCGGCAAAACTCGGTGTTTAGCAGACAGATGCCCAAACCTCCCTCCTCCTCTTTCCCCTTCCCTCTTTATCTCCCCTTCCTCTCCCCACGAGTGGCTTCTAGAAGTGGCCTGGTGTCCTTTCTGACTCCCAAAGTGTATCCAGCTCAAAGTCCTGCCTCGAGTCACTTTTCTTCTGTTTTGTATTTTTTTCCTTCTTCCTTGACCCAGAGCCAGGCTGAACTGCCTCCCCGCAGCGCCCTGGCCCCGGGGCGCTCACGGGAGCCTCTGCACTCAGCCCAGCTCCGGGCCCAGCCAGGGAAGGACACGCTGCCTGGCTTCTATAATCGCACACGTGCGTGGCAGAGCCTGCAGCCCACGGCCGGCTTCCTGCGCAGACTGACCACTTTGGGAGAAAATCCGCCTTCTTGTTTGTGGGTTTCTGGAGACATGCATTGGAGCTCCTGGTTACTATGGAGACCCGTGACACAGCCACAGACTTTTCTTAGCACAGAAACCAGTCTTCTCCCGTCTCCGCCTGGCCCCACAGCGCACAGGGTCTCGGGACCCCCAGGAGAGGCTGACCCTGGGCCTCCCTGAGCCCCTGCACCCAGGGACTCCGGTTCCCTTCCTGACAGGTGTAGGCCTTGGGTCAGCAGAGGGTAAAGTCAGGGAGGGCCACTGCGGGGTGGAGGGAGGGAGCGGGCTGTGGGGAATGCGGATGGGTGTTCTTCCAGGGCCTGGAGGTGAGGCCCTGGCCCTGGAGTCTGGAGGCTCTTCCGGCTGGAGGGGCAGGGCAGAGGCCCTGTGGACCGGGTGCCAGAGCTGGTCCCCCGAGCCCTGGCCTGTGAGCCTGGTGCCCACGTGGCTCTCACACAAACACTCGGCGAGCGCCTGGTGACTCTGGTCCTCTGTCCCTGCTCCTGAAGCCCGAGCTGTCCTGCAGGGCGCCTCTCAGACCCCCGCTGCCCACAGACTGGGACCACCTCCTCCCTCCTTCTCAGCACCTCCGGCCTGGACGGAGGCCGCCTTCACCCCATCGCGCTCTCTGTCCTCGTGTGCAGCAGGCCCACAGCTGCCCTACGCCCGGGGCTCACGGTGTGGCAGAGAGGCAGCTCACAGACTCCGAGGAGGGAGGGACGTCGGAGAGACCGGGCACCTGACCGCAGACGGGGCTGGTGCAGAGCCAGGGGACTTCCCAGGGTGTGGAGGCCTGGCTGGCTTCTCAAGGACGTGCATGTCACTGGAGGGCACGAGGGGGGGCATTCAAGATGGCAGGACAGCGGCACAGAGCCAGGGAGGTGAGGGGAGCGGCCTGCGGGAGCCCAGGAGCCCAGGTGGGGGGGGGGACGAAGTGCAGGCCCCAGGACGGGGCGGGGGGGGGGGGGACGAAGTGCAGGCCCCAGGACGGGGCGGGGGGGGGGGGCAGGGAGCTGTGGGGAGGCGGGGCCCAGCGAGAGCCGCTGTGCGCTGGGCTGCGTCCACGGGCAACAGGGGCCACAGAAGGTTCTGGGGAGGCAGGACCCGGGGGGCGCCCGAGGCTGAGAGGTGGGGGGAAGCAGAGAGGGAGAGGGCAGCTGGGTCCAGGTGGGGGCTGCGGCGGGGCCAGGGTCCGGCAGTGCAGGGACAAGCAGCAGAGGACCCGAGGTCTGTTAGGAGGCAGAGCTGGCAGGGCTCGGCTGTGAGGGGACGGCCGGGGACGGGGAGGAGAGGGTGACTCTCAGAACCGAGTGTCACGGGCAGCCGTGTCCCTTCAGGTCCCAGGTGGGAAGCCAGCAGGTTTGGTTTAGGGAACACTGGCATGAGGGCCTGGGGACACCAGGGGGACACTCCTGGCATCTCGTGGCTCGCCAGGCCAGCCCTTCCCAGGGACCGTCCTCGGGCCTGTCCCCAAGCCCACGCCATGAGACTTAGGCCCACCCTCCCCCTGCCCTGCCTTCACCACCAAGTGCCAGAGACCCTTGGAAAGAGTCTCCGGCTGCGGGCCCCGCACTGGGCACGTCTGAGCCGCGTGGCCGCGCCGTGCCTCCCGGGAGGGCATCGGGGAGCCCCTGGTAAAGGAGGATCCCCGAGGCGGCCCTGGGACAGCGGGGAGACACCCGTAGGTCGGGTGTGGGTTTCAGTGCCACCACTTTCTACCTGGACGGTCACATTACCTGCCCCTTGGTCCCCTGTTTGCAAAGCGGAGCTGGTCACAGTACCCACTTCCGTCCTGGGCCATGCTCAGTAGGACATGTGGAGGGCCCCCGGAGCTGGCCAGGCCCTGGCTGACCTGGTCACCAGAAGCCTCCCTCCCTCCCCTCTTTCCCGCCCCCCCCCCCGTGGTCCCCTTTGCAGATCCTCCAGCGGAGCCCCCCGGCCTGGCCGCCGGGGTCCAGGGAGGCTTCTCAGCAGGACGGGCTTCCGTTGCCTGGGCCTCGGCTGCGGCTGTCCTGGGTGCGCAGAGCGGCCTCTGTGAGAGTCTTTCCTTGGTCTCCCTCCCCATGGCCGTCCTGGCTCTCGGGGGATGGAGCCGATGGGGGGTGTACAGCCAGAATTTATTTTAAGGCATTGACTCACACAATCACGGAGACTGGCAAGTCCAACAGGTGCAGGGTGGGCTGCAGACAAGGCCCGGGAAGAGCCAGGCCTCCGCTGCAGTCCAAGTCCAAGTTCAAGTCTGAGTCTGCAGAGCTCCCTCCCGTGGGGGGTGCACTGCTGTCCTCTGGAGGCCTGCAGCGCATTGGGAGGGACGCTCTGCGTTTGCCGATCTGAATGTTAATCTCCTGTGAAAACACCCTCCAGGAGTGTCCAAGGTCACATTTGGCTGTGTGTCTGGACCCCACGGCTGGCCAAGCTGACCACAGCGCGGGCCATCAGAGCGCTACTGAAAACACAGAGCTGACAGCCCGGCCTCAGGGCGTGGCTCCCGCTTCCTTCCACTCCCTCGGGGGTCAGGTTGGAGAGGGACCAGCCCCCGATGTAATGTCCACCTCAATCAGCCCAGGCCTCTTGGCCTGTGCAGGGCAGGGCGGGGCCTGGGGCCGAGGCTTGAGGGCTGAGGGGTGGGCTGTCCACCAAGCCTGACTGGCACAGAGCCATCTCAAATGCAGGCCCCAGGCCCGGGTCAGGGGACTTTCCCTCCGAGGCAGCCCCTCGGGTCTCGGAGGGTGCGAGGCCAGCCTTCCTGCCTCTGGCTGCTGGTCCTTGTTCCAGCTCTTAAACCAGAGGACTCTGTCTAATTGTCATTCACTGGAGAGCCCCCAAGGGACAGATGGCAGTTTCATTTCCTGCTATGTCTTCTCTGGGCTGAAAATCCCCAGCTCCCTCACGGGGCCACGTCTCTGTCCGTGTGAGAGCCCGGCAGTGGACCCTGCTCAGACTTTTGCTTGGCTCCTGCAAGCCCTAGGAGAGGAATCACCTCCCTCTTTCTGGACATTCCACCCCTATTAATGTGATCAAAGGTGCTGCAGCCGGACTGCGGCAGATGGTGGCCCGTTACGGGGAGCCCCGGGACACTCAGGGGTAAGTGACGAAAAAAAGCTGCCCGTCCATAGATAGGACGAGAGCAATCTGCTCGTCCCTAGGCAGATAGGGCGAGAGGAAAATGGCCATTTCGAGAAAATGGAGAAGATTGATGCAGTATGTTGGTGTCTTGTTTTGTCTCAGTGTACTGTATTGTCTTTATGATGAAAATATGGAAGGGGTGAGAGGTAAATTGACAAGGGAAAGAGACACCCCAGTGGAACCAAGCGCAGTTAGGGCACGTGTTGACAGAAGCCCAGGAACTCTAGTCAGAAAGAAAAAGAAAGTTCAGAAAAAAAAGGATTATCAAAAAAAAAAAGTTTCAACGAAAGGCTATTACTGAATACTTATCTTACCGGAGGATGCGTGAATTGTTGTGGCAGTTGCCACGTGCGCGAGTGGGTCACAGTGCAGCAAGTACTTTCCAAGCGGAGGCAACAGCCGGCTCTTCCACTGCCGGGAGCCCAAATCTAGACCTGACCTGGAGGCACAGTCTCCCAGGCTCTTGCTCCCTGTGTCCAGTAGCAGTTTGAGTCCGGACACTCCCCGGACTCTCCTCGGGCCATCTGGGGCTGCCCAGGACGCTACAGCCAGCAGAAGACGCTACCAGCGTCCCTGATGTTTGGTCATTTTCAATGCCAATAACTAAGCTACGATGGTTCTCCCACACCTGGAAGCTAATGAGTAATGAGCACTATTAAGGCTCATTTCAAATATAACAAAACCTTGAGATAATGTACTAAATTGTTCAGAAGGTTGTTTTCTTAGTGGAATGCTACAGGATTTTCTTTAGCCATCCGGAGTTCCTGCCTTCTTCCCAGTGCCGGTAAAGACCAAGGTGGAAGAATTTCCAGTGTTGCTGAAAACTGGATGAAACTTCAGCTGAAAACTGGATGAGACTTCGGATCCAAGCTAGCTGCCTGCAGAACTTACCTGGACTGTGATTTAAGCTAGCTGCCTGCAGAACTTACCTGGACTGTGATTTACCAGGACTGTGAGTTAATCTGTTGAGACACTGCTTTACCTGGACTGAGACAACAAACTGTAATCTACAACAAATTGTAACTCGGTATCTTTGCTAACGGGTGTCATTGCTGGTATAATTTTTCCAAGGGCTTCTTGCATGGAGCCATCAATTGGCTTGGTATTGTAGCATTTTGTATCCTCCCTTTCTGTTTGTAGCAGGTTATTTATGGTGTTTCTGTACAAACCACTATGGTCGTTATTTAAATTAAACAAAAGGGGGAAATGTTAGAGTCTGTAGACAAGTCAAAATAACACCTGGTATTTTGCCAGGGGAATGTTAGAGTTCGTAAACAAGTCTGGATGGTGTCTGGCAAAATGCCAGAGGGAGTGGTTTGAGAAGTAACAAAAGCAAGCCATTGAGTGTGGAGATTCCTTATTGGTTGACTGATGTATCTAGTTTATGCTAATTAAGATAAGTTGTGCAAAATGTATAAATACCCCTCCCGTCCTACAATAAACGGCTCCTATTCCTGTTGTATCAACATACACAAGTTATTCGTTACCCCCCATTATTTTGCTGCAGCCGGACTGCAGCACAAAGGGAGGCTGCCTCCGGTGTTAACCTCATCCCACTAGGGATGCAAACCCTGCACCCTACCTCGGAGCCCCGGCCTGGATCTTTGTCCCCTTTCTCGCGCTTTAACTGCTCCCTGTGGAGGAGGGGCTTCTTCCAGGGCCTGGGGCCTCCAGAGCTTTCTACTCCACAAACTATGGGGTTTTCTCCAGGCACCCGAGAGGCCAGGGTTTGCTGCTCTTTGAACTGGCCACCTCTGAGGCTGACCATGACCTGGAATCCTGGGCTTTTACCGGGAGGAGCAACTGTGAGGCCGGGGAAGCCCACAGCCTTGGGCAAGGCGGGCTGGGGTTCGGATCCCAGGTCCACTGTGGGACTCGGGGCACGGAGCCTCCATTCCTCATCTGTAAATACAGCCACCTCCCAGGGTCCCTGCGGAGACTTGCACCAGCCCTGGGCCTGCAGGAGCCGGGAGGCCTGGCCTCCAGCCCTGTGGAGCAGCTTGGGACTCGCCTCCCTCCTCCTCCACCAGGTCCCCGAGTCGAGCCCCTAATGCGGAAGAGCTGGGTTTAGAGGCCGCCCTGGGCACTGGCCAAACCCTGGGGCTTTGGGAGGTGCCCCGTGAGGGTCGTGTGGTCAGACCCGCCTCCACCTTTCTCGAATCGTGTGTCCCCTGTCTTTGATCTGAGAAGGGCCGACCAGACCTTCCCTCAATGTCCCTTCAGCTCTTCCTGCCTGGACTTCCCGTAAGCCTCCGGGTCAGTGGGCCCGCAGGCCCTGGACAGGGCTCCGCCCGTGGACAGCATCTCAGAGCTCCCTAGTGCTGCAGTCTGGCTGGGCCCAGAATCACAAGCCACCACACACCTTGTAGATTCAAACAGCAATTCTTTATTCCTGAACTCACACCGGCCCTCTACAAACACATTCTGGGGAAATCCAAGTTCTGCCACCAAAATTCACGTACTCCACCAGGCTTTTAATCCCAAAAACTTTTTGAATTCCATGAGAACTCAACAGGAACTCAGGCAGCAGGATATGCCTTATTCCCAGCAGGAATAACCTTAAACCTGGAACCACCCTAAACCCAGATTGTCCTAAACCGGGAACGCCCTAAACCCAAGGAGCAGGATACTCCCTAAAACCTGCAGGATACACCCTAAACCTGGATCCACCCTAATCCAGTAGGATCCTCCCTAAACCCGGATCCACCCTGGTCCTTGAGCAGGGTCACCTTTCTCAAACATACATGCAATGTCACAGCGAATGTCCAAGGCAAGTCCATTTCCAAGAGTCCTTCCTCTAAGCAACATGGGGTACGCTGGCAAGGAAATTTCGATGCGTCATTCCTACTTGGCAATGGCCCTCAGCATCTCCCCCCTTCTGATTAATTAAACAACAAGCAATGTGGCTTAAGGACTGTGCCTGGTAGGTTGTCCAATTCAACATATGGTTCTTACCCGTCATGGGAAAAACTGACCTCTAGGCGTCAGCCTCCTGTCTTAGGTTGGTACCACTGCAATTGGATCATACCTGTCACTGACTACCGGTCCAGCATACAGCCATACTTGTGGATAGGCCTATGCACCAGTGGGGGGGTGAGGTTCTTGCCTCACCTCTGTTGGCCCCCAAATTTAACCTTGGTGCCAGTGGGGGGGTGAGGTTCTTGCCTCACCTCTGTTGGCCCCCAAATTTTAGACCATCTCTAGCAGAAGGGAGGAAGATACAGAAATGCCACGACACCAAGCCAATTGACGGCTCCTTTGGAAAAATTGCGTCACTGGTGACACCATCAGCAAAGATGCCAGCATTACCACAATTAACATGGGGTGCGCTGGCAAGGAAATTGCATCACTGGTGACACCATCAGCAAGGATATGCCAGCAGTACCACAATTCGCTGCACCAAACGATAGTTCACAATGCATACAACTGATATATAGTCCAGGCAAGTTCTGCAGGCAGTTCAAAGCAGAAGAGTCTATCAATATATCCATTTCTTCCCAAAGTAAATCAAGTCCTTGTTGAGTTATATTCATTGATGCATCAGTTTATACAGTTTACTGTGATAGCTATCATAGAAGCTGTAGTTTGGTTTTATCTTAGTCTTCACTGGCACTGGGATGGAGATGGGAATTCTGGCAATGATGCTAAAGAGACATTATCCTGAACAGAATTATTAAATATAATGAAAAGGAAAGGTGAAAGTAAACAAACAGATCTGTTAACCTCCTTTAAAAACAATCCTTAACAGCTGTTTACCTAATTTAAATTAAACCATTTAAATCACGTGAATAAAAAAAAATTCGGATCCATTTTTTCATGAGCGCTCCTCATATATGAAATATGGACATACACACACACAGACATACAACACAAAACACAAGAGTGCACACAAACGTACAACACATAAGACAATACTAAAGGCCTTGTAGCTTTACACAGGTGAAATCTCCATTGCAATGTTTAAAAACTCCACAGTCAAAAAATAAAACTGATCAGAAAAACATTAACCTAGGTTTGTATGAGATCAAAAATAAAATAGAACTTTATGATGTGGGAAAATGCAATAATAAAATAGATATTGAAAAAAGTATCCTGGTTAATCACTGTTGCAGATGTAAGAATAGCCAAGCTGGAGCTCTGGATATCAGCTGTTATGGATTTGAGTCAAATCATCTTCTTTTTGGTCTGTAGAAATTGCTTTAGTTAATCTCTCTGGAATCCAAATCGGCTGCTGTTCTCCCTGTGGAAACACAGAAACGGAACCCCGACTCCAGACAATCACTGGATCAGAACCTTTCCATTGTCCTGTTAGAATATCTTTCCAAAGTACCTGGGGCTTATGTACATTTTTTGGACACATATGCCTTTCCGCAGCACTAAGTCCTGATGAATCCAAATTTAAAAAGTTTAGAGTAAAAAGGGTCATTTTAAGTTTATCTTTGGGGATATATTCCCCTTAAAGATCCTTTTAAATTTAAGTCTTTCAAAAGCATTCTCCTTAGTTTTTAGAATTATTTTAGTCCTTTTAATTTTTTGATGTGATTTTAAACCAATTTCCTTCTAGTTTAATGTTTTCTAAATTGGCTCTTGTCTGTAAATTTTAACACCGTCATCTCAGACTTCTAATTTCTGCACCACCAGAAATTAAAGTTGATGGGCTTTTTGAAAAAATCACTAATAATCTCCTTGTTCTTCTATTTTATCCAATATTTGAATTTAAAATTCTCTCTTCTACCTTTTTCTATCTTGAATGTCTGTATCTAATAGTTATCTTAGCCTTTTGCATTTTCTATTTGAAATACCTTTATTTGACATTTTCAACCTTTTTCTATCTTATTTCTATCTTCTAGTTTTCTTCTAAGGTTTTTATATTTACACTTAGTTACTTTTTTCTCTCCTAGTTTTCTTTTGTTTCCTATTTTGTGGGTTTAAAATTCTTGTCTTTCTACATCTTTTTTATCTTACTATATCTTTTTTATCTTTCTACATCTTCTCTCTCTTTTTTTTACCTTTCTGTACTTCTGTTTTTAAAGTTTTCCACTTCAAATTTTTAATCTTCTTTATCTAAATATCTTTTATCTTATTATCTTCCCATTTTCATGTTTTTTTTAAAGTAATGCTTTTAAGATTAACTAGGCTTTGAATTACTCTCTTTAATACACAATCTTTCCTCCGTCATGAAGGCATATTAACCACCTTCAATTTAACCTTTTAATGCCTTTTGCAACTTACTTAGACATTTTACAACTTTTTACTTTATCACACAAAGATTATCTCATCTCCCTCTTTTTGGTTTAATAAGTACATTTTAATAGTTTGATGAGTAAAGCAATCTTTTTTCCGCCATGAAGGTATCTCAACCACCTTCAATCTAACCTTTCAAAGCCTTCCAATTATCATCTATACTGTACTTTTAAATGTACTTTTTCACCACCTACAGCTTCACTCTTTTAAATGAGGCTTAGATTCTGTTTAAATCGCTTAATGTTAGTTTACATGGCTGCCCTTCAACCAAAGGCTTTTTTTTTTTTTTTACTCCATTAAGAAGATTTGTCTCAATCTGCCATGTACAAATACCTTTTTTTTTCTTTTCTCAAGCTTTTAAAGTAAGTCTAGTTTCCTCAAAATCTTTTTAAATGGCATTTTACAACTTTTTACTTTACCACACAGAGGTTATCTCCTCTAGAAACATTTCTTTAACCTTTTATATTAAAATATATTTTCACATCTTGAATCTTTTTATATCTCTTTTTTGACCATTAACCCTCTTTATAAATTCACATTCTGAAACAACCCTTATAAAATTTCTGATTTAGACAAATTACTCCACTTTAATACACATGATAATGAAAGGGTAAAGTTTCTAAGCTGGAAGGCTTGAATTAAAATGTAGAAGATTAGGTATTATTGAGTTCCTCTGTTACACCCAGATTCCTGAGATAGTTAAAACAACGCCCTACTGGCCATTTAGCCTAGGGCCCTGTGCAGTTTGTCACAGGGCCCGAACCAATCAGTTTGAATGTGTACCCCCCCTTAGGAATGACCAATCACCCCTGCCCGAGCTGTTCCCGCCAATGAATGTGCCAATCATGTCTCAGAGTTGTTGTTCAATTTCCCAGCGCCTCATGATGATTTGTTCTGATGTATGCAAAGCCCACCGCCCTCCAAAAAGTGTACTTAAGCTCTGCTTGACCTTTGCTCTGGGCTCTGGGCTGCTCTCCCTTCTTGAGTGAGCACAGAGTCCCAGCGCGCTGGAATGGATCCCCAATAAATCCCCTTTTGCCAATTGCATGGAGTAAGTCTCTTGTGTGGTCTCTCCCTCCGATGATCCGCCGGACCCCCCTTACAATAGAATCTTAACTCTTAACCTTGTTTTAGCAAAGACACAGACCAAAGCAATATTAAACTTTTTTTTATTTACCAATTTATGAAAACACACATAATGTTTAAATATATTACCTTATGGAACTTAATGAGTAAAGAGTACTTGATTTCATATTGAGTGGTTGATATTTAAACACTTTAGCTTTGTAAATTAATCAGATGTCTGTAAAAACCAAGATGTTAGACAAGTATAGTAAACAGAACTAGCCATCTCTTTCTTGTTGAAGAAAAATCCTTCTACAGGGTACCATGATGGGCCCTTTGATATACTTAATAACTCGTCTCTAAAAAGCCATGGGCTACATTTTTGTACTGTATCAACATATGCCCTAGCTGTTCTTGGTCTCACTGGGGTGCCTCCTTTTTCTAACAAATTCTCTTCCTCGGAGGCGAACAACTTCAAACCTTGAGTCAACCATTTTCCCCAGTTTGCCTGAGAAAGTTCTAGGAACAGGCAACTTGAAACAAAAGCAAAATAAATCAAAACAAGAACACATTGCTTTTTGAAATGGTCACCCATTTTTTTTTTGTTCTCCTTCAGGATCGAGCAAATTTACTTACCCCCAAGCTTCAGACGTTCCCCGAACTGACCACCAAATGTCGCAGTGGCTCTCAGCACCCTAGGCCAAGGCGGGCATTCCCCTGCCCCAGGCCACACAGCCCAGCATCACCAGCAGCCACTCACCACGCATCCCCCTCAGACACCCACAGGTCCCTCCGTCCACAGGTCCCTCCCCGTCCACAGGTCCCTCGGTCCACAGGCACCAGGACACACAGAAGAGAACTGAGGGCCTTTCGCTCCGGACGCTGATGGCCAGGAGGGCTGTGGGACAGGTGGACAGGGTGCTGGGGGTGTCCACACAGGAAGTTCCAGGGGCGCCAGAGCAGGGGAAATGACCCTGGAGTGACAGGTGGGTGGCCTCCAGGGAGCGGCTGGGAAGGGAACACTGGTGCTCAGGCTTGGAGGACGGGTGGGGTCGGCCTGGGGACGAGGGGTGGGGCAGTGCTGGCCAAGGCACCGCAGGCACAGTAGGCCCAAAGACCCACTGGTTTGGAAGGACCCAGGACTCAGGGGAGGAGTGGCCAGGAGCCAAGAGTGGAGGCAGGGAGGCCAGGGCAGAGCCAGGCTGGAGGCCACAGGGACAGGAGTGAGGACGGGGTCTCGGCCCCCACAGGCCATCTGGGGATGCAGAGACCAGCGGCTGATCCCCCTGGGCAGGCTGGGACCCTCCTCCAACCACTCGCTGGGCAAGGAAGTTCACTGAGCGCCTACTTTGTGCCGAGCTGTCAGCTATGAGCCTCCTTTGGGAGGGAGGGAGGCCTGGAGCCAAAGCCAATTCCCTGGGGCTGCTCCGGGAGCTGGGAGGTAAATGCGGAAATTCTCTCCCCTGGGGACTGGAATCTGGGCCTCCACGCAGAACCCTGCACGCCCTCGGCTCCCGTGAGGCTGCGATCCTGGCCTTGCCCAGCTTACAGCTGCCCGTCGGTCTCTGCCTCTGGCGTCCCGCGGCCTCCTCCCCGTCCCTGTCTCGCGGGGTCAGGACCCCTCCTGATCAAGGACCGACTTCCAAGCCAGCGCCCCTTCCCAGGTGTGGGTCAGGCGTCAACCTGTCTTCCTGGGGGGCCCATTGGGCCTGCAGTGCCGCGGGTCACTCGTGACAGCCTAGAGGTGGGGGCATGGGCTGTCACCAGCAGGGGACTCCCTGTGGCCTCTTGGAAGAGGTGGCCTTTCCACCACAGGCTGATGGCAGCATCCTGACACACAGCCGTGGAGGGCAGCGGGGTGTGAGGCCAGCAGGGGGAAGGCAGCAGCAGAGTGGCCCACGCTCCGTGACCAGTGCTCTGTGGCCCTCCTCTCCCCACCTGCCCCTCCCCGAGCGCGGCCAGGACCCAGGGCCACCTGTCTCGCTCCTGCATTTGGTGGGTGTGGAAGGACGGCCACCAGCCGCCACCACACATCCCCTTCATGTCCCTCCCTGGGTTGGTCCTGCTGGAGCTGCAGGAGAGGAAATAACAACAACAACAGCAAACTGTGCGTATCAAGCTGCAGACCAGCGGGAAATCAGAACCTTTTAAAATAAAGATGGGTCTGGTGATAGGAGAGACACTTCTGCAGCACCGTCAGGACTTCCTGGGCATCCGAGGCCGCAGAGCCTGTCCCGCTCCCGTCCCCGGCTCACCGGGCAGCAACCTCCAGGATCCGTCGCCCAGCGGCCGCGTCCAGCCTGTGCTGAAATGCCCGGAACAGGCTGGACGGGAGCGGAGTCCCCGGTTTTCCTTTGGGAACCAGAGGCCCAGCCCCTCCACGAGCTCCCAACCAAAAAGCCACAACCCCAGACCGTCTGGCCGTCCACCTCTGTGGAAAAGCCGGAGGAGACGTGAGCCTCTTGGGGCAGGAGTGGACGGCGACTGCAGGTCTCATACCAGGCCCCGCGCCAGGCTCCCTGGAGGCCCTGCATCTGCCAGAACCCAGCGTCCAGCGTTCTCCAAGGAACAGAAGCAAGGTTCCTAAAATGCCCGCAGGGATGTGGGCCTCCGGGTGGTCCCTGGGGGTGCATAGGGCCAGGGCACCTGGAGCGGCCCTGCTCAGCTCCTCTGCCGGCCATGTCTCCCGCCGTCTCATCCCAGTCCCCAGCCCGTGGACCCACCGAGGCCGGGAAATGGCACTTTCCAAGGGCGCACTCCAGCTGCACCTGGGTTCTTAAGCCCCAAACCCATTTTTGCAGATAAAGAATCTGAGGCCAAAAGAGGTCGAGGCGACTCACTGTCCCAGGGCTGTGAGGCTGGGCCCCAACCAGGGGCACCTGTGACAAACTTGGTGGGAGACGAAGACAACTTTGCGTCCACTCATCTCTCACTGAGATTCAGCATTTCCTTCAAGTGAAAGTGAGCCACGAACAGTTAGATCGGCAGCCCCTGTGACGGGGTCACGGGCATCTTGACGTCACACCACAGTTGTGGCGGAGACCTGGGGTAGCCTTTCTGCTCTAGCTACTTTGAGATCGCCGTGGCCATGGGCCCGGATGGCGGATCCTGTGAATTAATGCATTCATAAAGAAGGACCTGAACTGCAGCCGCCTGATTTGGAGTTTGTAGCTGGTTCTTTTGAAATGGCCTGGCTTGCTCTGCAGCAGTGCAGGTTTGATGCACGTGAAGCCACTGATCTGAGAGCATCCACCGTCTCCACCAAGCCAAGCCAGCTCAGGGTCATGGTGCAGAAGACGTCCAGACCCCGGCCGGCGCTCAGTCTGGGCTCACAAGCAGCGGTCGGTCTGTGGGCAGGTGCGGAGCCCGTCAGGGAGGGGGCCTCCATCACACGGGGCCCAGCACAGCACTCGGCCCAGGCTGGCCTCTGGGCACACGGCAACTGTGGGCGGGTGGTGTCCCCATGTGACTGTCCCCCACCCTTTCCCATCCCTTGGCCATGGCCGAGTTAAAATGCCAGAGTCTCCGGAGAGCCCTATCCCTGGTTCACAGCCAAGTCAGGGTCACACCGGCTTCCGGGCCCCGAGTACAGGCCCGGCTGCTCGGACCAGTTAGACCCGCAGGTGCAGTGAGGTCAGCATCGGGTGTGGGGTCGTCTGGGCAGACACGTCACATGAGACATTTATGAGGGACTCTGGGAGCTTTGACCGTTTCAGGGGAGGCCCCCTCCGTGGCTGGCTCCTGAGGGGGAGCTGGAGCAGCCAGGGGCAAGGTCAGGGGGGTGGCAGGAGGCAGGAGAGTGGGGCGGCTGGGGGCTCAGGAGGGTGTTAGGAATCTGTGGAAGGAGGCTCCTCAGGAGGCTGCGTTCTGGAAAGAGCCACGTGGGTTGGGCAGACCCAGGTTTAGTGAGATTCTGTGGGGCTCTGCTGTGCACTTGCTGTGTGACCTCAGGCAAGTTGGTGGGTCTCTCTGGGCCTCAGGGTCCTAGTGTGTCCAAGGGAGGAAATGCCCCTTGTGCTGTCCCCCTCCCCGGGTGTGGGGGGAATTACTTGGCAGAGGGAATGGGCGGGGCCTTGGAATGGCTCAGGGCTGCCCAAGGGTTCTCCACAGGGTGCTCTGGCTCCCCTGCAGACCCCAGGTGTCTTCGGCTCCCTGGCCTCCAGTGGCCATCAGCCCTCCCGTGGCTCACTGCGCTGTGGGTGCCCCAGGAGCACTGATGACGTGTTTGTGGAACAAATGTGGCCAGACAGGTCCCCCCCATCCTAGAACCAGCGGTCACAGAGCTGTTAGCTGAGCCACGGCCCCAGGTCTCCGCACCTCCCCGTGCCGTTGGCTGCGGGTGGCACCTCCCACCCTGGGTCCGACTCCACCTTCCACCCTGGACCAGCTGCACACCTGGGCAGACGTCCACGCCCCCTGGATCCTCTGCTTTTGTCCTGTGAACTACCCTGAGGGCTGAGGGGGCGGGAGAAGAGGGGAGGCACCAGACCAGGGACCAGCCACCAGCCACCGCAGCTCCAGCCTGCCCTCGCCCCGCCCACCCGCCACCTGCAGCTCCTCAGGTGTCCCCGGAGCTCCCTGTCTGAGGGCAGAGGGAGATCCAGGGCTGAGCCAGGGCCTGGTCACCCTGCCCACCCGCGCCCATGGCCCCGAGGTTCCCTTTAAAGCCGGGGCCTCGGGTTCCACCTCTGAACTGTCACTTTCCTGGACCATCAAGGCCCCGGGGCAGGAATCTAATTCCTCAGACTCTCCGTGTTCCTCCTATGGCAGGGACAGGGACAGACGTGGGGCTGGGAGCAGGGAGCGCGGCGTCAGGGAAGGGTTCTGTGACCGCAGACGGGGTGAAGGTCCCAGGCCTGTCCCCAACCCTCTCCTTGGATCCCACAACTGCCTGGAGATGGCCCCTGACTTGGAGCTGAGAAGCCAAGGCAGCAGTTACGTCGGTGCCTCCCACCTGGTGACACCAGGGAGAGAGAGAGACAGGGGCCCAAGCCCTGCTCTGCCACCTCCTGCCTGGGGCAGCGACGTTGGCCTCTTCTCTGAGCCTCCCCGTCCTCCCTGGCCTGGCCTCTTCAAATGCCCCCAAATTCCAGGCCACTCTCCTCTTCCTGGGAACAAACAGACACGGAGGCAGAAGCTGTTGGGCTCTGGGGGGGGGCTGGGCCTGAATCCCCCGAGCGAGCACCTGGGGCTGGTGGGCGGTGGCCGGGCAGCCCTGAGTGTTTGCCTGTGGCTTCCGTAGGTCCCTCACTCCCCTCCCCCAGCCCCTCTTCTGGCCTCGCCCTCTCCTCTGGGGACGGTCCAGCAGCCTCTGCAGCCTCCACAGCCTCCTCACCCTCGTCCTCCCAGAGCAGGGAGCCCTCAGAAGGTGACCTTCCCCCTCACGGTGGAGAGAGCCAGGGAGGGAGTGACCCCGGGGTGACCCTGGGGATCCAGGACCGGAAGTTCCCAGGAGAGGGGTCCTGCAGGCTGGGAGAGGGGGGAGGGGGTGGGGGGCAAGAGACGGAACCCTCAGGCCAGGGGATGAGGGTGGGGCAGCCTGGGGTGGCCCCCAAAGGCCTAATCCTGAGCCCACAGAGAGGTGGAGACTGATTCCCAGTGTGGTGCAGGGGGCCAGGGGCCAGGCCTGGGGCTAGGGAGGGAGGTGGGGAGGGACCTCAGTGTGGTGGGGCTGGGGGCCAGGCTGTCCTCTGCGCTGGGCCAGGGCAGTGGTGCTGAACACCGTCCAGTGCAAACCCAGCCCTCCCTCCCCTGGCGGCCTCCCTGGCCGGAGACTGTTTACCCATCCGGACCTGCCCCCCATCAAAGGCTGAATACTTGGTTTTGGGAATCAGCCTGTTTGCGGCCCATCTGGACGGGCTCCGGGGCAGCCAGAGTCTGAGAACGAGCCGTCACAGGGCAGCCCTGGCCTGGGACCCAGGCCCGAGGGCCAGGCCTGCTCCTCCTGGCGCGAGGGACGGAGGAATCGGCCTCTTACCCCCGGGGGTGACCTGAGGTCTCCGCAGTCAGCCCAGGACGGTGCCAGGAGAGAGGAAGGGCCCACTGTGTGTGGGGATGACCTGGGGACAGAGGGACCTGGACAGGCTCACTGGAGCGGGGTCTCAGCTTCGCCTGAGCCCCTTCTGCCCCTGAGCCTCAGGTCAGTGTGTGGCTTTGTAGGATTCATTCACTTCTGAGTGACGTCTAGGTGACAGGCCCCGCCCTGGCCACGGGGCCCACCGTGGGGACAGAGGCCTGCTTTCCTCCTGAGAAGGGGAAGGGGCCGCAGAGAAGCCCCAGCGACTCCTGACCTTGGAGGACAAGTCTGCAGGGGCAGGGGCTCCCCCAGGGTCCCCCAGCAAGCCCTGCGCCCAGGGGTGGGGCGGGCCCCACCCGGGCGGGCCCCACCCGGGCGGGCCCCACCCTCGGGCGGCCATCACCCCAGCCCCCAAGTCAAAGTGGGCGCAGCTCCTGGCAGCGGTGGCCCATCCCGTTCCAGGAGGGAAGAGACAGGCCCGGAGGCTCGGGCTGCTGCCACCGGGTGCCCGAGGCCGAGGGGCCTGGCAGGGCTGTGGCCAGTGTCCCTGAGGGTGTGAGCCAGGCAGGGCCAGAGGTGGGAGGCTGGAGGCCCAATCTGCCTTTCAGCCCAGGGCCTTCTCCAGGAGACACGTGGGTCTTAAAGGGCGGCCCAGACTTCGGGTCACCTCCTTGGGCTGCGCCAGCTCCTGAGAGGCCGCATCCCGAGGCTGTGGCTGAGGCTGCGGGACTCGGAGGCCATCAGCAGCATCTTGTTTCCTGCTATTGCGTTCCTTGCTCCTCTGGACGGCATGTCCCCTGTGAAGTCAGGGGAGAGAGACAGAGAGAGAGGGAGGGAGGGAGGGAGGGAGAGAGGGAGAGACCATCACCCTACGTCCTGAGTCAGTCACCGTCAGGGGCAGGCTCGGGCCTCCTGGATCTGCCCCGGGGCCGGCATGAGGGAAGCTGGCTACAGGAGTGGACAGCGGAGGCCAGGGCTTCTGGAAGCTTCCCAGAGCCTCCCTGCTCAAGACTTCCGCCCCGGGGCAGCCGTCCGTGGGGAGATGAGGCAGGTGGGCGAAGGGGTGGGGGCCGGCCAGGACCCCCAGCCGGGCTTCCAGAGGGCGCAGGGTCTTGAGTGGAAGCCCCCTCGCCTGGGCCTGATGGACCACCCAGCCACGCCCAGCCCCCCCCCCCACGCCTGGAGAATGCAGACGGAAGGTTCTGGCTTCTGGCCACGGCTGAGTCCTCTTGGTGACCAGTCCCCACCCAGGAGCCCAGAGTCCCTCCTTAGAGCCAAGGGCTCCTGTCCCCCAGGCCACCCTAAGACCAGGAGCTCCGTGTCCAGGCTGGGGTCAGAGACCTACTGTGTGAGACCCCTCTAGCCGCGTACTGCCCAGGAAGTGACCGGGCGCCAGGAGACACCAAGTGCAGATCCCCCGCTCTGTCCCAGCAGCCCAGCTGGGACCCGTGCGGCCCCGTGGGTGCTCCCAGCGCCTGGTCTCAGTCACCGAGTCCTGAGCGAGGGGAAATCCATCTTCTCTGCTGACCTAAGGATCAGGGCCTCTGGGCATTGACCGCTGAAGGAGGTGGAGGCCCGGGAAGGACCTTGGCCAGGAGAAGTGCCTGGGGATGGCACCCTGTGCCCGGGACAAGCTCTGGTGGTCAGGAAGTAGGACGGTGGTGAGCCTAGGACCGTCTCCAGGGGAGAGGGGAGCTGTGGGGTTTCTGGTTTACGGGAGCAGCTTGATTCACCTCCCCTCACATCCACCTGTGGGCGGAGCCTTCAGGGCCACCCTCTGGTGTCTGCCATAACAGGAAATGACGCGACCTGCTGCAGCAGCTTCACACCCAGCTCGGCGGGAGTCTGAGGACCCAAACCCGGACGGGGCCCTCAGCTCTGGCAGGCCACGGGTTTCTTGAGCACTTACTATGTCTCGGCTGCGGTGCTGGGAACTCGACGTTCAGCGTCTGGTTTTAGGGGTGGCGCGGGTCCCTGTGGCGCAGACATGACCCTCATTTTCAGATGCGGAGATGGAAACTCGCCCAGGTGGCCCGCAGCGGTGACACATGGCCCCACTGGCTCTGGGTCTGAGTCCCCGCATTGGCCCTCGCCGCCTGGTGCTCTTGGACCAGGGCCCCTGTGTCTGGAGCTTCTGTGGCCCGGTCAACCAGATGGGAAGACGCACAGGTGCCCGCGGGACCCGGGGAGGAGCCGGGTTTTCCGGGTCCCTGATTCTCACGGGGCCACCTGTCCCGCCAGCGCTCCCTTTGTCATCAGCCACAGGCACAGAAAGCCTGTTACCTGCCCGACCTCCCGGCTGCCACCAGTACTTGGTCCACCCGGAGCTGATGGCCCGTGTGTCTGAGGACACTCGAGGATGCAGGTGAGAGGCCAGCCTCTACCTCAGAGCAAAGCCTGTCCAGGGAAGGGACATGGCCTTGGTCCTTGGAAAGACCCACAGGGCACTCCCAGGCACATCCCACCTGCTGAGTGGTGTATCTACAAACGAGATCTGCTGCCAGGTATCCCTGACTCAGTCAGGCTAGGTGGGGACCCAGAGCAGCCCCCTAGCAGCCACCAATCAGCATGAGACAGGGGAATACCTGGGATGGCAGATGACCCCCCAGTGGTTTATGGTGGTTGATAACATGTTGGGAAACCATGTAGTTCAGCACGTACTCCCCTCGTGGCTTAAACCAATCAGTTCAAACGAATCCCCCTCTTGTAGTGACCAATCCCCCCTACCCAGCTTGTTCCCACCAGTGAATGTGCTGATCATGTTTTAGGGTTGTTATTTGATTTTCCCGCGGTGTGGGATGATTTGTTAAGAGATGCTATGACGTAGGTGGGGGTCCCTGCCTTCCCCAAAGGATGTACAAAACTGCTGCAAACCCTGGGCTCGGGCCTCTCAGCGTCACCAGCTGCTGTGGCACGCGGGGGACCGAGCTAGCTCGCAATAGACACCTCTTTGCTGCTTACATCGACCTTGGTCTCTGGTGGTCTTCTGGGGGTCCTGAATTCGAGCATAACACAGGTAGCAGGAGTAACGGGGACCCGCCCAGGGGTCACTGTCACTGTGACAAGAAGCAGGGGCTATCAGTGGTTCAAATCCCGGTTCCTCCACTAAGCTGCCCTCTGTCCTGCTGGAACATTCTCTCTAGGGATCCGGCTCCAGCAGGGGCTATCAGTGGTTCAAATCCCGGTTCCTCCACTAAGCTGCCCTCTGTCCTTCTGGAACATTCTCTCTAGGGATCCGGCTCCAGCAGGGGCTATCAGTGGTTCAAATCCCAGTTCCTCCACTAAGCTGCCCTCTGTCCTGCTGGAACATTCTCTCTAGGGATCCGGCTCCTTGAGGGAGGCGCAGTCTCTGTGGGTCTCTCTCTGCCACCTTACGTCTCCCTGAGGTTGGGCCGCACCCTGGGCCTCCCGTGTGCAGAACTTCCTCCTGGCTGTCCCTCTCCCACCCCAGAGACTGAGTCCTCCCCGGGCTCCGCCCCCAAGGGTGCCAGGTGATGATGAGTGACAGGTGCGACTCCTTGGCACCTGTCTGGTGCCTGGGACTCCCACCTGGGTGCTGACTGATGGAGGCTGTTCCCTTCGGTGGAACCGACCGTGTACGTTCTGTGTATTAGGGATGTTAAAACAGGGATTTCAATACCACAACCCAGACCGTAGGCCTACGCCTGGCAGAGCAGCCCGGCTTGGCACCTGGGCCTAGGAACGGGAGGGAAAGGGCTGGAGGTCCCCAAGACCGGGGCTGGGGGGGCGCACCCCGACTGTTCTTCAGTTCTGTGCGTCCCTTTAGGCTGCCGCGTATCCTTTATCTGAAATTCATGGTTGATGTGACCATTTGTGGTTCAATGGTGGCTGAGTCCTTGGGTGGAGAATCCAAAGGTGCCAAGTCAACAGCGTGAGACCCCCAGCCTGCTCCTCCCTCCTGAAGGCAGCTAGCGCCACCCAGGTCTTGCATGCTCCTCCGGAGAGTCGATTTATATTCAAGAAAGCAATCCTCCCAGGCTGGATCTGTCATCTCTGTCCACGCCCAGGACGGCCCTTGCACGCCTCGACTTTTCTCCCGGAGACGGTCTCTTACTCGTCCGTAGACACTGCCCTGGTCCTTCTATCCAGAAGCTGCTGCTGTGACCGAGGCCCCCATTCATTCCTCCATCCCCTACCGATGGGCATGTAGGTTGTTTCCTTCCTTCACAGGCAGCAAGTCCCCTCCCCCTCTGCCCGCTGCTGAGGGCACTGGTCATCGATGGGCCACCCCAGCCCGGCCATGCCGCCCTCCTGAGGCAGCCCCCGCCGTTTTCTATGGACTTTAGGAGACCGGGCCTCTTTCTCTCCTCCTCGTTCTCTCTCTCTCCTTCCTCCCCTCTTCCAGAAACCTCTAGGGGTCCGCTTTGACTCTTCCGCCTCTCTTGGCTCCCACATCCTTTATGTCCCTTTTGTTTCCACATCGCGTGGCTGTGACCCTCTCCTTCCACGGCCTCCACCATCGCTGGGCCTCAGTCTCCACCATCGCTGGGCCGCTGCAGCAGCCTCCTGTGCTCGGATGGCAACAGACAGATCACGACTCCTTCCAAAGCCTTCTGCCTGCTGCTCAGATGAAACCCCAGTCCTCCCCACGGCCCAGCCTCTGTCCCTCCGTCCCCACTGACACCCTAACCATCCACCGGGTCCTCCTGTCGCCCAGTGCTGGCACACACTAGGCCGCTCCCCAGAGCGCCTGCCCCGCCCCAGGACCCCCCCAGAGAGGCCGCCCCGGCCTCCCCTCTTAAAGCGGTGGAAGCGTGGCGCTCCGTGACCCTGCCCAACCTGTTCCTCCGTACCCCTCACCACTCCGTAGGGTCCTACATTTCCTCGCGGGTTTGCTCGAGGTCCACTTTACCCACTGGACTGTCACGTGCCCGAGGGCAACAATGCGTGACTTCCCGCTCCTTTGTGGCTGGTCCTTCTAATGGTTTTTTTTATTGGTTGTTCAGAACTTTACAACGCTCCTGACGTATCATATGTCATACATTTGATTCAAGTGGGTTATGAGCTCCCATTTCCGACTGGGAGTGAGCATTTTGGGGTCCCTGTTCCTTGTGGGGCCTGGTGGTCAGTGCTGTGCAGTCTCACAGGATCTACTGAGTGTCCAACAGAAACAAAGATGTCGGCTCCCTCCTGCTCCTGGAAACGTGGCCCCAGGAGGAAGGATGAGCTCCGCCTCCAAGAAAGTCCAGGAGAAGGAGGGCCTTTTCCCCGGTGGGAGAAGGGGAGGCCTCCAGCGAGGTCCAGACACCTGAGCTTCAGTCCAGGTGTGCCAGGACACGGAGACCAGGTGACACTGGGACACGGGAAGCCCGCCGTGACGGGTCGACTGGTGGAGCATCCTCGTCATCTTCTGTTTACGTTCCTGCCTTTCTCCTGGTACACAGCCTGTGGCGGAAGCTCAATGGAAAGAGAGGGGCAGAGCCATAGCTCTCCGTGTTTCCTCATTTCACGAAGGGGAAGCCAACACCCCAGATCCCAAGTGACTCCCCTTCCTCCTCTTCAACATCTCCAGTCATATTTAGTGGAAATCCTTTGTGTTAGTCAGGGCAAGTTCAGCTGCTATAACAAAAGACCCTCTTCCCCAAATCCAGTGTCTTAAATAAAAGATTCTCTCTCTCTTAATAATAGCTTTAGGTGGGCAGTTCTTTCCATAGTCGTTTGGAGACTCGGGTTCCTTCACCACCCTCTAGTGGGGTGTCAGGGTCCCCACGGTACAGCGGGGTCTCAGCCACATCCTAGCTTTAGGCCGCAGGAGAAGCAGCGGTCCTCCTCAGCCTCTGGCTCGATGGGCTCACCCCACCTCTGTGCACATCCCGTTTCCCAGAGTCTGACCTGAGGCAGAGGAGGCTGGGAAATGCCGTCTACTAGGCACAGGGCGCCCCTCAACCCTACCTCCAGCAAGGAAGGCCGCAGCAGCTGCCCAGTGACCATCAGGGAACAGAGGGGCTGACTCCAGGCCCCCAGGCTCACATCTCCCGAAGCCACGAGCTCTGTTCCGTGTGTCCAGCCGCGAGGGAGAGGACCTTGGGCTCCCCCTAACATCAGTCTCCCTTTCTCCGACCCGTGCTCTTGGTGGTCCGGCCTCCCCCCAGCCCTCTCCTGTCCTTGGTTCCTGGTGACAATTTGGTCCAGGCCTGGACCCTGGCCCTGCAGCTCAGTAAAGAGCCCTGGTCAGGGAACAAGCATCGAGGTCCCCATTCAAGTGTCTCCCGAGAACTCGGCAGGAGCAGCTCTTTCAGGCTCTCAGGAAGAGCTCCAGTGGAGACACAGGGACGAGCCACTAACTGCAGATCCTCGTCACCCAGGGATGACCACAGGCCCCCAGAGACAACCGCCAATGTCAGAGTTGCCCAGTAGGGGTCACTCTATGTACCTGAAATTAATGAGATCGCAGGCAGAGAATCCCTACTCTAAATCCAACTTTTAGTAGACTTTCATTGCACATGCTATAAAATCCCATTCATATTAAAATCAACGGTGGCTGACGTTCATGGAGCACTTGCTGCGTCCAGCACGACGCAGCGGACTCACCGGTGACCGCCCTGATCTGCCTCTCCCAGAGCAGGATCCTGTCATCGTTCTCGTGTTAGAAAGGGACTGGAGGCCGTGACCCGGGCCACACAGCGAGACACAAGGCCAGGGTTTGCCCGGCTCCTCAGGAGAGTGCCAGCCCCAGTGTCAGGACGTGACCTTGGCTGGGTCGCTGGGTCCCCGAGGCCAGGCCTCGGCCTCTGGTCCCTCCCACCTCATCTCCACCCCCACTGGACACGGGTCTAAGAGGTGCACAGACCTAGGCAGCCACCTGGCTGGCCTCCCGCTCCTGCAGAGAACAGGGCTGTCACTGTCCCCGAGGGACCCGCTCCTTCATGGCTGGGAAGCCCCTTCAGACCCAGAAGCCCCCCATCACGGGAAAGGAGCCACTGACCTCCGTCCTCCATCAGGAAGGCCAGCAGGGCCCTGCTGTCCCCCTTCACCTGGCCACTCCCTCCTCCTGGGCCCCCCTCCTCCCCGTCCTACCCTCGAGCTCTTCCCTCCAGCCCCACACAGCCCCTGATCTTTCCAGAAGGCGAACCTGACCACGTCACCGTCTGCCTAGACGCCCTCCATGTTCCCGCCACCTGCAAAGGGCCGCTGCTGCCGCCGCCTCTGGAGTCCTGCCCACCCGGCCTCGCCTCCTCCCCAGGTCCACTACCTGCGCTGTCCCCTCCCCCAGGCCAATGCCCCCCCCAGCTGCAGATCAAACCCAGCGGGGCGCAGGAAGGGCCCTGGGTAAGTCCAGTGGGAAACTCTGCTTGGAATTCCCGTTGGTGTTAGCCAGGGCTCGGCCCCCTGCAGGGAAACCTCTCAACCCTTATTCTCCCCAGTCTTTCCCGCGCTGGTGTGACCACAGGAGGGGCCCTGTGACTGTCCTGCGAGGTGGCCACTTTGAAAATGCTCCTGTAGCCAGATGGACCCCAGGCCTGCTTCCCTGCCCCAGTCCGTGCCCGTGGACAGGCCACCCCCTCTGGCCAGGCCTCCCTGGGAGGCCTTTTAAGGCCGACTCAAAAGCGCCCCCCACCCCGCCTCCCCAGGCAGCCTTCCTGGTCCCATCTCAGCTGGCGCCCCGGGCCCTGAGCATTTGACTGGGCTCTCCCGACCTTGGACTGGAGAGCCAGCCAGGACGGGGCACTCGGGGGCTTCCTATCTCCCCGCCCCAAGCATCGGGTTCCAGGGGGTGAGGGATCCATCCTGCCCCTCGTCTCCCCGAGCGGGACCAGGCTCACCCAGGTTCCCACAGTCTCAGAACCTCTGGGAAAGGAGGCTCCGCCCCCCTCGCCGCATCCCTGCTCTGGTTCCCACAGCAACCACTGCAAAGGTGGCCCCTGCGCCCGCGGTGGCCTGGCCTGACTCTCTGAGCATGATGGACAGGCCCAGAGCTGAGGCATCGGTGGGGGCTCCACCTGCCACCCTGACCACTCTGCATGTCCAACCCGAGTCCCTGGAGAAGGATGTCACCTGTCATCGGCAGCGGCCAGGATCACAGAGCCTGGTGCGTGGCCACGCTTGTCGCTTGTCGCAGGCTGGCTCTGTCCTCTTCAGACCTGGGAAGTTTCTGGGGACTTGTAAGACCCAGAGAGAGCCCTGCACAGGGCCACCGGCAGGTTCCAGACCAGGCCCGAACCCCCAGCGTGGCGGGGCCGGGTGGGCAGTGGGAAGGACAGAAATGGGCAGGGCAGAGTTAATGGGCAGCTGGGAGAGCCCTACCCAGTCTGGAAGATGCCCCGCGCTCCCCCAGCCCAGGTACATGGTGGGAACGGGCACCAGGACCCTGGGACCTTCTGGTTGGCACCGAAACGCCTGATTTTGAAAGATGCATTGAAGGAAGTTCCACCAGTGTCACGGGTAAATAAACCCAGGCCGCCGGCCCGCCTGGTGGCACCTTGGTTTGACCTTTGTGTCAGGGCACAGCTGGGGCAGGCACTTCAAAGCCACTGCAGGGGGGGGGAGTGGTGGCAGTGGCACTTGGGGCAGGGTGGGGAACACTCAGGTCAGGTCACAAGCCCCGACCCACGTCCCATTCTCGTGACCTCTGCCAGGCTGGGTGCCCGTGCCCCTCCTAGGGGGGCCATGAGGCAGGGCTGCTGCGGGTGACGTGTGGCCTGTCAGAGTCCTTTATGGGTGTCGCTTCTCGGGTCCTAGTGATGGACGGGGCGCCCCTCCTGGCACCTTGCTCCTCCCTCCCAAGGACCCCCTCTCCCTCTCAGGGTCTGACCAGGTGACTCAGCAGAAGCCCCACAAGTGTGGCCCCAAAGCCCTCCTGGCACAGGGCGGAGAGGCCTCCGGGGACTTGGGTGGACTTCGGGGTCTGCCCCCCACAGCCCTCCCCTCTCCCCGGAACAGGGGCCCGAGGCAGTGGGGCCGGCAGAGGAGGGGTCCGCGTCTGACTGCATAGGGTGCGGGAAGGAGGTGGCAGCCAGGACCCCCACCGTGGCTCTGCACAGGGGGCAGATTCAGCCTCCAGGCTCCCAACCAGCCTTGGGGCTGTGGGCGGGACCAGGTGGCCCCTCCCAGGCTGGTGGGAGAGACGACAGACAGACAGAGGACACAGAGGACACAGAGGACCCGGCTGGGGCCGGGGAGGATACCGGGCAAGGGAGCTGTGCGAGGGCCCTGGGGCCGCTCACCCTCCCTGTGGTCCTGAGCACCTGGCTGTGTGTCCGGCCTCGGTTTGGGCACAGGGCTGCGGTCCTGGTGGACAGGGCTCATCCGTGAGCACGCCCAGCACCGCCCACAGCGGGCTCCGTAGGTCCAGGCTCCCCCTGACCTTCCCCACTGCCCGCCACCAGCGTTCCGGCAGGAGGGCAGAAGGGAGCGGTGCCACTGTTCTTGTCCTTGTCCTCACTCTGTGTCTCTGTCCCCTCACCCTCCTCCCCTTCCCTGTCCTCCCTCTCAAAATGGACCTGGGGCAGCAGCTACTTCCCAGCGCTCCTCTGAAGGACAGCACAGGTGCGGCCCCCTCCCCCAGACCCAGGCCTCCTCCCCCAGGTCTGGACCCGGACCCCTGCAGGCCAGCTCCCTGTGCCCCCGGAAGGCCAGGGAGGCCGCTCCTCCTGGTCCTTGTCCTCTGCCCCACCACCCTTCACCTCACTCCTTGCCAAGCTGGGGAGGTGGGCTGGGCTGTCGGGTTCCTGGGCCCCGGCTGTCCCCAGGGCCCCTCCTGTCCTCATCACCCTCCAATGCCACCACCTGGCCCCAGGAGTGACAGTGGCATCGACTGTGTCACCGAGGCGGCCTCCTCCCTGGCCTTCTTCTCCACGGGACACGTGTCTGAGCAAGAGGCCAGGTGTGGAGCGGCCTGGGGGTCTGACCTCTGGGTTTACGAATTTGGCTGCTTTTCTTAAGGGGTAAAAAGAGATTCCAAGAGAGAAAGAGGGACAATGGGGACAAGGAACTCCTGTGCAGGGAGGGAAAATGAGCTGGAGATGGGAGGCTGACCTCCCCCTGGCCTCCCTCCCACCTCGGCTCCTGGCTCCTGCCTCCCTGGCCCCTGCTCATCAGCCACCTAGGGCCACCAGATGGATGGGCTCTGAGTGATGGCGCCCTCCCTGGGGAGGTGACAGCCTCTTGCTCAGCGTGATGGGCCTCCGCTTAAGATTCAGGGCCTCCATGGGGGGAGGGGTGGGATGACAGGGACAAATGGGCTGCCGGCAGGGAGCGAGACCCCGTGCCCAGGGCCGGCTGCCTGGCAGGGGCTCCCGGGAGCTGGGGAGGAGGCCTGGCGGCACCGACTGCACATTCATTCCTGGCTCCCCGCCCCGCCCCGCCCCTCCGTCTCCGGCTTGGATTTCCCCTTGGAGCCCAGCTCCGGCCTCCGCTGCCACCCGGCCCCGGGAACCAGGAAGGCTGTCCTGAGCTGCGAGTCAGAGTCAGCGCTGGTTTTGATTAAAGGAAAATCGTCGGATCTCATAAAAGACCCCCCCCCCCCGCCCCCGCAATAAGCCCAGGGCTCCAGGGCCTCCAACCGCAGGAATAAGATCTGAACCGCACACGGCCACTCCAGGCCTCCAGGGGCAGCGGCCGGCCTGCGTGGGTTGTCCCCTGTCCCCACCCCCAGTGTTTCTAGGTCACTTCCACCCCGTGCCTGGAGCGCCCTGCAGGAAACGCCAGGGATTCCTCTCTGGGTCCCGGGGGGCGCCACAGCGAAGCCACCCTGGAGACCGGCCCAGGGTCGTTGGGAGAGACCGGCCCAGGGACGCTGGGACGGGGTCTCATTCCCGTCTCATCTCTCCTGGCCCCAGGCGGAGAAGCTTCTAGACAGATGAGCAGCGTCAGCCCCGCCCCCGGGCTGCATCTGCTGACACTGATCCGTCCTCTGAGCCACCTGCCGGGGCTGGCGGTCAGGGCCTCTTTCTGTCCCCCTGGTCCTGCCTCTTCCTATCATCCTCTTCTCGCCGAGGCCATGAGCGGCTCCGCGGCCTCTGCCAGGTTCGCTGCGTCTCCTCGTCTGGCTCCATTAGAAGAGAAGGCTCCGGGCTGTGCCCTCACCTGCGGAAGCCACGCTCTGTCCGCACACGCAGCCTCTGGGAAGCCCAGAGGGACCCGACCGTGATGTGACGGAGGGGGAGGAGGTGTCCCAGGAGGTGTCCCAGGAGGGCTCCCGGCAGACAGGTGGCTGGTGCGGGGTGGCCCAGAGTGCCTGTGGCTGGCCTGTCCACGGCTTGTGTCCCTCCCGGGGGCCCGTCCTCCCTGCCTGTGAAGCCAGATTTAAGGTTAGGCAGTCAGTGTGGTTAGGTAAATCGGGTCTAATACCAAGTGAAATCTAAAATGGAGGCCATGCTGGGGATGACTCAGGGAAAACAGGACGACTCACGGAATGTTAGTGAAGTCCCAAAGAGGCCCTAGGCCAAAGTCCACCTGGAAGAAGTGTTAATGAACAGCCCCCAGCAGATTTGGAGATGGCCCATCCCAAAGAAGTGATAATGAAGTCCTTCCTGCTCAGACGACTTCTTTGGCCCACCTGTGTCCCACCCCTGGGCCTTCCCACCTACATTCCATCACTGAAAGAACTATAAAAAGGGGAGACCACCGCACTTCCACGGATTCCACCTCCTGGGTCCCCTTCTTCCTCTTTTCTTCTGTCCTTTAATAAATTTCTAATCTCTACTCTGACCTTGCCTCGGCGTGCTTCTTTGGTGTTATTCTTCAACATCGGGGAAGAAAGGACTCGTCACCGGTCAACAGCGGTAACACCTGGACTGGTGCAGTGGCCCCCAGCGGGTCTCCCGCCTCCCCGTCCCCCTTCTCTGGTGTGGATCTGATTCTTCCTGATCTGATCACATGACTTACTCTCGGAGGCCTTGGGTGGGTGGCTCCTAAGTTGCCATTTCCATGCCCCCTCCCCACTACCACCGTCCAGGGGGGTGGACTGGCTGCACCGTTCCTTTGACCCCCTGGGATGAGGTGCGTGGCACTTCCTGCTGTGGATTGGCATCGCTCTGTACTCCACGGAAGGGAAATGGAACAGCCCCCTGCACCCCCCCATGTCAAGCTCCTCCCTGGCCCCTCCCTGGGGAGTGGGCAGATGTACCCCATGGCACCCGCTGGCCTCCCCATCTGTGAAATGGGAATAGGACCGACTCCAGGGACTGCCGTGCAGGTCAGGGGGACTCGGGGCCCTGGGGCATAGCAGCTGCTCAGTAAACACTGCTGCTTGGCTTGACTTGTTCCTCCTGGTGAGAAAGGAGGGATCCGTGTGTCTCATGGAGAACAGAATGATTCTCAGCCTCGGACACATTTTAAAAATGCCAAGGAACTTCATAAATGACAGAGGCCAAAGCCCCTCCCAGACCCCTCCTGGAGTCCTGGTCTCCCTGAGTGGACAGAACGGGGATCACTGAACATGTAAAGGTAAAATTTCCAAGCTGATTCTAAGCCGCAGAGCCTGAGTTAAAGTGTAAAAGACCAAGCATCCTAAAGTTTCCAAAGTTCAGGGATTGGGTTAAAAAGTAAAAGACTGGGTATTGTTAGAGTCCCTCTGCTACCCCCAAAACCTGTAATCCCTGTAGCTGTTAGGACAATACTGGAACTGCCCAGTAAATATTTCCACTGACTTTCTGGTTGTTTAATAGCTAAGGGTTCCGAGTTGCTTGGCACGTAGGCATTGCAGGACCTAAACCAATCAGTTTGAATGTGTACCCCACCTAGGAGCACCAATCACTCCTGCCCTGATTGTTCCCGCCAATGTATACACTAATCCTGACTCAGGGTTGTTGTTCAATTTTCCCGCGCCTCATGATGATTTGTTCTGATGTATGCAAAGCCCCCCACCCTCTCCAAAAAGTGTACTTAAGCTCCGCTTGAACTCTGCTCTGGGCTCTGAGCCGCTCTCCCTTCTTGAGTGGGCACAGAGTCCCAGCGCGCTGGAACAGGATCCTCAATAAACTTCCCCCCTGCGATTGCATGAAGTGAGTCTCTTGTGTGGTTTCTCCCCTCCGACGCTCCGCTGCACCCCAACAAACAGACTCGAAGGAAGCAGGGTCCCAGGAGGGACCGGCCGACTCAGAAGCCAGGGGAGGGGATTGTTCAGGGATGGACAGGGGGCTAGAGGAGTGGGAAGGATGGGGGTCAGGGCAGGGCCTCACCCTCAAGACCATGGTGGGCCAGAGTGGGTGGGGAGGGCTGTGGCCCGTCTTGCCATGGCCCCTGGGCATGCCCAGCACAGCCAGGGTCTGTTGGGGCTGAGGAGGCAGGAAGGCTGCTGGAGGCTGGGCCCTGTGCTTGCCCACATCGGCGGGTGACCACAGCACCTTCTCCTGGTGGGGTGGGGGCCCAGCAGACAAGAGCTGACTGCGGATGCCAGGCGCCCAGGCTGGCTTTCCACAGCAGAGAACAGAGGGGGGCACACCCCGGAGTCCAGTGGCGTCCTGCAATATGCCGCTGCCGGGCCTCACGGCTGCCTGGGTCCCCTGGTCTGTCAGGAGGAGCCCAGAGGGAACCACCTCAGACGGAGGCACAAGCCCTTCCGCTGCTGGGCACCTGCTCATTCCGGAGCTCCGTCATCCACAACCGTGAACTCCACGCCCGCCGGGCTCTGTGCTGGGGGCTGGGACGGCACAATGAGAGGAACAGACTCCGAGCCTCAGCTCATCCACTGAGCCCTCGACAGCTCTCCCGGGCCCTGCGCTGGCTGCCAGGACCGTTTCTCCAGCACGTTCACCCGACCTCTCTCCTGCACCTTAGACCTCCAGCTCTTCTTCCCCCGCCTCCCTCAGCCAAGGGCCTTCCTTTAGCAATTGGAGAGACATCCACAAGCTGCTGACTCCCGTGGCCCCAAGCCCTGCCCTGTTCCCACGTCCTGGCCTTCCTCGGAGCCCTGGTCCCATGGGCGCCAGCTCCCTGAGCTGCTGCTGCCAAGGCCGGCCAGAGCCAGGAGCAGGAAGAGGAGAGGCACGTGCTGCCCCTCGGGGAGGGAGCGGGTCCAGGGGACACCTTGATGCCAGACTGCTGGCCTCCGGGTCCGCAGGGCAATGCGTTCCCATATTGGAAGCTGCCAAATCTGTGGTGATTAATTGGATCATCCCTTGGAAGTTAAGACAGGGCCCGTTGTCATCCAGCCACATGCCAAATGCCCCCACGGTGCCAGGCAGAGCGGGCATCGGCTCAAGGCGGTGAGTAACTGACGCAGTGTCCTCCCACGGAGCACCGTGCCGCACACCTGGGGAGCCCAGGGAGGACGCCCACCCCCACTGTCCACGTCCCCCTCCCCCACTCCCTCATTGGCAAGTGGGAAGGGGCAGCGTCTGTACCCAGGGGGGCCTTGAGAAGGCGCCGGTGGGCACTCCCTCCCCCACAGCGTCCCCCTCCCCCTCTAAACCTGCGGGACTGCCCAGGCTTGTCTGTCGCAGAACTGTTCCTTACGGTTTTTTTTTTTTTTTTAAATCAAACACCATTTAATGATCTGAACAACAGCCTGCTCCGTTGTTAGGTGGGAGAAAGGTTGGGGACACAACAGCACGTGCCTCCGCTACACGTGTGATCGCAGACGGGGAATCTCCCGAGTGCTCAGAATCCAGATCCAAGTCATTTTCTGCTTTTGGCGTTGACTGTGATGGAACCCCGCGCAAAGCCCACCAGGCGGGGCCTTGGGGAACCCCCTCCTGCCGCTCGCCTCGGGGTGACTTGCTGCCTTGAACAGCACCCTGACTCGCAGTTCTGGATCGGCCATGGCTAGGGACAGGAACATACCCCGTGCTTCTAGCTGGACCTTGTCCTGGGCAACCTGGGGCCAACCCATTTTCTCCAGGAGAATCTTGCATTTTCTATATAAAAATGCAAATAAAAACCAATTGTGTCTTTCTAATTCTTGAGGCATTTACTTATTTTTCCTCCCTTTTTCTTGTTGATTGGGATCTCAAGTTCGATGCTGAGGAAAATCAGTGACAGAAGTCAGCTTGATCTTGTCGCCGATGTCATGGGAACTCTGTCTAAAGCTCCATCATTGAATATGATGTTGGCTTTGATTTTGGCGATAGATATTTTATCACATTAGGAAAGTTCTCCTGTTTCCTCCTTTGCCAAGAGATTCTGTTCATATGAATCACGAAGACACTTTGAATCCTGTTAAGTGTGTTTTCTGCGTCTTCTGAGACAACCCTCTGATTCCTTCTCCTTTCTTTCTTTATTACAATGAGTTAATAGGATTTTTTTCTGACATTGAACTAACCCTGAATTCCTGGGATCAACACTACCTGATGGAGATGCCTTTTTAAGAAGGTATTTCTGAATTCCACTAATATTTACTTAGGATTTTCCTGTTCAACTTCCTACGTGAGATGCTTTTATAACTCCCGCAGCTTGTATTGTGGCTATTTTTAAGGTCCAGTGAGGTGGGCTCTGAACATCAGATTCCACCTGTTCTTTACAGACGGCTCCTCACATCCAGGGGTTTGCATCCAGGGGTTTTGCAGATTCAACCAACTGTGGACTGGAAATATTTGAAAAAAATAATGTCTGCATGAGCATGGACACCTTTTTCTTCTCATTACTCCCTAAGCAGCGACACCGTGTCACAACCATTTCCACAGCTTTCCCAGACCACTCGGTACGTAAGGGACGCATCGGGAGGAAGCTCTTAGGTTGCATGCTAATCCCAGGACATCTTGTATGGGGGTTTGAGCATCTGTGGAGCTCGAAATCAGCAGGGGGTCCTGGGGCCATTCCCCCTGGACACTGGGGGGCAGCTGCACCTGAAGAATCCTCTACTCTGGCTCCAGGAGGAGACTCCGCCTGACGAAGAGGGACGTTAGACACCTGGAAGGGACATCAGAGGTGCCTGGCTGGCACGGGCCTGGCATTCCTCGGCTCAGGGCTCATCTGTGATTCCAGCAGGTTTTTGGTCCTCAGAAATCTCACGTAAGATCCTCCCCCCCAAAGAACCCCCAAAACCCAAGAATGAGTGTCAACCAGAAGTGACTTCAGCATTAGCAGAGGACCCGTGAGGAGGGCTCATTGCCCTGTGAGCAGCGGCAGGTGCAGGACAGCTCCCGCTCACTGGCCAGCACAGGGGCCGCAGCACCCTGAGCAACGGAAGGGGGCCTGGTCCGTGGTGGCCCCCACAGTGGCTAGGGGTGGAGGGGTGGCGTGGCCTCTTCAATGAGCAGAGCGTGCTTCCAGCCAAGCTGCTGCGACATGAGATCAATAAGAAATGAGTTCATCCCCAGAGGACCTCTCCCGTCCGGCTGATACGGCCGTGGCTTCTGTCTCCCAGCAGCAGGGTGGCTGCACCCGGGAACTGGGAAGGGGTCTTCTTCTGAGGCCCCAGGAAGGCGGGGATCGCCACAGGGCAGGAGCCCAGGGTCCAGACCGCCCTCCGCCTGCTCTCGGGCTGGCTGGCCACTCCCTCCTGTGTGGACCAGGGGTGGCCCCTCTGCCTTCTGGGGTGGCAGTGAGGATCGATATGATTACTGGGCCAGCATCTGGCTCATAGTAGGTGCTCAGTCACCCCCTAATTCTGAGAGGACCAGGCAGACAGAGCCCACAGCAACAGGCAGCCATGGAGAAAAACAGAGGCCTGCTCCCTCCCTCTTCCCCCCCTCCCCCTTCCTCTCTCCCCCTCCCTCTCCCCTTCCTCCTCCCCCTCCCCCTCTCCTTTCCCCCTCCCCTCCCCTCCCTCTCCCCTTCCTCCTCCCCCTCCCCCTCTCCTTTCCCCCTCCCCTCCCTCTTCCCCTCCCTCTCTCTCCCTCCCCTCCCCTCTCCTCCCTCTCCCCCTTCCTCTCTCCTCCTCTCCCTCTTCCCCTCCCTCTCCCCTTCCCCTCCCCCTCCCCCTCTCCACCTCCCTCTCCCCTTTCCCCTCCCCTCCCCTTACCCTTCCTCCTCTCCCTCCCCTCCCCCTCCCCCCTCACAGAATATTGAAAGCCCAAGTCCAGACCTGACCTCCCAGAAATCTCAGATGAGGCCGAGAAGGCTACAGGCCTCAAAAGGAGGCCCCGCCTCGGCTCTGGAGGCCAGCAGGTCTCAGTGACCAGCTGGTTCCAGGAGGACCCTCACAGAGGGGTGGAGGCCTTGGACTTGTGAACAGGGCAGCTGCAGGTTGGAGCCTTTGTAGGGGCTGATAGGACCTGCCCCTGGGAACCGGGAAGCCTCCGTGTGCTTGTGGGCTGGGGGTGGCCGGGCGGGGTGAGCTCTTTGCCCACCACACTGGGTTCAGGAGGTCCGTCTGTCCTCCACCTTCCCTCTGCACTCCCCCACACCAGCCAGCTGCCTAGGTGTGCGCTAGCTCACCTTCTGACGGGTCCTGCTGTCCATCCGTCTGTCCATCCACCTAACCACCGGCTCCCATCCCTCCTTCACCCCTCCCTTCACTCTCAGCCGTAAACGGTTCACTCAGTCCTCTGGGCTGAAGGACTGAGTCACTGCGTGAAGCGTCTCATAACTGGGTCCTCGTGATAAGAAGGAAGTTCACCACTGTTTCTATTTAGAGAAGAACCCAGGTCCAGGGGGGATGGACTTGCCCATGGTCCACACCAGGGAACACGTGGGCTGGATCCACCCAAGACGTCTGCCCCCACAGCCCACCCCAGCCACTGCGCCGGTGGCTTCCAAATCCCTCCCCGCCCCCCACCACCCTGCCCCCCACCCTCCTGCTGGCCCCACCCCCACACCCCCTCCTGACCACCCGCTGCTGACCCCCCTTGTTGCTCTGCCTCCCATAGTCCCCCACCACCGTTTCCCCAGCACCTCCCACGCCAGTGACCCTGGGGGTGACCCTGGGCTGAGCGTGACGAGGGACGCCCACCCTTTGACATGACCCAGGGGCGTAACCCAGGGTGCAGGTGCTCAGAGGAAGCAAGCCTGGTGCCATGGGCCAGCGGGAGGGCGCGCGACCTGGCCAGAGGACGCCCAGGAGGAACCCGGGGACTGGGGCTGCCGAGGCCACGTCCCAGACAGCAGGGCTCCCAGCCAAGGCTCCCCCCTCTTCCCCAGCCTGAGGGGGCAGAGAAAGAGGGGTCCCCGCGCTGCTGGCCTGTTCAGGTTAGCCCCAGGAGCCACAGGCAGCTCCCTCTGAGTGCCCCACAGGGAAGGGGACAGGTCCAGTCAAGGGCTGGCCACACAGGGACACTGACAGGCATCTGAACTGGACTCAGAGCAGCTCCGTGAGGGCGCAAAGACCAACAGTGCGTTTGGCCTTCCGTGCGCTGTCCCCGCGGTTCTGGTTGAACAAACGCTGCCCGGGCGCGGGGGACCCAGGGAACTGTGTCCCCGTCCCAGGTTCATGTTAATGGAGAGTCGCAGAGTCCCCGGGACGAGTCACCAGGGAAAAGCCAATTACTCCACTTACTGCGCGCGAGGCTCCTGGGCCCCGCATCGATTTCCCTCCCGCCTCCGCGGACGGGCGCTAATTGACAATCACCTCTTCCCTGTGTTGGGAGAACCCACGACAGCGACCTAGGTGTTGAGTTTCACGGAGCCGCGGAGCCTGCTCCTGTGTAACCCTAACAGGTCCCAGCGGGCAACGGCGGGCGCGAGCCTCCAGGGGGCATCGGGGGTGCACTTGGGCATCTGTGGGGACAGACGTGGGCATGGAGTCACTGGGCAAGAGGCCGGGGTGGAGCTGGGGCAGGCAGACGGGCTGGTGGCCAGACCTCCCTGGGGGACCAACCATCTAGGCAACAGGGGGAGGAGGGTCATGGCCAGGGACCAAGGCGCAGCCCCCACGTTCTAACTTGATCCCCATCAGACCAGCGCCACAGATCTACCACGTATCCTTTATGTACCGCCATCTGTATGCATCTATATAAAGAGTGAATTTTAATTTTTTTGCCACCCCACAAACAACTCATTATTGCTTCTTGAGATATAATATCGTCCCCCAAGAGTGTGAGGTAGGGGGAAGCTGAGGCGGGACGGTGGCGGGGCCGGGGCTCCGCTTACTCCAACCTGCTGGGTCTGGACCGTGGGGCCTGGTCAGAGATGAAGGCCTGGCCATGCAGTTGGGTTCGAGACTCTTCTGCTATTTACTCCTTGGCTTCACCTCTCGGAACTTCAGTCTCGTCTTCTGCTCCACGGAGCTGGGTTCGAGATTCACTTTACAGTGGGCCACAAGGGTGACTCCGTGAAGTAACGGGTGCCGAGGGCTCGGCGCCTGGCCAACCCCAGAGCCCCCGGTGTGCTGGCCCCTCCGGGGCACTGGGGCGTCTTCTTGGTCTCTGTGGCCCTGGCCCCACCTACTGCTGGGTGAACTGCCGGCTCCTGGGCAGGTGCTCTCTGACTCCGAGCAGACCCGGCAGCCGAAGAAAGGACGGGGCTCAACGGGGCCGCCCACACGCACCTGGGGACCGCGTGTTCCTCGGAGCACACCATGTGCAGCCACCAAGAGGAAATTGCTGCTTTAGTTCCTGCAGATGTCTGGTGACCTCAGAGCCGGCCCCGACTCCGGCCTCCTCCTGACGCTGCCCTGCCAGGCTGGCCCAAGATGCCCAGGGGGCCCCACTGACCCTCCTGGGCCCGGTGCCTGCCGGCAGGGGCTCAAAGGCGAGGGCCTGGCTGGGCCAGTCCTGCCCCCAGCCCATCCCGGGGGTCGCACTCACTGGCCCGGGGTCAAGAGCTGACCTGCCTGTCAGGGCCCGCCCCTGAGACGGCCACCAAACTTCACCAGGACCCAAAAGTCCTCCCTCAGCTCTCTCCTGGCAGGTGGCCGCCCCTTGAGTCCTGCCGACGGCAGAGGGACTGTTGCTCACTCTTTGTGCATACCCACCGCTTTCAAGTTGGGATTCAGCAGGGGGCGCCGGGCCCCATCCGCATACGCCTGGCACCGTCCCACCGTCGCCCCTCACCGACAGGCCCACCTCGTCCCAGCCAGGAGGCAGAGCCTCGGCCTCCACTGGGCTCAGCGCTTGGTTTTCAATCATTTTTAAGCTGTTTATCCCTTTCTTCAAATGCGATCTTACGTGGCGGCCCAATTTATAGTAAAAAGGACAGATATCTCTAATGTGTAAAGGGAACAAAGATTAGCCCGTGTGTGAAGACCTCCCACTCAGCCGTCCCGGGCTCCCCGCTTTCTAAACAGGCTTTTAGAGAGCAGGCAGTTGTGCCCTGGGCGCACCGTCACTGTGGCCAGCAGGAGGAGAGAAAGCAGAGGGCATCTGAGACCCACTGGCTCTTCTTCCGTGACTCCACCCGCAGCACCTCCAGGACCCCCAGGACACAATGGGAAGTTGCTAGTTGGTGGTGATGAGCTCCAACCCCAGCCCAGCACTCCCTAGCTGGGTGAACTGGATCAAGGGACCCTCCTCCCTGAACCTCCTTTAGTCATCTCTTAGGAAGGAGAGGAAAAGTCCAGCAATCCTCCCTGTCACGAAGCAGAAGGGAATCGAGAATGTGAAGCCAGCTCCCAAGGACTGTCCCTGGGGTGGCAGAAGCAGCACCCGGTTGCAGGCTGTGTCCTTTGGACCCCTAAGGTGACAGGTGGCAGAGGCAGACCCTCTTCTCACTGCTCGGGAGGCTGAGCCCGGGGAATCCCATGGCTTCTGTTTTGCCTGGAAACAAGAAAAACAAGCGTCCCCCTCTCCCAGCCGGTGGCCGGCCCCCGCTCCGCTGTTGTGGACACTTGGTTGTGGGCCTTTTCCGGCGGCTCTGCGCTGCTCTGTCTGTGAAGCCAATTTCTGCAGAGACGGTTCTGGCCCCTGGAGCCGAGGCTTGGAGCCCCTCGGGCGGGGGCTGCTGGGCTCAGGGCGGGGGTCACAGGTGCTGCTCCCAGGGCCACTCCCCCAGGGGCGCCCACGGCCCCAGGCTTCCTGGGACAGGTGGCAGTGAAGGGGCAGACGTGGCCTGCAGTGGCCGTCACAGGGACATAGGAAGGGGCGTCCTGTGGGCAGGCTGGGTACTGCACTGCCCAGGAACCAGGAGGGGACACCAGGGTGGCCAGAGGGAGGCCGGCCTGGCAGGGAGTGGCTGCTGGAGCCCAGCAGAGTCACCAGGGGCCACACGTGAGACACTGAGGTCCTCGGTGCTGCTGCCCGGGGGCCTCCAGCTGTTGCCCCCAGAGCTGGCCTTGGTGGGTGGTGGGGCTCCCCCCACGACACGGCCTTCGTCACCCTCCGTGTCCAGGCTCCCGCCTGGCTGGAGGACGCCGTGGCCCAGACAGACTGCCGGATGTGGGGATCGCCCACGGGGGACTGGGGGAGGCGGACGGTCCCCCGTGGTCCACGTGGACTCCGGGGAGGGAGGCCCAGCGCTCCTGGTGACAGGGTCCCCTCTGCAGCTGGGACTCCCAGGGACTCAGTCTCACGGCCTCCTTGCTCCTGTGTCCCCTCCTGGTCGTCCCCCTCTGCAGGGGACCCCGCTCTACAGGGGGACCCCAGCACCGACCTCCATTTGAGTGGGACCCAAAGTTCACGCATCAGAAGCTCCAGCCTCAAATTCCTGTTAGCTGCACTTGAAGGCGGTCCCTTAGGGGATGAGGAAGGAGACGGGCCACGGGTAGGGACTTCGCTCAGTGGGCAGAGCGCCTCCTCCCACACTCGAGGCCTGGGCTCCATCCCCAGCATCACAAAAGGAAAGAAAAAGATTAGATGAGGTCGCGGGGGGGGGGGGGTGTCCTGTGATGGCAGCAATGGCCTTAGGAGAAGGGCCAGTGCCCTCGTTGGTCTCCACGCTCTTGGGCTTCCCGGCCTGCAGAACCACGGGGCAAATAAACTTCTCTTCTTTATAAACTTCCCCGTCTGGGTCATTTTGTTATAGCAACAGAAAAGGTATTAGACAGGGCTTAAGGCCCAGACTCTGAGCCGGCTTCTGGCCTCAGGTCCCACCTCTGACAAGGACTATTTGACCTTCAGCAGTGGACTTGACCTCGGTGTACCTCAGTTCCTCTTTAAGGTGGGGATGATAAGGGGACTAGGCTGTGCTCTTTCTGGGGCCTCCCACTGTCCTCTGGATGATGAAAAGTCCCAGGTATCACCCCCAGGGCACTCCAAATGGGGTGGCAGTGACCGTGACCGTGTGGGTCTGTCACGGTCACTGCAGAGAAAGGCCCAGAATTCAAGGAGGTAAATGGCCAGAGGGAAAATCAGTGCCGTGGGGGGTTCAGATAGGAATTCTAGAAGGCGATGCGGAGAGGAAACGGGAGGGTAGAGCCCCAGCCAGCGGCAGAACAAGTGAGGGCTGTCCCTGCGCCCGCCCTGCCCCTGTCCCCCAGCAGGGGGCGCCGAGTGGTGGGGCTTGAAGTGGTGAGCCCCGAGGATCTGGAGAGCTCCGGGGGACACCTCAGCTCCATCCCTCCCCGGGGAGGCCGGCCACCCACAGGGCCTGGCCTGCACCCAGGGCCACCACCATCAACGGGCAACATGGAAACCTGGGCTCTCAGCGGCGTCCCTCCAAAGCCCGCCAAGCCCAGCTGAGACATTCCCGCCACCAGAGGAGGGGCCCGGAAAACAGCCCTACTGTGTGTCTGCCAGCCCAGCCCTACTGTGTGTCTGCCAGCCCAGCTTTCAGTGGCGGCGTGTCACCTGCCTGTCGTCTGGCCCCTCTCTGCCCGCGGCCAGAGCCCCGGGGGAGCTCCTTACTGCCGTGTTGTGTGGTCCAACAGGGGCCTTGGCGGCGACCGTGATTTTACATGTTCAATCCCACCGGCTCTAGGGCCGTGGCTGCTGCTGGGAGGCAGGTTAACTGCCGCTCTCGGGCTCTAATTTTGAACGTGGCGGGTCTCCCACGGAGCGCTAATTGGCGTGTCCCCGCGGCCCTCGGACCCCAGGGGCCTGCCCGCGGCCCCGAGGCTCTCTGTGGAAGCCCTCTCCGGGGCCTGCACCTCAGGGTTGTGATTCCTCCGTCACCTTCCTCTGGGAGATATTCAAGACCACAGCTCGGGGCTGCAGGAACAGATGCCTCCTCTCCAGGGAAAATTTTTTAAAAAAAGGGTTTCTTTTTTGGCAAGGGTTGGCCAGAGCGGGTGGACTGGCCCTTCCCCACGCTCACTCTCCTGCTGGAGATTTCTCCTCTTCTGCAGCCGGGCTGCGTGGGGCTGCCGATGCTCTCACTCTCAGAGAGATGCTTCTGGAACAGACCTTAAGAGATCATCCACTCCAGTTACTCCATTCTGCCGACGATAATATCACATCATGATGCTTTTTATGTGTCCGGGGAGGGCACTGGCGGTGGGAGAAGGACGGGGTGGTAATGAGCCCCCCGTCCCTGGGGCGCTCAGGCGCAGTCTGGAGGCACCGCGTCAGGCATGTTTTAGAAGCAGGTACGGCGTAAGCATGAACAGGTCTTCCACCAGGAAGGCTCGCTGTGTAGGTCCCCGCCACCTCTTGATCCTGTGGCCTTAAGCAACTCAGTGAGACCCTGTCCCTAATAAAATAGGGCTGGGATGTGGCTCAGGGGTTAAGTGCCCTGGATTCGATCCCCAGTCTGAGAAAGGTGCCGTCTAAAGCCTCAGTCTCCTAGTGGACGAGTTAATCGTTCCCACAGCATGGAGGGAAGGCAGCACCAGGGACACGACACCAGGCTCTCCGTCACTGCCTCAGAAATGTAGGTCACTAAGAAATCAGCAAAACGACCTTTTACTTGTCTCCAACCCTCAGGACCCCACAGCCCATTAGAGTCTAAAAAGTGCTTCCGCACCCGTCATTTCAATTTATCATCACCACTGCCCTCTGCCCCAACGAACAGTGTGGAGGATTAGAGCTCAGAGAGGTGAAGTGGCATCCCTGAGGTCACACAGCCCACGGGCAGAGCCACTGGAACCCAGATGCACACACTCCCTACCTTTCTGCTGCCCCCACAAAACACAGATGTCTGGGTGAGGACCCCGGCGAGGGGGCGTCTCAGTGTCCAAGGGTCTTCCTCAGTCAGAGGGTGCGCGGGCGCTGCAGACCCTCCTTCTGGAAGTGACTCCAGTGCAGAGCCGTTCCTTCCGTTCCCAAGTGCACGCGGCGACCGGCAGCCCCGTGACAATGACCCATACCGCTGGGTACTCGCAATGCGCTGGTTTCACGTTCAGCCCCAGAAACGCTAATTTGATACAAGGGACATTATCACCCTATGTTCATTAAACCCTGTGTTGACCGCTTTAAAAACCCTTTTCCAGCAATAACAGGAGGCCGTTTTACAAGAAGGAGGTCGCTGGGGAGCAGGTCTGCGGCAGGTGCCCTGCCCTGGTGATGGGCTGCTGACCGCCCCCCAGTCCCCCTGGCCCCTGCCTGGGTGGCACAGGGCGGGCAGGAGGCCATTTTTGTGGGGCCCTCAGAGGCGTCTGCAGGAGGGGGCTTCCCGGCAGCCCTGAGCTCCGCTCGGCCCAGGGGAGCCGCGGGCAGCAGGAGGCCCAGGCCCCGGGGCAGCGCGGGCAGCAGGTCAACCATGACCCTGGGAATCTAGAAAACCAGTGACCACCAGAGGCTCAACATCCCCAAGAGAAAGGAGGGGTCTGGGGCAGGAGCGGGGGGCGGGGGGCCTTGGGCTGGGAGTGGGAGCCGGGCGGCTGGAGAGGGGGCTTCAGGCCGCCCGATGCCTGGGTCTGCAGGGCCCTCGCCCGCTGGGCCCGGCTCCGGCTTCTCCGGCCCTTCCCACGGGCATCTCAGGTCGATTCTGCCCAAACTTTCATGCAAAAAAGGGATCCCGAGCCTGTGTGCGGATCCGCCCGCTCTTCCCAGATCAGGAAGCTGTGGCGGGAGCCCAAATCTAGTCGATGGGAGCTGTATTGACCTGGCCAGGGGCTGTCACCCGCCCGCCCGTCGAGACTGCAGCTCTGGGGAGGACAGAGCTTCCTGGTCCGTTTTTTGGAACTTTTGGAGGAGAACCACCGCTCCGTGGCTGGCTTGGCGTCGTGCAAGGTCGCCCAGCACAGAAATTAAAGCAATAGCAAGAGGAGCCTGCAAGCCCGGGGCAGGACTGGGGCTTCCAGGTAGCAGGCGGATAGGAAGCCAGAGAAGGGCGGGCAGCGCTGCGCTCAGCTGGCCACCGTCCAGGTCAACCGGGAGCCGGCCGCCGCCTCTGAACTTGGGCAGCGAGAATCCACTTCAAAGTCGCATAGGCCCACAAGGGCTCTCAAACCCAGGACGCAGCTCACCGTGACCCTGCTGCATCCTGAGTGGGGTTCAGCTTGTGGGGTGCAAGGTCCAAAAGGAGAATTTTGACCCCCAAACAGCTTTTATTTCAGTTTCTCAGAAACAGCTCTTGGAACAGGTTTTCATAGACGGCAGCAA